>NC_050096.1:58253894-58556924 GCF_902167145.1 Zea mays | reverse complement strand
ACCCAAGTGAAGCGAGAATAATTATCCACAATAACTAGACAGTACTTACTCCCGTCGATGCTTATGTAAGCTATCGGGCCGAATAGATCCATGTGTAGGAGCTCCAGCGGCCTGTCAGTCGTCATGATGTTCTTGTGTGGATGATGAGCACCAACTTGCTTTCCTGCTTGGCATGCGCTACAAGTCCTGTCTTTCTCAAAATGAACATTTGTTAATCCTAAAATGTGCTCTCCCTTTAGAAGCTTATGAAGATTCTTCATCCCAACATGGGCTCGTCGGCGGTGCCAGAGACAACCCATGTTAGTCTTAGCAATTAAGCAAGTGTCGAGTTCAGCTTTATCAAAATCTACCAAGTATAGCTGACCCTCTAACACTCCCTTAAATGCTACTGAATCATCACTTCTTCTAAAGACAGTGACACCTACATCAGTAAATAGACAGTTGTAGCCCATTTGACATAATTGTGGAACAGAAAGCAAATTGTAATCTAAAGAATCTACAAGAAAAACATTGGAAATGGAATGGTCAGGTGATATAGCAATTTTACCCAAACCTTTGACCAAACCTTGGTTTCCATCCTCGAATGTGATAGCTCGTTGGGGATCTTGGTTTTTCTCATAGGAGGAGAACATTTTCTTCTCCCCTGTCATGTGGTTTGTGCACCCGCTATTGATAATCCAACTTGAACCCCCGGATGCATAAACCTACAAAACAAGTTTAGTTCTTGACTTTAGGTACCCAAATGGTTTTGGGTCCTTTGGCATTAGACACAAGAACTTTGGGTACCCAAACACAAGTCTTTGATCCCTTGTGCTTGCCCCCAACATACTTGGCAACTACCTTGCCGGATTTGTTAGTTAAAACATAGGATGCATCAAAAGTTTTAAAGGAAATGTCATGATCATTTGATGCACTAGGAGTTCTCTTCTTAGGCAACTTAGCATGGGTTGGTTGCCTAGAACTAGATGTCTCACCCTTATACATAAAAGCATGGTTAGGGCCAGAGTGAGACTTCCTAGAATGAATTCTCCTAATTTTGCTCTTAGGATAACAGCAGGGTACAAAATGTAACCCTCGTTATCTTGAGGCATGGGAGCCTTGCCCTTAACAAAATTAGACAATCTTTTAGGAGGGGCATTAAGTTTGACATTGCCTCCTTGTTGGAAGCCAATGCCATCCTTAATGCCAGGGCGTCTCCCACTATAAAGCATACTACGAGCAAATTTAAATTTTCATTTTCAAGTTCATGCTTGGCAATTTTAGCATCTAATTTAACTATATGATCATTTTGTTGTTTAATCATGGAAAGGTGATCATGTATAGCATTAACATCAATATCTCTACATCTAGTACAAATAGTGACATGCTCAGTGGTAGATGTAGAGGGTTTGCAAGAATTAAGTTCAACAATCTTAGCACGCAATATATCATTTTTATCTCTAAGATCGGATATTGTAATATTGCAAACATCAAGTTCTTTAGTCTTAGCAAGCAATTTTTCATTCTCAATCGTAAGGCTAGCAAGAGAAATGTTCAATTCTTCAATCTTGGCAAGCAAATCAACATTATCATTTCTAGGATTGGGAATGGAAACATTACAAGCATTTAAATCAACCTTAGCTAACAAATTAGCATTCTCATTTCTAAGGTTGTCTATAGTCTCATGGCAAATGCTTAGCTCACTAGATAGTTTTTCACATTTTTCTACTTCTAGAGCGTAAGCATTTTTAACCTTAACATGCTTTTTGTTCTCTTTAATAAGGAAGTCCTCTTGGGTGTCCAAGAGATCATCCTTCTCATGAATAGCACTAATCAACTCATTTAATTTTTCTTTTTGTTGCATGTTTAGGTTGGCAAAAAGAATGCGCAAGTTATCCTCCTCATTGCTAGCATCATCCTCATCACTAGAGGTTTCATATTTAGTGGAGGATCTTGATTTTACCTTCTTCTTTTTGTCGTCCTTTGCCATGAGGCACTTGTGGCCGACGTTGGGGAAGAGAAGACCCTTGGTGACGGCGATGTTTGCGGCGTCCTCGTCGGATGAGGAGTCGGTGGAGCTCTCGTCGGAGTCCCACTCCCGGCAAACATGGGCATCATCGCCCTTCTTCTTGTAGTATCTCTTCTTCTCCTTTCTTCTCCCCTTCTTGTCGTCGCCCCTGTCACTGTCACTAGATAGTGGACATTTTGCAATAAAATGACTGGGCTTACCACATTTGTAGCAAACCTTTTTGGAGCGGGGTTTGTAATCTTTCCCCCTCCTTTGCTTGAGGATTTGGCGGAAGCTCTTGATGATGAGCGTCATTTCCTCGTTGTCGAGCTTGGAGGCATCGATGGGTGTTCGGCTTGGAGTAGATTCCTCCTTCTTTTCTTCCGTCGCCTTGAATGCGATCGATTGTGCTTCGGACGTGGAGGGGCCGTCCAGCTCATTGATCTTCTTTGAGCCTTTGATCATCAATTCAAAGCTCACAAAATTCCCAATTACTTCCTCGGGAGTCATTAGTGTATATCTAGGATTGCCACGAATTAATTGAACTTGAGTAGGGTTAAGGAAAACAAGTGATCTTAAAATAACCTTAACCATCTCGTGGTCATCCCATTTTTTGCTCCCGAGGTTGCGCACTTGGTTCACCAAGGTTTTGAGCCGGTTGTACATGTCTTGTGGCTCCTCCCCTTGGCGAAGTCGGAAGCGACCGAGCTCCCCCTCGATCGTTTCCCGCTTGGTGATTTTGGTCACCTCGTCTCCTTCGTGCGTGGTCTTTAGCGTGTCCCAAATCTCCTTAGCACCTTTCAACCCTTGCACCTTATTATACTCCTCTCGACTTAGAGAGGCGAGGAGTATAGTTGAGGCTTGGGAGTTAAAGTGTTGGATTTGGGCCACTTCATCCTCATCATAATCTTCATCCCCTACGGATGGTACCTGTACACCAAACTCAACAACATCCCATATACTTTTGTGGAGTGAGGTTAGATGAAATCGCATCAAATCACTCCACCTAGCATAATCTTCACCATCAAATGTTGGTGGTTTGCCTAATGGGACGGAAAGTAAAGGTGTATGTTTAGAAATGCGAGGGTAGGGGGGTCTTACTAAACTTCTTGTGCTCATGGCGCTTAGAAGTAATGGATGGCGCGTCGGAGCCGGAGGTGGAAGGTGATGAAGTATCGGTCTCGTAGTAGACCACCTTCCTCATCTTCTTTTTCTTGTCGCCACTCTGATGCGACTTGTGGGAAGAGGATTTCTTCTTGTCGGTGTTTCGAACCCGGGGGGTCCTTGGGCCGACGAGTGAATTGTCGCCGCGTGCCCCAGCCCAGATGGGTCGGCGCGAGACGGAGCGCGAAGGGGGGAAGCAGCCGGAGGGAGACAGGCGTGAGAGGTGAAATCCCGCGGCCTTCATGTTTGTCCCGCGCCCAGGTCGGGTGCGCTTGCAGTAGAGGGTTACAAGCGTCCACGCGGGAGGGAGCGAGCGGCCTTGCGCGAGCGCCGTCCCGTCCTTCCCCGCGCGGCCAACCCTCTGTAAGAGGGCCCTGGATCTTCCTTTTATAGGCGTAAGGAAAGGATCCAGGTGTACAATGGGGGGTGTAGCAGTGTGCTAACGTGTCTAGCGGAGGAGAGCTAACGCCCTAAGTACATGCCATCGTGGCAGCCGGAGAGGTTTTGGCACCCGGTTCGTGTGGTGTCGTGGCCATCGGAGGAGCGCTGGAGCCTGGCGGGAGGACAGCTGTCATGGCTGTCGGGTCCTTGCTGACGTCCTCTTGCTTCCGTAAGGGGGCTGAGAGCTGCTGTCGTCATAGAGCGTGCAG
Source organism: Zea mays (assembly GCF_902167145.1). Classification (NCBI taxonomy): domain Eukaryota; kingdom Viridiplantae; phylum Streptophyta; class Magnoliopsida; order Poales; family Poaceae; genus Zea; species Zea mays. Next base: position 58,553,123 of record NC_050096.1, on the reverse strand, counting down.
GGCGCCATCATTACTTGTTTGGCGGAGCGAGCCAGATGGGACGCCGGTCTTGTTCCCCGTAGCCTGAGTTAGCTTGGGATAGGGTAATGATGGCGCCTCCTGTGATGTGGTCGGTCCGAGCCCTAGGTTGGGCGAGGTGGAGGCTCCTCCGAGATCGAAGTCGAGTCTGTCTTCCGAGGCCGAGGTCGAGTCTGAGCCCCTGGGTCGGGCGAGGCGGAGACTGTCGGCTGAAGCCAGGGCTGAGTCCGAGCCCCGGGGGTCGGGCGAAGCGGAGTTCGTCGTCTTCCGGGGCTGAGCCCGAGTCCGAGCCCTGGGGTCGGGCGAAGCGAAGTTCGTTGTCTTCCGGGGCTGAGCCCGAGTCCGAGCCCTAGGGTCGGGCGAAGCGGAGTTCGTCGTCTTCCGGGGCTGAGCCCGAGTCCGAGCCCTGGGGTCGGGCGAAGCGGAGTTTCCTAAGGCGCCTGAGGCTGGACTTGGCTGCTGTCAGCCTCACTCTGTCGAGTGGCACGGCAGTCGGAGCGGCGCAGGCGGCGCTGTCCTCTTGTCAGGCCTGTCAGTGGAGCGGCGAAGTGACTACGGTCACTTCGGCTCTGTCGACTGGAGGGCGTGCGTCAGGATAAAGGTGTCAGGCCACCTTTGCATTAAATGCCCCTGCGATTCGGTCGATTGGCGTGGCGACTTGGCCAAGGTTGCTTCTTGGCGAAGACTGGGCCTCGGGCGAGCCGAAGGTGTGTCCGTTGCCGTAGGGGGTCCTCGGGCGAGACGTAAACCCTCCGGGGTCGGCTGCCCTTGCCCGAGGCTGGGCTCGGGCGAGGCACGATCGTGTCCTTTGAATGGACCGATCCTTGACTTAATCGCACCCATTAGGCCTTTGCAGCTTTGTGCTGATGGGGGTTACCAGCTGAGATTTAGGAGTCTTGAGGGTACCCCTAATTATGGTCCCCGACAGTAGCCCCCGAGCCTCGAAGGGAGTGTTAATACTCGCTTGGAGGCTTTTGTCGCACTTTTTTGCAAGGGGACCAGCCTTTCTCGGTTGCGTCTTGTTCTGGTGGGTGCGCGCGAGCGCACCCGCCGGGTGTAGCCCCCGAGGCCTTGGAGGAGGGGTTTGACTCCTCCGAGGTCTTAATGCATTTCGCAATGTTTCGGCAGGTCTGTTCGTTCCCTCATGCGAGCTGGCCGTAGCCCGGGTGCACGGTTGGGTCCCAAGTTCTCGGGCTGGTATGTTGACACTGTCAACAGTTTGGCCAGAGCCGGGTTTGCGAGAGCAGCCCCCGAGCCTCCGCACAGGGCGAGGGGACGGTCAAGGACAGACTCGACTTTTTTACATACGCCCCTGCGTCGCCTTTCCGCAAGGAGGAGGGGGGAAAAGCGCCATGTTGCCCTTGGAGGGCGCCGAACATGGTGTCTCTAGTGAGCTGCTGACGGGTAATCCGAGTGGACGCTCGTGCCCCATTTGTTAGGGGTCAGCTAGAGGCCTGGAGGCGCGCTCCAAAAGTACCTGCGGGTGATCTGCCGGACCCGGTCCCCTTTTGACGGGGTCCCAGGGCTCGATGCCTCCCTCTGATGGGATTCCGTTACAAGATCGCTCCCGCTGGTCTTGGAAATGTCCTAGGGTACCTCGGGAGCGTAGCCCGAGCCTTGGTTATGTATCGAACGTACCCAGGGTCATCCCTCGCTCTGTGTCTGAGGCGGCTGTGAACCCTTCGTGGGCCAGCCTACGAACCCCTGATCAGTAGTGGGCGCAGAGCCCGAGTGGCCTGAGGCGGCCGTTGAACCCTTTCGAGGGGCCGGCCCTCGAACCTCTGACCAGTAGTGGGCGCGGAGCCCGAGCGCTCTGAGGCAGCTGTTGAACCCCTCCGAGGGGCCAGCCTTCGAACCTCTGATCAGTAGGGGGGCTCGGGGCCCGTTTCCTTCGCGGAGAAGGATCCCTTTCGGGGTATCCCCTTTTCCCGGTCCCTGTTGTAAGAGAGAGAAAGAGGAAAAGGGAAAGAATATGAAATCGAGATGGCGTGGCGCACCTTTTTTGACGCGGTCATTATGGCGAAGGCGAAGCGTTACTCGCTTCTCCTGCCAAAGGCGCCGCCTGTCCCGCCGCGGAGTTAATGCGACGGGGCGAGTGGTTCGCGGGGCAGCCGTTGCGCGTGCGCGGGCCGTTCGAGGAACGGGACACGGGCGCGTCGTCTTCACGCCGTGAGAGAGGGTTCTCTCGCTGTCCCGCGAGGTGACGTGAGCTTGGCTGATGACGTGACTGCTGCTTCTGCCCGCCTGCCACCGCCATTACTGCCGGCCCATTTTTGGCCGCATCGACCGTTGCGCCTTCTCCCGCGGCTGACTGGCCCGTGACCGATGCGCCTGGCTGGCACTGTTGGGTCGTACGCAGAGTTGCCTCGAGTCGCGGTACTGGTTCCGCAGTCGAGGAAGCGCGGTGGTGGCGCGAGTGGCGGTGCAGTTGCTCGCACGTAGCAACCGGCGCGCCGGTTGCATGACGTGTGGGCCTGAGCCTCCATGCTGGGCGCGTTGGAGTCGAAGGGGTGCGCCCACTTGGCGCGGTTGCATGCCGACTGCATGGATGTCCGCCCTTTCACCCGCTGGTCTGGGCGAAAGTGGAGGAATGCTTGTAACCGCTGGGCAGTTGCATGCACCGCGCGCGGCGGTTTGGCTTCTTCCGCCCTGGGCCAGCTTGCATGACGCGTGGGACCCAGCCCCCGTGTCGTAGGGGAGGACCTTGGAGCGTGTTGGAGAAGACTCAGCCCGCGATGGCTCGGGACGCAGGTGGGAAGAGTCGCCTTTAAAAGGAGGGTGATCCCCTTGAAAGGCGACCATGTCTTTGCGCTCCCTTATGCATCGCATCTTTCCACCTTCCGAGCCCCCGGATGGGGAACACCCGCAATCCTTCTGCCTTGTCGTCGGAGGAACGCAACTTCGTGGAAGTTGGTACCTTTCAGCCATCGTTCGGCTTCAAGGATTTTCATCATGCAGCCCGGCTGCATCCCCTCGCCGGTGGTCACCCAAGACGGTGACCACCAGCCCCTGGTTGGGGAGAAGCAAGCCGGGCTGCGGCCTCTGCCCCTCCCTCAGCTTCAAGGATGTTCATCATCAGTGCTGGGGAGGGGAGTGCGCCAAGTTGGGGTCGGTCCCTGCGCGGGCGGCGGCCCGCTCCTTCCCTCAGTGATCGGGGGGAAGGGCGTTCGCCGTTTGTGGCGCTGGCAGCTGCCGCGTGCCCGGCTCTCCGACCCGAGTGGCTTCGGAGCCGCTTCCGGCGCCGCCTTCCGCCACGGCAGCTGGAAGAGGTTCCTCCGGCGACGAGATAGCCGGTGCCGCCCACGGACTAACCTCCAACTCTACGGCCTTCTGCTCGTCCTTGCCTCTCGAGTGAGGGCATGGGCGGGGGTCTTATGGCAGCAGCATCCGCCCTGAGGTCATCGCTGCTGCTGTTCGGCCTCCCGGAGCAGAAGTCGTCGTCGTCGCTGCTGCTGGAGCGGGTGACGGCGAGCCATCCGTCGGCCTTCTGTTGCTCCGTAGGCCCCCCAATCGTGTGGGGTTGTTCGTACCTGCGGAGGTGGAACCGGAGTTCCGTTTGTAATGGCACCTTGAGTGCCGGTGTCTTGTTCATTGCGACTGTCGGGGCCTGAACATGTATGTATTTTTGGCTCGGAGTCGTGTTTTTTCCTCATTTCGAGCACTAAGACTCGCCTGTCGACTATCTAAACCGCTTCACCAAGTGTGGGTCGCCTCGTGTCAAAGGTGACGAGTGAGGTATCCGTATCCCGGAGGCGTAGGAGTCCCTCGGCTCGGTCGGCCTTGCCGTCCGAGGCTTCTCTTGCTTGGTTAAAGGAAACCCTCGGCCGCTCTTCGATGAGCCGAAGCCAGAGGTAGCGGTGTCAGCACGAACAGAGGCAAAGTTGGCTTCAAAAAGAAGATTTGGTCGACCGGAGCCTGGCCGGGTCGTCCACTGACGGGACCGACGTCGGAGTTGAGTTGCCGAGGCCACAAGCTGAGCCAATGTCCTCGGGGGACAGCTGGCTGAGGCTTCGGGGTGACCGGCCCGAGCCATCTGCTCGAGCCGGATTCCTGGGGAAGGCCCTGGCAGCGATGGCCCGAGCGTGGTGATGATGTCGTCCCTCAGAGTGGAGATCCTCCGACCGCGTCGCCGTCCGAGGCTAGGTCGGACCTCGCTGAAGGTGTAGTTGACGCCGAGGGTGCTGCTGCTCCCTTCAACTGTCAAGATCCGAGCCTGCAGGATCGGATTATCTTGTAGTGTGTGTATGTTTTCTGCGGCCGCCGAGGCCCAAACACACCATCGTCGTGTTGTAAAGCTGTGTTTTTTTCCCTTATTTCGAGTATCCAGACTTATTTGTCGGTAACAGAATTGTTTGTGCGAGCGAGAGTTACTTTTCACGGAAGGTGATGAGTGAGGTATCCGTATCCCGGAGGCGTGGGAGTCCCTCGGCTCGGTCAGCCTTGGCTGCTTACGTGTACTCCGTCGTTTTCAGGATCCACTTTCGAAGTAGTCGAAAAGCACGAAATACATTCTGGCAGAAAAGACCTTTTTCCGAGGAAAATTTCGACGCAGAGGGGGTTCCCCCCTTTTAGCCCCCGAGGGAGGGTCGGGCTTTGCCGAGGCAAGGCTGACCCTTCCTTGATGACTAGACTTTGTGTGTGAACGAGGCGTATGAATGACTTGAAAGCATCTTAAGGGTAGAAGCGACATAGCTGTTGGATGTTCCAAGCGTTGCTGTAGACCTCGCCTTAACTGTTGGCCAGCTTGTACGTTTCGGGCTTCAGAACCTTGGCGACGACGAACGGCCCTTCCCAGGGAGGCGTGAGCTTGTGCCGCCCTCGGGCGTCTTGTCGCAGTCGAAGCACCAGGTCGCCCACCTGGAGGTCTCGGGACCGAACCCCTCGGGCGTGGTAGCGTCGCAGGGACTGCTGGTACCGCGCCGAGTGTAGTAAGGCCATGTCCCGAGCCTCTTCCAGCTGGTCCAGTGAGTCTTCTCGATTAGCTTGATTGCTTTGGTCGGCGTAGGCCCTCGTCCTCGGGGAACCGTATTCTAAGTCTGTGGGCAAGACGGCCTCGGCCCCATAGACTAGAAAGAACGGTGTGAAGCCCGTGGCTTGGCTCGGCGTTGTCCTCAGACTCCAGACCACCGAGGGGAGTTCCTTCATCCATCGCTTGCCGAACTTGTTGAGGTCGTTGTAGATCCGTGGCTTGAGTCCTTGCAGGATCATGTCGTTGGCATGCTCTACATGCCCATTCGTCATGGGGTGAGCCACGGCGGCCCAGTCCACCCGAATGTGGTGATCCTCGCAGAAGTCCAGGAACTTTCTACCGGTGAACTGGGTGCCGTTGTCGGTGATGATGGAGTTCAGGACCCCAAAGCGATGGATGATGTTGGTGAAGAACGCCACCGCCTGTTCGGACCTTATGTTGTTTAGGGGTCAGACCTCGATCCACTTGGAGAATTTGTCGATGGCGACCAACAGGTGCGTGTAGCCCCCGGGTGCCTTCTGCAAGGGGCCGACTAGGTCCAGACCCCACACGGCAAACGGCCAGGTGATGGGTATGGTCTGCAGGGCCTGAGCGGGAAGGTGGGTCTGCCTTGCGTAGAACTGACACCCTTCGCAGGTGCGGACAATTCTTGTGGCGTCGGCCACCGCCGTCGGCCAGTAGAAACCTTGTCGGAAGGCGTTTCCAACAAGGGCTCGCGGTGTTGCGTGATGGCCGCAAGCCCCCGAGTGTATCTCTCGTAGGAGCTCCTGGCCTTCGGCGATGGAAATGCATCGCTGGAGGATGCCTGAGGGGCTGCGGTGGTAGAGCTCCTTCCCGTCTCCCAGCAAGACAAACGACTTGGCGCGCCGCGCCAACCGCCGAGCTTCGGCTCGGTCGAGGGGTAGCTCTCCTCGATGGAGATATTGCAGGTACGGGGTCTGCCAGTTTTGATTTGGTGTGACCCCGCTTCGCTCCCCCTCGATGTGCAGCGCCTCACCCTCGGGGGCCGAGGGTGCCTCGGGCTCGGGCGTGTCGTCGATCTTGACGGAGGGTTGATGCAGGTCTCGGGAGAAGATGTCCGGGGGAACCGTTGTTCGCCCCGAGGCTATTTTAGCCAGCTCGTCCGCAGTCTCGTTGTAGCGCCGGGCGACGTGGTTGAGCTTGAGCCCGTAGAACTTGTCTTCCAGGCGCCGAACCTCATCGCAGTAGGCTTCCATCTTCGGGTCACGGCAGTGGGAGTTCTTCATGACTTGGTCGATGACGAGCTGCGAGTCGCCGCGAGCGTCGAGGCGTTGGACCCCTAGCTCGATGGCGATGCGCAACCCGTTGACCAGAGCCTCGTACTCAGCCACATTGTTGGACGCCGGGAAGTGGAGGCGTAGCACGTAGCGTAGGTGCTTTCCGAGGGGCGAGATGAAGAGCAGGCCTGCGCCTACTCCTGTCTTCATCGGTGACCCGTCGAAGAACATGGTCCAGAGTTCCGGTTGGATCGGAGCTATTGGGAGCTGGGTGTCGACCCATTCAGCCACAAAGTCCGCCAAGACCTGGGACTTGATGGCCTTCCGAGGGGCGAACGAGATTGTTTCGCCCATGATTTCCACCGCCCACTTTGCGATTCTACCTGAGGCCTCTCGGCACTGGATGATCTCCCCCAGGGGGAAGGATGACACCACAGTTACCGGATGAGACTTGAAGTAGTGTCGCAACTTCCACCGTGTCAGGATCACCGCGTACAGCAGCTTCTGAATTTGTGGGTAGCGGATCTTGGTCTCGAACAGTACCTCGCTGATGAAGTAGACTAGCCTCTGGACGGGCAATGCATGCCCTTCTTCTCGTCTCTCAACTACGATCGCGGCGCTAACCACCTGAGTGGTCGTGGCGACGTAGATCAAGAGGGCTTCTCCGGCAGCGGGGGGCACCAAGATGGGCACGTTCGTGAGGAGCGCCTTCAGGTTCTCGAGGGCTTCCTCGGCCTCAGGGGTCCAAGTGAAGCACTCAGCCTTCCTCAAGAGGCGGTACAGAGGCAGGCCTCTTTCGCCGAGGCGCGAGATGAAACGGCTCAGAGCCGCAAGGCATCCCGTGACTCTCTGTACGCCTTTCAAGTCCTTGATGGGCCCCATGCTGGTGATGGCCGCGATCTTCTCCGGGTTGGCCTCGATGCCCCGCTCGGAGACGATGAACCCCAAGAGCATGCCTTGGGGAACCCCGAAGACACACTTCTCAGGATTGAGCTTCACGCCTTTCGCCTTGAGACATCGGAATGTCACTTCAAGGTCGGAAAGGAGGTCAGAGGCTTTCCTCGTCTTGACTACGATGTCATCGACGTAGGCCTCGACCGTTCGGCCAATGTGTTCGCCGAACACGTGGTTCATGCACCTTTGGTACGTCGCACCTGCATTCCTCAAACCGAACGGCATGGTGACATAGCAGTACATGCCGAAAGGTGTGATGAAAGAAGTCGCGAGCTGGTCGAACTCTTTCATCCTAATTTGGTGATACCCTGAGTAGGCATCAAGGAAAGACAGGGTTTCGCACCCAGCAGTGGAATCCACGATTTGATCGATTCGAGGCAGAGGGTAGGGAACTTTCGGACATCCTTTGTTTAGACCAGTGTAGTCTACACACATCCGCCATTTCCCTCCTTTCTTTCTCACAAGCACAGGGTTGGCAAGCCACTCGGGATGGAATACCACTTTGATGAACCCTGCCGCCATTAGCTTGTGGATCTCCTCGCCTATGGCTCTGCGCTTTTCTTCGTCGAATCGGCGCAGAGGCTGCTTCACGGGTCGGTCTCCAGCTCGAATATCCAGCGAGTGCTCGGTGACATCCCTCGGTATGTCGGGCATGTCCGAGGGACTCCACAAGAAAACGTCGGCGTTCGCGCGGAGAAAGTCGACGAGCACTGCTTCCTATTTGGGATCGAGCTCGGAGCCGATCCGGATTTGCTTGGAGGCGTCGTTGCTGGGGTCGAGAGGGATGGATTTAACCGTCTCCGCTGGCTCGAAGTTGCCGGTGTGGCGCTTCACGTCTGGCACCTCCTTAGAGAGGCTCTCCAGGTCGGCGATGAGGGCCTCGGATTCGGCGAGGGCCTCGGCGTACTCCACGCACTCCACGTCGCATTCGTACGCGTGTCGGTACATGGGGCCGACGGTGATGACCCCGTTGGGGCCCGGCATCTTGAGCTTGAGGTAGGTGTAGTTGGGGACGGCCATGAACTTGGCGTAGCAGGGCCTCCCCAGTACTGCGTGGTGGGTTCCTCAGAACCCGACTACCTCGAACGTGAGGGTCTCCCTTCGGAAGTTGGAGGGCGTCCCAAAGCAGACGGGTAGATCGAGTTGTCCAAGGGGCTGGACACGTTTCCCGGGGATGATCCCGTGAAAAGGCGCAGCGCCTGCCCGGACCGAGGACAGATCGACACGCAGGAGCCCGAGGGTCTCGGCGTAGATGATGTTGAGGCCGCTGCCTCCGTCCATGAGGACCTTGGTGAGCCTGACGTTGCCGATGACAGGGTCGACAACGAGCGGGTATTTCCCCGGGCTCGGCACGCGGTCAGGATGGTCACCCTGGTCGAAGGTGATGGGCTTGTCGGACCAGTCTAGGTAGACTGGCGCCGCCACCTTTACCGAGCAGACCTCCCGACGCTCTTGCTTGCGGTGCCGAGCCGAGGCGTTCGCCACTCGCCCACCATAGATCATGTAGCAGTCGTGGACCTCGGGGAACTCTCCTGCCTTGTGATCTTCCTTCTTATCGTCGTCGCGAGCCCTGCCACCCTCCGCGGGTGGCCCGGCCTTGTGAAAGTGGCGCCGAAGCATGGCGCACTCCTCAAGGGTGTGCTTGACGGGCCCCTGATGATAGGGGCACGGCTCCTTGAGCATCTTGTCGAAGAGGTTGGCACCTCCGGGAGGTTTCCGAGGGTTCTTGTACTCGGCGGTGGCGACAAGGTCCGCGTCGGCGGCGTCGCGTTTCGCTTGCGACTTCTTCTTGCCTTTCTTCTTGGCGCCGCGCTGGGTTGACGCCTCGGGGACGTCTTCCGGTGGGCGGCCCTGGGGCTGCTTGTCCTTCCGGAAGATGGCCTCAACCGCCTCCTGGCCAGAGGCGAACTTGGTAGCGATGTCCATCAGCTCGCTCGCCCTGGTGGGGGTCTTGCGACCCAGCTTGCTCACCAGGTCACGGCAGGTGGTGCCAGCGAGGAACGCGCCGATGACATCCGAATCGGTGATGTTGGGCAGCTCGGTGCGCTGCTTTGAGAATCGTCGAATGTAGTCCCGGAGAGACTCTCCTGGCTGCTGTCGGCAACTTCAGAGATCCCAGGAGTTTCCAGGGCGCACGTACGTGCCCTGGAAGTTGCCGGCGAAGGCTTGGACCAGGTCATCCCAGTTGGAGATCTACCCCGGAGGCAGGTGCTCCAGCCAGGCCCGAGCGGTATCGGAGAGGAACAGGGGGAGGTTGCGGATGATGAGGTTGTCATCGTCCGTTCCACCCAGTTGGCAGGCCAGCCGGTAGTCCGCGAGCCACAGTTCCGGTCTCGTCTCCCCCGAGTACTTTATGATAGTAGTCGGGGTTCGGAACCGAGTCGGGAACGGCGCCCGTCGTATGGCACGGCTGAAAGCCTGCGGACCGGGTGGTTCGGGCAAGGGACTTCGATCCTCCCCGCTGTCATAGCGTCCCCCACGCCTGGGGTGGTAGCCTCAGCGCACCCTCTCGTCGAGGTGGGCCCGACGGTTGCGGTGATGGTGCTCGTTGCCGAGGCGACCCGGGGCCGCAGGCGCTGTGTTGCGCGTGCGCCCGGTGTGGACCGAGGCTTCCCGCATGAATCGGGAAGTTGCGGCGCAATGTTCCGAGGGGCACCCCTACCTTCGGGAGGCGGAGCTTTCGGTCCGTCGGACCGTGGCGTCCTCTAGGAGATTCTTGAGCTCTCCCTGGATACGTCGCCCCTCGGTGGTTGATGGCTCCGGCATCGCGCGGAGAAGTATTGTCGCTGCAGCCAGGTTCTGGCCGACTCCACTGGAAGTGGGTGGCGGCCTTATCCTGACAACGTCGGTGATGCGGTGCTGGAAGCCCTGGGGGAGATGACGCGCTTCTCCGGCCGGAGGTTGGCCCGCCCATTCCTGCCCGATGTCCCGGCGGATCGGCTCAACTGTTCCTGCTCCCCCGTCGAGCCTGGCCTGCATCTCGCGGATTTGCTCAAGCTGTGGGTCAGGACCCCCACCGGGACGGGGACCACAGCTAGCTCCCGAAGGATGTCAACGCGAGGCACAGGCCTAGGGAGATCACCGTTCTCCGGCATACCGAGATGGTTGCCTTCGTCGGGACCCCCTAGATCGACGTGGAAACATTCATGACTTGGGCCGCAGTCCTCGTCACCGAGGCTGCGACTACTGTCGGAACAGTCGGAAAGGCAATAGTCACATGCGGTCATGAAGTCCCGCATGGCACTGGGGTTACCAAGTCCAGAGAAATCCCAACAGAAGTCGGGCTCGTCATCTTCCTCGGACCCCGAGGGCCCGTAGGTCGAGACGGCCGTCAGCCGGTCCTAGGGTGACCGCATACGATACCCCAGAGGGTTTGGACTCACCTCTATGAGAGCGTCCACCGAAGCGAAGTCGCTTGGTGGGTTGAGGCTGAATCCAAACGGCGCGAGATGGGAATCGGTTGGTACCTCTTGGTCGACGGGCGGTGACGAAGTCACGTCAGGGACTGACTGCACCGTCGTCTCAGGTACGAGGGTGACGCCCAGCAAATCCTTCACGAGCGTGCTGGCGTCGTCCGTTTGCTTGAGGTTGGCGTGTTGCGGGGAGACGGCGCTCGTCTTCATCTCAGACGCGAGGTCGGTGCCCGACATACCCCCCGTTGGGGCGCCGGCGCCGTCGACTCGCTCGACAGCCGACGGGGTGCCGCCTCCTGCTTGGCCTTGGTTGCCCCGCCTCCTCCTCCGTCGGCGGGGGAGGGGACGGGACAAGCCCGAATGTTGTTCTTCCACCATGTGGGGAAGACGTCGTCGATTCTGCCGCCGGCGGGCGGGTTGTCGTTCGCCATTGTCGCTATCGTGCGGCGGGGGAAGGAGTATCATGTCGTAGCTGCCGTCGAGGGACATGAACTTGAGACTCCTGAAATGGAGCACCGTCTCAGGCTGGAAAGGTTGCCGGAGACTGCCCATCTGGAGCTTGACGGGAAGTTGTTCGTCAACACGCAGCAGGCCCCTACCTGGCGCGCCAACTGTCGGCGTTTCAAACCCGGGGGGTCCCTGGGCCGACGAGTGAATTGTCGCCGCGTGCCCCAGCCCTGATGGGTCGGCGCAAGACGGAGCGCGAAGGGGGGAAGCAGCCGGAGGGAGACAGGCGTGAGAGGTGAAATCCCGCGGCCTTCGTGTTTGTCCCGCGCCTAGGTCGGGTGCGCTTGCAGTAGGGGGTTACAAGCGTCCACGCGGGAGGGAGCGAGCGGCCTTGCGCGAGCGTCGTCCCGTCCTTCCCCGCGCGGCCAACCCTCTGTAAGAGGGCCCTGGATCTTCCTTTTATAGGCGTAAGGAAAGGATCCAGGTGTACAATGGGGGGTGTAGCAGTGTGCTAACGTGTCAAGCGGAGGAGAGCTAGCGCCCTAAGTACATGCCATCGTGGCAGCCGGAGAGGTTTTGGCACCCGGTTCGTGTGGTGTCGTGGTCGTCGGAGGAGCGCTGGAGCCTGGCGGGAGGACAGCTGTCAGGGCTGTCGGGTCCTTGCTGACGTCCTCTTGCTTCCGTAAGGGGGCTGAGAGCTGTCGTCGTCATAGAGCATGCAGGGCGCCATCATTACTTGTTTGGCGGAGCGAGCCTGATGGGACGCCGGTCTTGTTCCCCGTAGCCTGAGTCAACTTGGGGTAGGGTAATGATGGCGCCTCCTGTGACGTGGTCGGTCTGAGCCCTAGGTTGGGCGAGGTGGAGGCTCCTCTGAGGTCGAAGTCGAGTCTGTCTTCCGAGGCCGAGTTCGAGTCCGAGCCCCTGGGTCGGGCGAGGCGGAGACCGTCGGCTGAAGCCAGGGCTGAGTCCGAGCCCCAGGGGTCGGGCAAAGCGGAGTTCGTCGTCTTCTGGGGCTGAGCCCGAGTCCGAGCCCTGGGGTCGGGCGAAGCGGAGTTCATCGTCTTCCGGGGCTGAGCCCGAGTCTGAGCCCTGGGGTCGGGCGAAGCGGAGTTTGTCGTCTTCCGGGGCTGAGCCCTGGGGTCGGGCGAAGCGGAGTTCGTCGTCTTCCGGGGCTGAGCCCGAGTCCGAGCCCTAGGGTCGGGCAAAGCGGAGTTCGTCGTCTTCCGGGGCTGAGCCCGAGTCCGAGCCCTGGGGTCGGGCGAAGCGGAGTTTCCTAAGGCGCCTGAGGCCGGACTTGGCTGCTGTCAGCCTCACTCTGTCGAGTGGCACGGCAGTCGGAGCGGCGCAGGCGGCGCTGTCCTCTTGTCAGGCCTGTCAGTGGAGCGGCGAAGTGACTACGGTCACTTCGGCTCTGTCGACTGGAGGGCGTGCGTCAGGATAAAGGTGTCAGGCCACCTTTGCATTAAATGCCCCTGCGATTCGGTCGGTTGGCATGGCGACTTGGCCAAGGTTGCTTCTTGGCGAAGACTGGGCCTCGGGCGAGCCGAAGGTGTGTCCGTTGCCGTAGGGGGTCCTCGGGCGAGACGTAAACCCTCCGGGGTCGGCTGCCCTTGCCCGAGGCTGGGCTCGGGTGAGGCGCGATCGTGTCCTTTGAATGGACCGATCCTTGACTTAATCGCACCCATCAGGCCTTTGCAGCTTTGTGCTGATGGGGGTTACCAGCTGAGATTTAGGAGTCTTGAGGGTACCCCTAATTATGGTCCCCGACACTTCTCCTTCCCCTTCCCTTTGTTGCGGGACTCTTCCGATGAAGCCTTCCCGTGGCTTGTAGTGGGCTTGTCGCCAGTCTCCATCTCCTTCTTGGCGTGATCTCCCGACATCACTTCGAGCGGTTAGGCTCTAATGAAGCACCGGGCTCTGATACCAAATGAAAGTCGCCTATAGGGGGGTGAATAGGGCGAATCTGAAATTTACAAACTTAATCACAACTACAAGCCGGGTTAGCGTTAGAAATATAATTGAGTCCGAGAGAGAGGGTGCAAAACAAATCGCAAGTGAATAAAGAGTGTGACACGCGGATTTGTTTTACCGAGGTTCGGTTCTCGCAAACCTACTCCCCGTTGAGGTGGTCACAAAGAACGGGTCTCTTTCAACCCTTTCCCTCTCTCAAACGGTCCCTCGGACCGAGTGAGCTTCTTCTTCTCAATCAAGGGAACAAACTTCCCCGCAAGGACCACCACACAATTGGTGTCTCTTGCCTCGGTTATAATTGAGTTGTTCGCAAGAAAGAATGAAAGAAAGAAGCAATCCAAGCGCAAGAGCTCAAAAGAACACAACAAATCTCTCTCACTAATCACTTAAGCCTTGTGTGGAATTGGGAGAGGATTTGATCACTTGGGTGTGTCTTGTATTGAATGCTTAGCTCTTTTAAGTAGTTGGAAGGTGGAAAACTTGGATGGCTTGAATGTGGGGGTGGTTGGGGTATTTATAGCCCAACCACCAAACTAGCCGTTTGGTGGAGGTTGCTGTCGCATGGCGTACCGGACAGTCCGGTGCGCCAGCCACGTCACCTGACCGTTGGGTTCCGACCGTTGGAGCTCTGACGTGTGGGCCCGCCTGGCTGTCTGGTAGTGCACCGGACAGGCCCTGTAGGCTGTCCGGTGTGCCACCCGTGCGTGCTCTGCTCCTCTGTGCGCGCAGGCGCGCATTTAATGCGTTGCAGTCGACCGTTGCGCGCGAAGTAGTTGTTGCTCCGCTGGCTCACCGGACAGTCCGGTGTGCACCGGACATGTCCGGTGAATTATAGCGGAGCGGATTCCCGAAGTCGGCGAGTTTAGAGCCGCTCTCCCCTGGGGCACCGGACACTGTCCGGTGGTACACCGGACAGTCCGGTGAATTATAGCGGAGCGCCTCTGAGAATTCCCGAAGGTGTTGAATTCAGCTTGGAGTTCCCTGGTGCACCGGACATTGTCCGGTGGCACACCGGACAGCCCGGTGCGCCAGACTAGGGAGCACTTCGGTTATCCCTTGCTCTTTTTGTTGAACCCTTTTTTGGTCTTTTTATTGGCTTTTTGTGAACCTTTGGCACCTGTATAACTTATAGACTAGAGCAACCTAGTTAGTCCAATTATTTGTGTTGGGTAATTCAACCACCAAAATTACTTAGGAAATAGGTGTAAGCCTAATTCCCTTTCAGTAATGATGGCCCCCTCTGTGACGTGGTCAGTCCGAGCCCGAGGTCGGGCGAGGCGGAGGCTCCTCCGAGGTTGAGGCTGAGTCTGGGCCCGGGGGTCGGGCGAGGCGGAGACCGTCGTCCGAGGTCGAGGTTGAGTCCGAGCCCTGGGGTCGGGTGAGGCGGAGACCGTCTTCCGAAGTCGAGGCTGAGTCCGAGCCCTGGGGTCGGGCGAGGCGGAGACCGTCGTCCGAGGTCGAGGTTGAGTCCGAGCCCTAGGGTCGGGCGAGGCGGAGACCGTCTTCCGAAGTCGAGGCTAAGTCCGAGCCCTAGGGTCGGGCGAGGCGGAGACCGTCGTCCGAGGTCGAGGTTGAGTCCGAGCCCTAGGGTCGGGTGAGGCGGAGCTTCCTATGGCGCCTGAGGCCGGTCTTGGCGGCTGTCAGCCTCACCCTGACGGGTGGCACAGCAGTCGGAGCAGCACATGCGGCAATGTTTTCCTGTCAGGTCGGTCAGTGGAGCAGCGAAGTGACTGCGGTCACTTCGGCTTTGTCGACTGAAGAGCACGCGTCAGGATAAGGTGTCAGTCGATCCTTGCATTAAATGCTCCAGCGATACGGTCGATTGGCGTGGCGATCTGGCCAAGGTTGCTTCTCCGTGAAGCCTGCCCGAGCTGGGCCTCGGGCGAGTCGAAGGCGCGTCCGTTGCTTGAGGGGACCCTCGGGCGAGACGTGAATCCTCCTGGGTCGGCTGCCTTTGCCCGAGGCTGGGCTCGGGCGAGGCGAGATCGTGTCCCTTGAGTGGACTGAGCCTTGACCTGAATCGTGCCCATCAGGCCTTTGCAGCTTTGTGCTGATGGGGGTTACCAGCTGAGATTAGGAGTCTTGGGGGTACCCCTAATTATGGTCCCCGACAAACCTCTTGTTGCTGATACTTCTTCAGATTTAGATGATGATGACCTCGGAATTCCACCACCACCGCCTCATGTGCCACCTTACTCATATGATCACGAGACAGGTGGTTCCAGTGCTGCTCCTCCCACTGCTCCACCGGCGATGGATCCAGCCCTGGCAGCAATTCTTTAGTCTTTGACACAACAGTAGGCTCACTTGGCAGTTGAGTAGGCTCCTCAGGCAACTATTCAACAATAGCTAGTTTTCCGAGCGTATGCTCCCAATGTTTTAGACTATTCAGGTTCGCCAGGACACCATTCAGCGATAGCTTCTAGCAGATAGGGCAGAGCACCGGGCCTTTATGACTCATATCCTTCAGCATATCGATACTCCTGTCCTCCATTTCAGTCGGCTCTGCCTCCACCCCTTTATACTTCAGTGGTGTCAACTATTCAGTTAGGAGCTCAGTTGCACTCTTTTGGTCTGACGTTATCTCCTCTCTAGCCACTCACTCTAGATTTCTCAACTCAGGCCATCGGAGTTGTGAGTGTTGAACCGCCAGTGCCACCAGTCTCTGCAGTGTCTACTCTAGCAGTGGTAGTTTCAGTAGCAGCTCCACCTCTAGAGTCTCATGCTCTGCAGTCAGATCCTTCCAATGCACCAGCGTCTGAGTCAGCACCAACTTCAGCCTCTACAGAAGATCCTGGATTTGAGACTGACTCTGATACCGTTCCAGATTATGCACTGACTACTTGCCCTTGCCCTGATGCGTTTGCCCCTCCTCCTCCTTCATTTGGTCTCTATGTTAGGGTGAACATTTTGGTGCTTGACACCAAAGAGACATTGTCTTTTGTTGTATTTTTTGCGTGTTACTTTGTCTTGTGACTCTCAACTTTTGTGTGCCCCAAAAACTTTATGATATGCTCTCAGGATCTTTTGATGACTGGGTGTTTGATTATATGTTTTCACTTGCTAACTTCACCTGTTATGCAACTCTTGTTCATGAATTTTAGTCTTATTCTTTGAAGAGAGTTTATGTCATGTATGTGCTTATACTTCCTATATCTTATACATAACTATCTTTTTCAACTAGTTGAATATCACTAACAATCTTCAAATGTTGACAGAACTTAAACAAAACTCTCTCACACTCTTGTAGGGTTGTCATCAATCACCAAAAAGGGGAGATTGAAAGCATCTAGACCACTAGTTGGTTTTAGTGATTAATGGCAACGTAAGATTATTTGTGACTAATGTGTGTTTTACAGAGCAAATGGAAAGTTAGGTCACAATGCAAAAAAGTTGCGCTCCAACGGGTGAAAACAATCTCTCATATGATAACTTGAAGCGATGGCTGAAAAAGGCGAATCAAAAGATGGACTTCATATCCTAAGTGTCGAAGAAGTGAGACACTTGGTATAGAGTTAGTACTTTTATTTTCACTTTAGTCGTACTATAAAGAGGGGTTATGTATGAGTACTTGAGTAGTTTGACCAAGAGATAACTAGTGTAGTGTCATTGCATGTTCACACTCAAAACTAGTGTTAGGTGTCACTCAAGATCTCACTCACAAGTTGGAATCGAAATTGGTTTAGAAAAACCCAAGGAAAAATAGAGTGTTGCGTGGGTGCTCCAATGCGCTGGAGAGGCAAATGATCATCTCACATTAAGCATTTGGTTCTTGCGAGGACCAAAGGGAGCGATACCTTGCGTGGGTGCTCCAACGAGGACTAGTGGAGAGTGTTGACTCTCAGATACATCGGAAAAAACTGGAGGTGTTTTCTTGCCCCTAATTTACATTTAGCATTTACTTTGTGTATTTGAATTGCTAGTATTTGTCATGATGACTTAGGGATAGCTTACGATTTCATAGCTTTTATATTCTAGCTAGTAGTCGGGTGAAGTTAGGCTCTTATTTAGACTATAATCTTTCGCAACAATTTTAGAGAAACTCAATTCACTCCCTCTTAAGCATCGTGATCCTTTCAACCATAAAGAGTAAAATTTAAACTATGTCAAACACGTGGTATATACAGTGCCCTTAATTGGATTGTCAAATATTCTTGTAACTTTAATTTTAATCCAACTTTTTAAATACAATTAAATATGAGTTATGTGACTCTCTTTAAGGATGCATAAATATCTACGATTCTAATCTATGATATAATTAAAGTCGCCAAAAGAGTTGTAGTGGTATGCTCGCTAATGAGTATGACTGAAAACCTCTGTCAGATTTTTTCTATGTGACTTGAGCAGGATTAGAGTGGTGTATGACTTCCACGTAGGGGTGACAATAGGCTCTCAATTTTACACTATAAGATTTAAGGATCAGATCGGATTAGAATCGGGTCCTATTTCTATTAATTTTTGAACTAAAATTTATTTAGGGCTCTACCATTTTATGAAGAAGTATTTGGATCACGATTTGATTAGTTAGATCATCGGCTAAACCAATTTCTGATATGGTAGATTTTGTTTATAATCAAAACTGCATACAATTTAGTACTAGTTGGTATCATTGTTTTCTTTTAAAGCAGGTTCAAAGATTTAAAGACATATAATGTCATATTTATTCTTCATTTTTTATATTCATGGAAAAATATAAGAAACTGAGTTTTTACTAAAACTCACAGAACCTAGAAAAGGAAATAAATTAAAGAAGAAACGGACGAGCAGAGACAGACAAAATTGAAAGAAAAGAGACGGGCGAAAAAAAAAGACTTGAAGAAAAATGGAACCACGGAAAAAAAAGAAAAAAAACTAGGGACACAAGATGGTCTAAGATTTTTTTTTTGTGTTTTAATGTTATTAAAGATAACAAAATTCAGTTGTATCTTATTCATGGTAGACCTAACGTCATTTTTTTCGTTTTTCTGATTAATCTTGTAATCTTTCTAGGCCCTCTCGACAACACGTAGGACTCTTTTTAAATTCTGTTGCGTCAATCTAATAGACAGATTTGTCAAGGTTTGTTTTATTCGTACATTTCTAAGTTTCTAAAACTCAAGTGAAAATCGGACTCCCACCTCTCCACGGTTAGTCTACAGTCCGGACCCGAAGTGTTGACACTATCTGGACGGCAGACGCCGCCGGCTAACCGGAGCCCCGCTAAACAGCGGGCTCTAGTCCTAAATTCCTAGCATAGCAGTTGAACCCATCTATAATTTGAAAGAAAAAAGAATCTAATTTGAACACATTGGCCCAGGTGTCAGATATACCATGTACTATATACTTTTTGGCACATTCTTCCTCGTCCGACTATAAAGATGAGCACCTCGGTTGCCGCCTTCCTTCCCTCCCAAGTTGCAACGGCCAGAAAGCCACGTTAGCCTAGCCGAGCTCCTCTGCTCCTCTCGTGGCCGAACAGGCAGAGCGACCAGTCTCCAGAGCGCTCCCCATGGCGTCAGGAGCTGCGGCCCCTGTCGTTCAGGTGAGCGTCCATGCCTTTCTCATCTCCCTCCACCCCAAGCCTCAAGTACTCGAATGCTAACCCCTCGATTCGTCTGTTCTTTGCAGACCCTGGTGCTGAAGGTGGCCATCCACTGCCATGGCTGCAAGAAGAAGGTCCGGAAGGTGCTCAGGAGCGTCGAAGGTGCGTGCCGAGCCGTCTGAAAACGCATGCCTTCTCGCGCGAGCCAGCAAGGCTTCTGCATACATTTTGGCCTGAATCTGACGGGGGTGTGGTTGTGGCTGGTGATTGTGTTTCAGGCGTGCAGAACGTGACGGTGGACGCCTCGCAGAACAAGGTGACTGTGGTCGGCACCGTGGACGCCGACACGCTCATCCAGAGGTTGTACAAGTCCGGCAAGAAGGGGGAGCCCTGGCAGTGCCACCCGCCCGTCAAGAAGAGCGAGCCCGCGCCGGAGGCCCCGCCGGCTGCGCATCCTGCCGGTGGCGGCGGCAAGGACGCTGCTACTGCTGCGGCCGCGGTGGACAAGAAGCCGGAGGAGCCGATGAAGAAGCCGCAGGGCGACAGCTCCGAGGAGAAGAAGAAGAAGCCGGAGGAGGCGGCGAAGGAGCCGCAGAGCGAGAAGAAGAAGCCGGAGGAGGCGGCGAAGGAGCCGCAGAGCGAGAAGAAGAAGCCGGAGGAGGTGGTGAAGGCGCCGCAGAGCGAGAAGGAGGAGCCGCAGAGCGAGAAGAAGAAGCCGGATGAGGCGGCCGAGAGCTCCAAGGAGAAGGAGAAGAAACCAGAGGAGCCAGTGAAGGAGCCAAAGGCCGAGAGCTCCAAGGAGGAGAAGAAGAAGAAGCCGGAGGAGGCCGTGAAGGAGCCGCAGGGTGAGAGCTCCGAGGAGAAGAAGAAGAAGACGGAGCAGGAGGGCGGGGCCGCAGAGAAGAAGCCCGAAGCAGAGTCAAAGAAGAAGGACGGCGGTGACAGCAAGGGAGCTGAGACGAAGGCCAAGGGCTCAGCAGAGCCGGCAAAGGAAGCTGCCGCCGTCCCCGCCCCCGCTGCCGCCGCCGCTGTCAATGACAAGGCCGAGGCAAAGAAGAGCGAGAAGCCCAAGGACGCCGGTAAGGCGGCGGAGCCAGCCGCCGTGACGACGGAGAGGTCGCTGCCTGCGCCGCCGGCGCCGGCGCCAATGCCCGCGTACGAGCAGGAGTTCCGCCACCCCTACTACGCCCCGCAGCCGGTGATGAGCTACCACGCGTCGCAGCCGAGCTCGAGCGTGTCGTACACGTACTTCGCGCCGCAGACGCAGCCGGCGTACTCCATGCAACAGGCACAGCCGCACCCACAGGCGGCGGCCTCCTACTCCGTGCAGCCGACACCGCCGGCGTACTACTCCGCGCAGGAGCTGCAGCCGCAGCAGCCGGCGAAGCAGTGGTCGCCGTCGTACCTGTACATGCCGTACCCGCACGCGCAGGCGGCGCCGGAGCCTTACTACCAGCAGCAGGACTACTACAGCCCGCCCGGGACGCACGCGTCGCCGATGCACGACCCGTACCGCATCTTCGACGACGAGAACCCCAACTCCTGCAGCGTCATGTGAGAGGCGCGAGCTGGTTGGCGCGGCCCGGCCGCTGCCGGCCGCCGTGGGCAGCGAGTAGTTTGGGGGGGGGGGGGGGGGGGGGGGAGGCGGCGCCGCGCGCTACCGCAACATCAGAGAGAGACGTCTCTGTGGCTGTATAGGTAGAGGTAGAGTAGCCTGTTACTGTTTACCACCCCTCTTCCTTCCATTCCATTTCCACCTAGTATAGAGGTCAAACCTCTTCTCCGTGCAGTGACGGAACCTTTTCTTAATTTCCATCTTTTTACTGTTCTGAATCAAGTGATTAGAAAGAACATGTAAATTGTAACGAGATACGTTCATGTTCACCGCGTCTGTATATGCCGGCTACTAGAACTTTGAATGAGCTACGGCTACCACAGATACATACAGTATCAGTATATATAACAGATTATACATGTACGAACTGATATAGTTTTCTACTGATAGAGAAAGGCAAAGGCGTATTTGTACCTTTGCTGATTTTGACCCTGCAAAATGGGCCTGCGAACCTGCCGCTAGGTGATTTTTACAGGGTCAGGTGGCTGTGGTCTGTTTGCTAAAAACGTGTCGCTCCATCCTCCTTACCAGAGGCAGGTATATTCATGACAAAGGCTAGCTTATTCGATTAGGAAGCAAACATGTAACATCTCATCCAACTGCGGACGTCCAGATGGAGTAACCTCACATCTCTATCTCTAGCACTACTATATTAATTCACAAGTTTCAACGATCGTTCTGGTATAGGAGGTGGGATTGAACACACGCCCTAATGGAAAAATGGCGAGAGACACTAGATGAAGCCGTATAACCAGTAGAACATCATGTTCAGGTGTTTTTAATAATGAATATAAATTGTACATATATATACGATTTTTTGTAAATTAAAAAAAAAAATCATGTCTGTTCGGGCCAGCACTACGGGTTGAGTCTACGGCCCAAACACGACGCTCGTGCCGGGCTAGCCCAGAATTATTAAATGGCCGTGCCCATTTGGCCATCTATATCGGTCCTCGTCTCAGTTGCCGCCACCTTGTTCGTCATACTGCTTCTTTTCTCTCTCTCTCCTCATGCCTCCGCCTCCGCGTCACCCCATTCTCGGCAGAGGGCGTGGGAGAAGGCGTCTCCTCCTCGTATTCGTCTGACACCAGCCCCGACACCGAACCCGCGCAGTGGCTATTGCACGTCCATGAGGACGTTCCACATCATTCGTGCACCATCGTTTCCCCCAGCGCCGGACGTCTCGTTCGTCTTCCCGGCCTTTGTCATGTTCTTCCTCTCCAACTTGCTGCCCCGCTCACGGTCGCAGCCGCGAGCCAACAAACGCTCGTAGACGCGGGTACGGGACGAGTCGGTCTTGCTCCTGTCCTTTCTATGTGCGTCGCCGAGGAGGACACGGTGGCACCTGCCACGCTTTGGTTATCTTGGCGATGAGGAGTCTAGGTCTGAGATATTGGACAACCAAGGCCCGTAGCGTGGTAGCAGTCAGCCTATGCTACGGAGTTGGTGGTGGTGTTGTGTCGCCTCGGCGGGTCCAGGGCTGGGAAGGCACTCGCATTCTCTCTCCCTTCTGGGACTGACTCCTGGTGTGGGTGCCTCTCGGTTTGGAGCTGCTCCGGCCGGGCATCTTTCTCCGCTTGCGTTCTCTCTCCCTATATGTTTCTAGCGGTATACTACCTATGTCGCCTCCAGAAGCCCAAGTCTTTATCGTGTCCTTCTCCGGCAACAAACAGGTATACCCGCCTCTTCCCTTCCCGTACTGCTCTACGAAACCTTGGAAGCGGGGGAGACGAGGGATGTGGTCGTCCCTGATTTGCTGCCTATGGTACTCGTTCGATGGATCGACCTCGCCTGTCTACATGGCATTTCCCTTACCACGATGTTGACTCGGTATGTTTCTACCACTTCTATGTATCAGTCACCATTCTTCTGTCATTGAAAAAATTATTGTGTTGTTCCTCTGTTTGTTTTGAGTGTTAGTTTTTTTTTTGCTAAGGACTAAACTTAATTTGGGTGTGTTAATACTTTATTTATTGTCTGCACATTATTTGTGTTCTTCTGATGATGGCTCATGGATACTGCAAAATATGTGTTAGGATTTTGAGATCCATGCGAGCACTACCACATGGTGCTTATCCCTTGTGTTTTTGGCTCTTGTATGTATTAGGTCGTTTCTAAGACCACATTGCCGCAATGGACTCCATGATGTTTGAGGTTGCTAAATTGGATCACGCTAACAGTAAAAGGGAAGGTTATTTGTTGGTTTGAAACGTTAGTAATTGCTACGAAGTACTATAATTTGTATGGAGCACATCCAATTTTTATTGATGCCTGACTTTAGCAACCACTTCATATTTTGATCTATCTTTTTCATAAGTTTGAGTTCATGTGACTTATTTTAGAAACTTGAGCTCACAAACTTTCTCTTGTTTGGTCTCTGTATGGTGAAATTATGTCATTTTATAATATATGTTCGTTCAGTCAGTCGTTGTTGAAAGGGAAATAGGCTCACACATTTTCCTAAATGATTTTGGTGGTTGAATTGCCCAAGACAAACAATTGGACTAACTAGCTTGCTCTAGATTATAAGTTTTACAGGTATCAAAGGTTCACAATAAACCAATACAAAGTTCAAAGAAAGGGTTCAAAAAGAAAGGAGCAAAGTAACCGAAGGCTGCCCTGGTCTGGCGCACCGAACAGTGTCTGGTGCACCAGGGAGAATCCCTCTGAACTGCTCAGCTTCGGGAATTTGCGGAGCCCCTCTGCTATAATTCATCGGACTGTCCGGTGTAGCACCGGACTGTCCGGTGTGCCAGCGGAGTAACGGCTAACTGCACCAACAGTCGTCTGCAAAAAGCTACAGGAACATTGAACAGTGCCCGACTGATCACGTAGAGTCAGAGCAGGCGCCAGAAGGCGCACCGGACAGTGAACAGTGACTGTCCGGTGCACCACCGGACTGTACGGTGGCCCCACATGTCAGAGCTCCAACGGTCGGAACCCAATGGCTGGGTGACGTGGCTGGCGCACCGGACAGTGTCCGGTGGCGCACCGGACTGTCCGGTGCGCCATACGACAGAAGCCCTCACCAACGACCATTTTGGTGGTTGGGGCTATAAATACCCCCAACCACCACACTTCATTGCATCCAAGTTTCAGCCATCAAACCTCATACAAGAGCTATAGACTTCATTCCAAGACACAAACAAAGAGATCAAATCCTCTCCCAAGTCCGGAATCACTCCAAACAAATTAGTGACTAGAGAGAGAGACTTTTATGTTCCTTTGAGCTCTTGCGCTTGGATTGATTTTCTTCTTCCTCTATTCTTGTTTCCAACTCACTTGTAATCAAAGCAAGAGACACCAAGTTGTGGTGATCCTTGTAGTGGATTAAGTGTCCCATTTGATTGAAGAGAAAGGCTCACTCGGTCTAAGTGACCGTTTGAGAGAGGGAAAGGGTTGAAAGAGACCCGGTCTTTGTGACCACCTCAACGGGGAGTAGGTTTGCAAGAACCGAACCTCGGTAAAACAAATCACTGTATTCATCCGCTTTATTTCTTTGTTGATTTGCTTTTCCCTCTCTTTCGAACTCGAATTTAATTCTAACGCTAACCCCGGCTTGTAGTGTATGCTTAAGTTTGTAAATTTCAGATTCCGCCTATTCACCCCCCTCTAGGCGACTTTCAATTGGTATCGGAGCCGGTTACTTCATTAGAGCCTAACCGCTCGAAGTAATGTCGGGAGATCACGCCAAGAAGGAGATGGTGACCGGCGAGAAGCCCACCACAAGCCACGGGAAGGCTCCATCGAGAGAGTCCGGCAACAAGGTGAAGGGATCCCCTTCACACACCAAGTCGCATCGGAGCGGCGAGAAGAAAAAGAAAATGAAGAAGATGGTCTACTACGAGACCAATTCTTCATCACCTTCTACATCCGGCTCCGACGCGCCGTCCGTCACTTCTAAGCGCCATGAGCACAAGAAGTTTAGTAAGATTCCCCTACGCTATCCTCCCATTCCTAAACATACTCCGTTACTCTCCGTTCCATTAGGCAAACCACCCGTCTTTGAGGGTGAAGATTATTCTATGTGGAGTGCTAGAATGAAAGATCATCTAACCTCACTCCACAAAAGCATATGGGAAGTTGTTGAGTATGGAGCGCAGGTACCACAGGTGGGGGATAAAGACTATGACTCGGATGAGGCCGACCAAATACGACACTTTAACTCCCAAGCAACAACTATACTCCTCGCCTCTTTAAGTCGAGAGGAGTATAACAAAGTGCATGGGTTAGAGTCCGCCAAATATATTTGGGACGTGCTCAAGACCGCGCACGAAGGAGATGAGGTCACAAGGATCACCAAGAGAGAGACGATTGAGGGGGAGCTCGGTCGATTCATGCTTCACTAAGGGGAGGAGCCACAAGCGATGTACAACCGGCTCAAGACCATGGTGAACTAAGTGCGCAACCTCGGGAGCACCAAATGGGATGACCATAAAATGGTCAAGGTTATTCTAAGATCACTTGTATTTCTTAATCCTACTCAAGTTCAATTAACTCGTGGTGATCCCAGATATAAACTAATGTCTCCCGAGGAAGTGATAGGAAAATTTGTGAGCTTTGAATTGATGATCAAAGGCTCCAAGAAAATCATCGAGCAAGGCGTCTCCTCCACACCCGAGATGCAACTCGTCGCATTCAAGACGACAGAGGAGAAGAAAGAGGAGTCTACATCAAGTAGACTCCCCATCGACGCCTCCAAGCTCGACAACGAGGAAATGGCGCTCATCATCAAGAGTTTCCGCCAAATCCTCAAACAAAGGAAGGAGAAGGATTACAAGCCCCGTTCCAAGAAAGTATGCTACAAGTGTGGTAAGCCCGGTCACTTTATAGCAAAATGTCCTATTTCTAGTGACAGTGACAGGGGCGACGACAAGAGGGGGAAGAAGAAGGAGAAGAAGAGGTACTACAAGAAGAAGGGCGACGATGCCCATGTTTGCCGAGAGTGGGACTCCGACGAGAGCTTCACCGACGAGGACGCCGCAAACATCACCGTCAACAAGGGTCTCCTCTTCACCAACGTCGGCCACAAGTGCCTCATGGCAAAGGACAGCAAGAAGAAGAAGGTAAAAACTAGATCCTCCACTAAGTATGCAACTTCTAGTGATGAGGAAAATTCTAGTGATAATGAGGATAACTTGCTCACCCTTTTTGCCAACTTAAACATGAAACAAAAGGAAAAATTAAATGAATTGATTAGCGCCATTCATGAGAAGGATGAACTCTTGGATAGCCAAGAGTACTTCCTTATTAAAGAAAATAAAAAGCATGTTAAAGTTAAAAATGCTTATGCTCAGGAGATAGAAAAATGTGAAAAATTAACTAGTGAGCTAAGCACTTGCCATGACACTATTTCCAACCTTAGATTTGAAAATGATAAATTGATTGCTAAGGTTGAGAAATTAAATGTTAGTGATGATTCCATTGTCAACCTTAGAAATGATAATGCTAATTTGATTGCTAAGATTGACAAATTGAATGCATCTCTCTCTAGCCTTAAAATTGAGAATGAAAAATTAATTGCTAAGGCTAAAGATTTAAATGTTTGTAATGTTTCAATTTCCAATCTTAGAGATGAAAACGCTATTTTACATGCTAAGATTGTTGAATTAAACACTTGCAAACCCTCTACATCTACCGTTGAACATGTTACTATTTGCACTAGATGTAGAGATGTTAATATTGATGCTATTCATGATCACATTGCTATGATTAAACAAGAAAATGATCATATAGCAGAATTAGATGCTAAAATTGTCGAGCATGAATTAGAGAATGAAAAAATTAAATTTGCTCGCAGTATGCTTTATAGTGGGAGACGCCCTGGCTTTAAGGATGGCATTGGTTTCCAACAGGGAGGCAATGTCAAACTCAATGCCCCTAAAAGATTGTCTAATTTTGTTAAGGGTAAGGCTCCCATGGCTCAGGATAACGAGAGTTACATTTTATACCCTGCCAGTTATCCCGAGCACAAAATTAGGAGAATTCATTCTAGGAAGTCTCACTCTGGCTCTCATCATGCTTTTATATATAAGAGTGAGGCATCTAGCTCTAGGCAATCAACCCATGTTAAATTGCCTAAAAAGAAATCTCCTATTGCATCAAATGAACCTAACATTTCATTTAAGACTTTTGATGCATCATATGTTCTAACTAACAAATCAGGCAAAGTAGTTGCCAAATATGTTGGGGCCAAACACAAGAGATCAAAGACTTGTGTTTGGGTACCCAAGGTGCTTGTTTCTAATGTGAAAGGACCCAAGACCGTTTGGGTACCCAAGAACAAGGCCTAAAATTGTTTTGTAGGTTTATGCATCCGGGGGCTCAAGTTAGATCATCGATAGCGGGTGCACAAACCACATGACTGGGGAGAAAAGAATGTTCTCCTCCTATGAGAAAAACGATTATCCCCAAAGAGCTATCACATTCGGGGATGGAAATCAAGGTTTGGTCAAAGGACTTGGTAAAATTGCTATATCACCTGACCATTCTATTTCCAATGTTTTTCTTGTAGATTCTTTAGATTACAACTTACTTTCAGTTTCTCAATTATGCAAAATGGGCTACAATTGTCTTTTTACGGATATAGGTGTTACTATCTTTAGAAGAAGTGATGATTCAGTACTATTTAAGGGAGTGTTAGAGGGGCAGCTATACTTAGTTGATTTTAATAGAGCTGAACTCGACACTTGCTTAATTGCTAAGACTAACATGGGTTGGCTCTGGCATCGCCGACTAGCCCACGTTGGGATGAAGAATCTTCATAAGCTTCTAAAGGGAGAGCACATTTTGGGACTAACAAATGTTAATTTTGAGAAAGATAGGGTTTGTAGCGCATGTCAAGCAGGGAAGCAAGTTGGTGTTCACCATCCACACAAGAACATCATGACGACCGACAGGCCGCTTGAACTACTCCACATGGACCTATTCAGCCCGATAGCTTACATAAGCATCGGCGGGAGTAAGTATTGTCTTGTAATTGTGGATGATTATTCTCGCTTCACTTGGGTGTTCTTTTTGCAGAAAAAATCACAAACCCAAGAGACCTTAAAGGGATTCTTGAGACAGGCTCAAAATGAGTTTGGCTTAAGGATAAAAAAGATTAGAAGCGACAATGGGACGGAGTTCAAGAACCCTCAAATTGAAGGCTTCCTTGAGGATGAGGGCATCAAGCATGAGTTCTCTTCTCCCTACACGCCACAACAAAATGGTGTAGTGGAGAGGAAGAATAGAACTCTACTAGACATGGCGAGGACCATGCTTGATGAGTACAAGACTTCGGACCGGTTTTGGGCGGAAGCAATCAACACGCTTGCTACGCCATCAACCGTCTCTACCTTCACCGAATCCTCAAGAAGACATCCTATAAACTCCTAACTGGTAAAAAGCCCAATGTTTCATATTTTAGAGTCTTTGGTAGCAAATGCTTTATTCTTGTTAAAAGAGGTAGAAAATCAAAATTTTCTCCTAAGGTTGTAGAAGGCTTTTTACTTGGTTATAATTCAAACACAAGGGCATATAGAGTCTTTAACAAGTCCACTAGACTAGTTGAGGTTTCTTGTGACATTGTGTTTGATGAGACTAACGACTCTCAAGTAGAGCAAGTTGATCTTGATGAGCTAGATGATGAAGAGGCTCCGTGTGTCGCGCTAAGGAACATGTCCATTGGGGATGTGTGTCCTAAGGAATCCGAAGAGCCTCCACAAGCACAAGATCAACCATCATCTTCAAAGCAAGCATCTCCACCAACCCAAGATGAGGATCAAGCTCAAGATGATGAAAATGAAGATCAAGAGGAGGACAATGATCAAGGGGGAGATGCTAATGATCAAAACAAGGAAGATGATGAGGGTCCAAAGACCGCCACACCCATGAATCCACCAAGCAATACAACGAGATCACCCCGTGAACACCATCCTCAGCGATATTCAAAAGGGGGTAACCACTCGATCTCGTGTTGCTCATTTTTGTGAACATTACTCCTTTGTGTCTTCTATTGAGCCATATAGGGTGGAAGACGCATTAAGGGATTCAGATTGGGTGTTGGCGATGCAAGAGGAACTCAACAACTTCACGAGGAATGAGGTATGGCATTTAGTTCCACGTCCTAACCAAAATGTTGTAGGAACCAAGTGGGTCTTCCGCAACAAACAAGATGAGCATGGTGTGGTGACAAGGAACAAAGCCCGACTTGTGGCCAAGGGATATTCACAAGTCGAAGGTTTGGATTTTGGTGAAACCTATGCACCCATAGCTAGGCTTGAGTCAATTCGTATATTACTTTCCTATGCTACTTACCATGGCTTTAAGCTTTACCAAATGAACGTGAAAAGTGCCTTCCTCAATGGACCAATCAAGGAAGAGGTCTATGTTGAGCAACCTCCCGGCTTTGAAGATAGTGAGTACCCTAACCATGTTTATAAACTCTCTAAGGCGCTTTATGGGCTCAAGAAAGCCCCAAGAGCTTGGTATGAATGCCTAAGAGATTTCCTTATCGCTAATGGCTTCAAAGTCGGAAAAGTCGATCCTATTCTCTTTACTAAAACAATTGCAAATGATTTGTTTGTATGCCAAATTTATGTTGATGATATCATATTTGGGCCTACTAACAAATCTACTTGTGAAGAGTTTAGTAGGATCATGGTACAAAAATTCGAGATGTCTATGATGGGGGAGTTGAAGTATTTTCTAGGATTTCAAGTCAAGCAACTCCAAGAGGGCACCTTCTTCAGCCAAACAAAGTACATTCAAGACATACTCACCAAGTTTGGGATGAAGGACGCCAAGCCCATCAAGAAACCCATGGGAACCAATGGGCATCTCGACCTCGACACGAGAGGTAAATTCGTAGATCAAAAGGTATATCGGTCGATGATAGGATCTTTACTTTACTTATGTGCATCTCGACCAGATATTATGCTTTCTGTATGCATGTGTGCAAGATTCCAAGCCGGTCCTAAGGAAGTTCACCTTAGGGCCGTAAAACGAATCTTGAAATATTTAGATTATACTCCTAAGTTTGGCCTTTGGTACCCCAGGGGATCCACTTTTGATTTAATTGGATATTCAGATGCTGATTGGGCAGGGTGTAAAATTGATAGAAAGAGCACATCAGGGACTTGCCAGTTCTTGGGAAGATCCCTGGTGTCTTGGGCTTCTAAGAAACAAAATTATGTAGCTCTTTCTACCACTGAAGCCGAGTACATTGCCGCAGGGCATTGTTGCGTGCAATTGCTTTGGATGAGGCAAACCCTTAGGGACTATGGTTACAAATTAACCAAAGTTCCTCTCCTATGTGATAATGAGAGTGCAATCCGCATGGCGGATAATCCCGTTGAGCACAGCCGCACTAAGCACATAGCCATTCGGTATCACTTTTTAAGGGATCACCAACAACGGAGAGATATCGAGATTGCTTACATTAACACTAAAGAACAATTAGCCGATATCTTTATCAAGCCATTAGATGAGAAAACTTTTACCAAACTTAGGCATGAGCTCAATAGTCTTGATTCTAGGAATTTTGATTGATACCTTGCACACATAGCTCATTAATATACCTTTGATCATATCTCTTTCTTTGCTATGACTAATGTGGTTTTCAAGTGTATTTTATGCTAAGTCATAGATTGAAAGGGAAAAGGAGTCTTCGGCGAAGACAAGGCTTCCACTCCACTCCATCGAATTATTTATCCTTCGACGTCACTCCGCACCGCTCTCCAATTTGGTATAATCTTCACTCATATATTGTTTAGCAAAGGGGGTGAGAAAGTAAAAGGGTTTATATTTCACTCACAAGTATCCGTTTTTGGCGATTCATGCCAAAGGGGGAGAAAGTATTAGCCAAAAGCAAAAGGACCGCGCCGCCACCAATTTCAAAAAAGTAGTCTTTCAATTTGAATTTAAAGAAGTTTTTCAATTGGTATCTTATTTTTAATATAATTTCAAATTGGTATGACACCTTTCAAAATTAATATATAAAACCCTCTTGAACACTAAGAGGAGAATTTCATTGAGGGGGAGTTTTGTTTAGTCAAAGGAAAAGGCATTTGAAACAGGGGGAGAAAATTTCAAATCTTGAAAATGCTTCTCAAAATCTTATCCATATACCTTTGACTATTTGCAAAAGACTTTGAAAAAGAATTTCCAAAACATTTGCAAAAACAAAACAAGTGGTGCAAGCGTGGTCCAAAATGTTAAAATTAGAAGAAAGCATCCATGCATATCTTATAAGATGTATATTGGTTTAACTCCAAGTAACCTTTTGCACTTACCTTATGCACACTAGTTCAATTCTGCACTTATATATTTGCTTTGGTTTGTGTTGGCATCAATCACCAAAAAGGGGGAGATTGAAAGGGAAATAGGCTCACACCTTTTCCTAAATGATTTTGGTGGTTGAATTGCCCAACACAAACAATTGGACTAACTAGCTTGCTCTAGATTATAAGTTCTACAGGTGTCAAAGGTTCACAATAAACCAATACAAAGGTCAAAGAAAGGGTTCAAAAAGAAAGGAGCAAAGCAACCAAAGGCTGCCCTGGTCTGGCGCACCGGACTGTCCGGTGCACCAGGGAGAATCCCTCTGAACTGCTCAGCTTCGGGAATTCGGGGAGCCCCTCCGCTATAATTCACCAGACTGTCCGGTGTGCCAGCGGAGTAACGGCTAACTGCACCAACGGTCGTCTGCAAAAGCTACAGGAATAGTGAACAGTGCGCGACTGCGCGCGCAGAGTCAGAGCAGGCGCCAGAAGGCGCACCGGACAGTGAACAGTGACTGTCCGGTGCACCATCGGACTGTCTGGTGGCCCCACATATCAGAGCTCCAACGGTCGGAACCCAACGGCTAGGTGACGTGACTGGCGCACCGGACTGTCCGGTGCGCCATACGACAGAAGCTCTCACCAAAGGCCATTTTGGTGGTTGGGGCTATAAATACCCCCCAACCACCACACTTCATTGCATCCAAGTTTTCAGCCATCAAACCTCATACAAGAGCTATAGACTTCATTCTAAGACACAAACAAAGAGATCAAATCCTCTCCCAAGTCCGGAATCACTCCAAACAAATTAGTGACTAGAGAGAGACTTTTGTGTTCCTTTGAGCTCTTGCGCTTGGATTGCTTTTCTTCTTCCTCTATTTTTGTTTCCAACTCACTTGCAATCAAAGTAAGAGACACCAAGTTGTGGTGGTCCTTGTAGTGGACTAAGTGTCCCATTTGATTGAAGAGAAAGGCTCACTCGGTCTAAGTGGCCGTTTGAGAGAGGGAAATGATTGAAAGAGACCCGGTCTTTGTGACCACCTCAACGGGGAGTAGGTTTGCAAGAACCGAACCTCGGTAAAATTAAATCACCGTGTTCATCCGCTTTATTTCTTTGTTGATTTGTTTTTCCCTCTTTTTCGGACTCAAATTTAATTCTAACGCTAACTCCGACTTGTAGTGTGTGCTTAAGTTTGTAAATTTTAGATTCCGCCTATTCACCCCCCTCTAGGCGACTTTCAGTTGTGAACTCTTTTCTAATCGCTCTCTTTATTGGTCGTGTTGTATCAAGACATTGGATGGAGTCAACAATAACATCAGTTAGTCAAATAAAAAAAATATTATGCGTAGAGCGGAAACAATCAATAAAAAATCTTGAGATATTTTTGGTGAATAGTTTACGTGAGTATTATTGTAAAACGTCGCAACGCACGGGCAGCCGACTAGTATCATATGAAACCACGCTAAAACACCTACCTACCTCTAGGCTGGTCTTACGTCAGCCGCTAAGTCGTAATCCTTGTAAAGACAACTGTCTAATTAAGCGACCGATATGTCACGAGAGACGTGACACGAACCAGAGTCCGTCCAATGCTGTGCGCAGGTCTTTTTTTTCTCTACGCTACCTCTACCGCGCCATAATAATTTAATTAATAGCCTTTAAATACAACAGGGGGAGGGGCCCGCGTGCCAATATGATTCATCCCTGCGTGCCGCCTCAGCCAGGCTCACGGTCACATGATTTTATATAAGGAGTCCGGCCGGTCGCTAATCAGTAATCGAAACTCCTCTCTAAATCAACTAATCAAGTTTAATTATATGTGAGTTGAGGAGCATGATGAGAGTGGCAGAGGAGTGGGACCCAGGAGTGTACCTAATGCTTGCTTGTTAATTGGGCACTAGGGGTCCGGACTGAGGAGACAACGGATGGGATCGGAGTAGAGATGGCAATGGGTACCCGCTACCCGAAACCCGGTGGGTTTTTGCTCTATTAGGGTATGGGTTTGGGTCAATTTCTCTACCCATGAGTTTGTTAATGGGTTCAAATAGAAACCCAACGGGTACGTGGGCATGGGTTTGTTCTTCCACTACCCATACCTGCAAAACCCATGGGTTTTTAAAACCCGCCTTAAAATCACCATTCCTTATAAATATGTCTCATAATATTATTAATTGAATATGTTCTAATTGAAATAAACTTCATGTAACAAATTTTAAGCTAAAATTAGTTATCACTTGTTCCTTTTATCCTAGCTTATTAATGTATTGATTGTTATTTACATGATGAATTATTTTTTATGTTGATGTTAGTGGGTATGGGAAACCCGTTGGGTACCCGAAACCCGCATGGGTATGGGTTTGGGCAAAATTTTATACCCGTCATGGGTATGGGTTTTTTAGCGAGCGTATTTTTCCTTCGCGGGTATGAGTTTGGGCAAGTAATACCCAGCGGGTTTATACCCGTTGCCATCTCTAGATCGGAGTGGGGGAATTCTCTGCACTTGGGCATGCTTGGCGTTAGAGATGGCAATAAAGAATTTTCCGTCAGGTTTTAGGTTTTTATCTCCGTCCCTGCGACGAAAAGGTTTTTCTGTGAGATCCCTACGAACGCTTGCGGGGTCATTTCTTTTTCATCCCCGTTTCTCGCCGGAATAAATTTACATCGATGATTCACATCACTATTTAAATTATAATTAATTCGTACTTCATTTGTTATTAATTTAAAACATTATCACTTATGCACATTGTTAGATGTAAAAATCATTATATGTACATCAAAACGAACGCATTTGTACAACGGATGATCTCTTGAAAATATAATTATTTATTTGTATTATTAAATATTACATGAAAATATGGGCACTTCTAAATTTATCGGGTCCCGTGGGGAGTGGAGAAAGGAAATGTTTTCTCATCATCGTTCCCGCTTACCCGTTGGAGACAAATTTTCCTCGTTTTCATTCCGGCGGGGAAAGAAATTTCTCCATCCACATCTCATAATAGAGGAATTCACCGTGGGAAATTGAGGATCGAGTCCCATTGCAATCTCTAGTTGGCCTCTACCAACTACTATTCTCTCGTTTGCTCGACAACTCCGTGACTACTATTCCATCCAGCGTACGGAGATCTCGGCGCAGGCGGCGGCGGCGGCGGCGGCGGCGGCGGCGGCTGTCTGTTCTAACCGCAGCTGGAATGTACTCGGGCCGGGCTAAGACCTGTGATTAGCGTTTGGATCAAGCGTGAGTTATGAGCGTACCTGAAAACTGCTGCTCCGTTCGTTTCCTTTCGGTGCAGCAGAGCCGGCACATGGCGTGCCACGCACCGAACAGCAAAAAAAAAAAAAAGATTCGCTGGTTCATTAATTCGGCTGAACGTCCCTTCTTGAACCGAAACCAACAGGTTCGCTAACATACACGACAAAGCGTCCGGAGTATCATTGGCGTGTGCCAGCGCGATGCCCAATCGCCAAGAAAAAAAAAAGTACGGTGCGCCAGCGTTGGCAACAAATGCCTGGCCGGCTGGCTTAATGATCTCTTCATCAGCGTGAAGTTTTGAGCCGAAAAAGCCGGTTTGGTATTTGGTTTTTCCTGTAGTAGTACATTGTGCAGCACGCACGCACGCACCGCCGATCCATTCAGCACCAACAGCGACAGCATTCCCGCCGCCGGTGACAACACACGCAAAAAAAAATGGTGCTGGACGAAACTTAATTCTGGTCCGGACCGGAGTGGACGGGAAAGAGGGATAGGATATGCTTGGTGCTACAGCTCCCCGCACCATGCGCGCTGAACGCCTGCCATGTTAAAATCTCTGTTCCCGATAGAAAACCCCCTCAAATTCACACGGTTTTCTGCGTGGATCCTCCAGCGCTCGGTCGCCGTCGTCCCGTGGCGCCAGCGGCGGGTCGCAGCGGCCAGAGGAGGCGGTCGCCGTCGGATTCACTGGGACGAACGGGGCCGGGCATGAGGCCCCAAACGTGTCCTGTTCAGACCAAATTCGCGCCAGATTCCCCAGAGACGAACGACCCGCCGCTGAGTCGGTTCAGGCGCTTTGGCTTTAGCAACGTAAAGGCTACTACGCCATTGCCTGCTTTCGGCCAAGTATCATGGCAGGTCTAACTAGCGCTTGCTGCTGCAAACTGCAACCAGCAACGACGCCAGGTTCAGCATGCCCCTGGTGCCTAAAAAAAAAGATGTTTTACCAATTAGGTAGTGTTTGGTTCGGTGTCAAAGTATATGTAGAGAGAAGAAAAGAAAACTGAGGTCTTGAGTAGAGTTTCGAAAACTCCAAAAATACCACAGTTTTGGTTAAACCATGGTATTTAAAACTGCGTTTTGACTGTACACCTTTTGAGCTCCAACAAAACTGCAAAAATAATACAATTCCAAACAGGGTCGTAGTGCTCGGTTAGAGCTCTTTTAAGAGCAACTCCAATAGTTATGTAAATTTTAGCTCTAAATCACAGATTTAAGAAGTTGTTAAATGGCTTTTGGAGTAAAAAAATGTGAGTTCTCCAATAGTTCTCTAAATATAGGTTGTAATTTTGTTTTGTATTTATCCACATAAAAAATAAGTCACAAAAACTATATAATGCAGTCATTTTTGTTTAGGGAGTTGTTACATGGTTGCCAAATGTAGAGAGAAAATGAGGTTAGATGACAAGTTGTTAAATTTAGAAAGTTCATTTAGAGAACTGTTGGAGAATAGTTTTCATGTTAACTACCTAAATTATTAATTTAGAAAGTCTTTTAGAGAACTACTGGAGTTGCTCTAAATCTCGAAACAAAAAAACCAACAGTTTTAGCAGCACCATGGCTCTTAAAACCACACGTTCTATTACGCGCAAACACTTTGCATCGTGTCTTTGTTTTTATCAAAAAATAAATCCCAGAATGCTCCATTTTTGTAGTAAATTTCAAGCCAGACGAAACTACTCCATTTAATCCGTGATTTCCCACTATAAAGCAAAATCTTACTCTAGAGACACCTCGAACCACGTTCACCTTTCATGATTTTTCTTCTTCTTCTTCTTTTCATAAAGAGCTAGGGTTATCTCCTCCCCCCTGGCACATCCACAGAGCACTCAAAGCTGGCCTCAATATACAGCTGACCAAACTGATAATCTCCACTCCATCAATCAAAAACGACAACAACAAGAGGAAGAAAGATTAGTGCGCAAGCGCAAGGACGACATAATATAATGGCCACAATGATTATTTGTAAAATACTCAACCCATTTGGCCCCTACCAAAGTATCAGCTATACAGACATGCATGTACCCATCAGAAAAAATCCCTTTTCTGTACGAACTAAATCAAGTGGTTTCAAATTTCTCCAGGCTAAAAAAAAAACATCACAGTCGCCCACCGTCGCCTCAAATAAGCTCGTGGAGTCCAGTCGCGAGCCACGGCCGCCTCGCAAACTCTGGACTTGTTCGTGCCCTTTACTGTTCGGCAAATAATTGCGTGATCCGCGCATAGTGTGCTCCATTGTTTCCTTGCTTTCGGAGCTACATGTGAGATGCTGAGAGCGCAGTACAGTCCATGATATGAACGTAGTTGTCAGGCCGATGAGGCGTTCACAATGGGTGACTGTGAATTTTTGCGTCATTTTTGGGGACCCCTGCGGTTTAAGACAAGATTTTTTTGGAGCCTTTTGGTGAATGGTTTGGCTGAATTTCCCAGTCGATTTAAAGCAGGTTGGACACTACCAACAAAAAAAAAAGAAGAGTGCTGCTTACGCCTCGCTCTGTGTACGAGTTCCAGAGAATTTAAAGCGATGCTGACTGATGATATTGTTATTGCGTGGGTATATACTGCGTCGCTTCTCTGGTGTTTAGGATTCCACATTTTTTTTTCACGGCTAGCTTTTACTCATGCCTAAACATGTGGCTATTCGCCTATTCCTGTAGAAACACTTGGAAATTGGAGACACCGACACGTACTGGTGGTATTTCTGAATGCAAGTACATGCATGGTTGATATACGTCTATGGTGTTAAAAAATGATCAGCGGTTATTAAGGAGATGGTCGGTTTTGGTTGAGTATATAGACTAAATCATAGAGTGAATATAACGTTATGCAATATGTCTCGATGTCCTAGAAGTGGTGAAGGACGAACGTCGAGTTTAAATGGACCGACCATTGGTGACTGATGATACTTGAGGTCAATGACAACTGCAATAGTATATGCGGGAATAGACCATGTTAACAAAGTCAAGGCCATATAGTGGATCAAGTCAAGAGAAGGCATTAGAGGATTTGGCGATCGGGCAATCTAGAACTAGAGGTGATATATTGTCAATATCACGGAGAAAGCGTAGAGAATATACTACTATAGAGTAGTTTTGGTGGTTTAGATACTAGAGGTAGGACTGGAAAATAAGTTTGAGGCTCACGAAGCGGCTTGCGAGCCTCGAACGAGGCGAGTCGAGTCCATTTTTCGAGCTCATTTTTGTAGCGAGCCGAGCCGAGCTGCCTTATTCTAGCACGTGAGCCGATGTGTCAAATTAACCAATTTATAGAATAATGATGAATATTAGATAATTTTATGAATAATAACTCGTTTTTTGTCT
The DNA here is from genome assembly GCF_902167145.1 of Zea mays. Classification (NCBI taxonomy): domain Eukaryota; kingdom Viridiplantae; phylum Streptophyta; class Magnoliopsida; order Poales; family Poaceae; genus Zea; species Zea mays. The sequence goes on along the minus strand of NC_050096.1, from coordinate 58,516,141 downwards.
TTGATGATGAATCTATTACAATTATAATTTAAATTACTCATAATGTTGAATGATGATTCTATATTTTGAATTTATATAACGTTAATTCACTAAATAATGCAATAATAAGTATCATAAAATGGCTCGCGAGCCAATGTCGAGCCTATCCGAGCCTCTTTCTCTAACTTACCAAGTGGACAAGCCGAATCGAGCCCGTTTAATCACCGAGCCGCACCGAGCTAAGCCGGCTCAATTAGTTTCCAGCCCTAACTAGAGGTGACATATGTGAAGATCCCACGAGCCTCATCTCTGTAGAACATTATTTTATTTATCATTGTAGGTTTTCTCTTGCTCTTGTCTTTGTTGAGATCCACGAATAATTTAGACACCGTAAAATTATTTATCTTTGTAATCTTGACCATGTAACCGATGAATCTTGTGGGAATATAAGCCAGGCTGACTCCAGCAAGAGCCTCTAAAGCCTCATGTACTCTAAATATAGAGGACTAAACGGTCATCTACGCTCTCTAGCAGCGTCCTCTAAACGGTTCTTTAAATTTAGAGGACGCTGCTGAATTCTCTATATATAGAGTTTCTCTAAACGGTCATCTATCCATTTGAATACTTTAAATAACCGGTTTAGCAAAACTAAAACATGTACAATACATTTAAGAGTATGACAAATACGTATGTACCAAAAATAAAAAATATCTCTAATTTATGTATTTGTGTATAGAGGACGTATTTTAAAGGACATTGTTGGAAAGGAGGGAGATATAGATGATGAAATCTTTTAGAGTAGACTGTAAAGGATGAATATAGAGGATGGATATAGAGGATGTTGCTGGAGACAGCCTTACCTCCTATGTACATGGTGACTATTACTTTTTGCTTCGTTATGGGAAAAACCTGTGGTTTAAAACTAGATTTTTTTGGAGCCTTTTCATGAATGGTTTGGCTGAATTTCCCAGTCGATTTGAAGGTTGGACACGACAAAAAAATGAGTGCTCCATTGCTGCTTACGCCTCCACGTTCAAGTTCCAAAGAATTTAAAGCGATGTTGACTTTATGATATTGTGAGGATATACTGCATTGCTACTGTGGTGTTTAGGATTTTACAATTTTCACGGCTAGCTTTTACTCAAATGCCTAAACCTGTGGATATTCCTAGAAACACTTGGATATTGGAGACGCTGACGGTGGTGGCATTTTTGAATGCAAACACTTGGTTGATATATGCCTTCAAGTGTGAATTCAGAGATGGCGATAGGGACCCGATCCCTGATTTCCCGTGGAGAATTCTTTCTATTAGGGCCGGGATGGTGATGGAAATGTTTCTTCCCCCACGGAGATGTAAACGGAGAAAATTATCCTCTGACGGGTAAATAGGTACGGGGACAGGGAAGCATTCTCCATCCCGTTCCTCACGGGGACCCGTTAAACTTACATGCGATGAAATTTTCGTGTAATAATTAATGATAAAAATAAACAATTAACTTGTCAAGAGATCACTCATTGAACAAATATGTTCATTTTGATGTACATATAATGATTTTTATGTCTAACAATATATATAAGTGACCATTAATAACAAAGGAAGTACGTCCTAATTATAATTTATGTGGGGACATGGATCCTCGTTGAGGATTTATCCCCGTTAGGAATGGGGCTAGGGTAGAAATATCCCCTGCAAGCATTCATGGGGATCCCCATGGGAAAAAAAATTCATCACGGGGTTGGGGATGGAGAGCTATTCCTCTACGGGCAATTCCCCATTGTCATCCCTAAGTGTGATGAGAGATTACCAAGAAGATGACCGAATTTGGTTGTGTATATGCACTAATCATAGCACGAGTGTAATGTTATGCAATATGTCTCTTGGCTTGGAGTGCAAAGGTATATGTCGGTACTCTAAATCAGGGGTACCCTCTTCTACAGCATGAAGATGCCGCACCCATGCGACGTCTCCTAGCCACGCGGGGGGACGACACCTAACCCCACCGCAGGGGTAGACCAAAAGGGCGCCACGTGGCAAGGAAGGATAACACATCCCAGTAAGTCAGGGCCCTCACAGAAGGACACCGGACCCCTATACATATAAGTCCGGAGCCTCTGGGTAGGTCCGAACCTCAGCGGGGTCCCGGAACGAGGAGGACCCTGGTATGAGCAGGGGTCCAGTGCTGACACGTGTCCGGGCCTTGCCCTCCACTTCCCGCTCAGGCGGAGACCCGCTGCTTGTGGCCCATGACATAAGCTATCGGGTCGAACCTGACGTGAAGTCGTGCAGCCCCTGCATTTATTGAGGAGAGGACACGCCGCCTGCCACTGCGCTGACGGGCGACGTGCCCTCTCAGCATTTAATGCGTCCCGTCCCATCCGCTGGCAGGCGGCGTCAAGGTCATCCAGCAGGCAGCGCGCCTGCTGGGTCTGCTGGCAAACAGTGCGCTCGTACCAAGTGGCGCGCTATACTCATCCTCTCTTCTACAAGAAGCTTCCCCTGCACGCCGAAGATACGCAGATCTCGGGCGTTAGGGCACAAGAAGATGGTCTCGGCAACAGACATTAGTAGGTTCCAAGCACTATATTCTTTATGTCCCTGGACCCACATGTCGGGGTCCAGTCCCTTTGTGCATGCCCCCCTTCAGCTATAAAAGGGGAGGCATGCGACGTTACACACACACGCAATCTTAGATCACACCTCAGACTCTCAAGCTCATACAAGCTCACAAGCAATACATCCCACAGTGGAGTAGGGTATTACGCTCCGGCGGCCCGAACTACTCTAAATCCTTGTGTGTTCTTGCGTTCTTCCCGTTCATTCCAACGATCAAGCAAAACGCCTAAGCCCCTCCTCATCTCAGGATTTAGGGCGGGTGCACTCCGCCACCCGGCCGGAGATTTACTCTCCGACAGTATACAACACAAACGGTGGCCGACATCGAAGATAAAAGTCATGCAAGTTTATGTCGATGGACTAGGATTGGTGAAGGATGAATGTCGAGCTTAAACGAGGTGATTGGAGAAACTGAAAGACAAACCATTGGTGACTGATACCTGGGGTCATTGCCAAGTGTAATAGTAAATGTAGGAGTACAGCGTGCTGACAAAATCAAAGCGAGAGGTTGATCAAGTCAAGCGAAGGCATTAGAAGACTTGGCGATTCAGAATTAAGAGGCGACATATGTTATGGAGAGAGCATAGAGAGTATACTACTCCAGAGTAGTTTGGTGGTTTAGAAACTTGAGGTGTCATATGTGAAGATCCAACGAGCCTCTTCTCTCTAGCACATCGTTTTATTTTGTCATTGTAGGTTTTCCCTTCCTCTTGTTTCTATTGAGATTCACAGATGATTTAGACACTGCACTAATTATTTATCTTTGTAATTCGACTCTGTAACTGATAAACGTTATGGGAATGGAAGACCTTACCTCTTGTGAGTTGTTTGTTGAGTTCTTCTTGCTCTTTTTTCCTCGTGTCCAGTTTTCATAGCCCAATCTTGTGGGTTGTATTGCCGAGTCTTAATTGCACCTTATCTTTTGGAGCCCTATCTTCACTTTTTTTTGTATGTTTTAGTACTCCAATTAGTGTGTGTGTGTGTGTTTTGGGTTTGTTTCTTGGCCTTGTCTATGTGTTATGAGTACTCGAGATCATATATGCAAGGTGGTTCGAGCAGATCTCACACAAGTATATAGTTTTTCCTTTTTGCTGGTTGTGGAGAAAACCCAAATTAATCTGAAGTGCGGTTTGGTCAATTCATGCAGACTCAATAGATAGGACGAGTCAAAACCCTCTAGATATCCTGAAGTAGTGTGCCAAGTTTTATCTCGATCTAACCTAAAATAGAGGATTTCAAGATTTTGTAGGGATGTTTTGGGGCTTGCGGCGCAAAACCTCGTCCTTGTATTCTGGCTAGACCAGCTTGGCAATGGCATGCGAATTTCCTATCAGATCTTCTATTCTAAATTACACTATGTGAACAATGCACCATATAGTATAAATCAGTGTTTTACACGATCATATATACGATCTGTTAGAGACATGCTTATTTTACCTCGGTTGAACTTGAGAGAGCACAATTTTTCGATTTTGGAGATTTTTAGTATCATGTTCGGTTCCCTTGCTAGTTCGAATGCTCCGCTATATCCATCGATCACTATCGAAAATATACACACATTGTTTATGCTCGTGAGGTACTTGTTTGCCATTTTCGATATCTGAATCGTTTGGCTGAAATTTTAAAAAGCAAACCAAGATCATAGAGAGAGAGAGAGAGAGAAATATTATCTCTCACCCTTTATTTTGTCGCCAGCCTCCGCTGAACCATCGTGCATTTTGACGGACACATTTCGGTCTGTCTGTCACCTAACTCTTCCCACCTGAGTTTTATATTATTTAACTGGAGATGCACAGTCCTTGCCGGGAACAACGCTGTCTCCATCACTCCAGTCTCCAGGGACAGCTTTTCTGAATAAAGGCAACAGTAAACTAATCGCTGAACTTTGCCTAATAATGCACCTCCTAACCCATGGCCATGGGTTATTAGGAACAAAAAATAAAAATCTAGGTTCGTGATGGGAATTGGTCGGCGCGGGAGGATCCTTTCAGCGCTGATTCAGACAGACGGATGGGCACGCACATTCCAGAGCGAGAAGGGGTGGCAGGTAGGTGGCGACTTTGCGCTGCAAAGATCCACGGCGCTGACATGGAGCTGCGTAGGCTGTGAAAGCAAGCAGGCAGGACATGCCCGCCAACCGCCATGGTTGGTCTCCATCGATCATCCGTGGCTAGCTAGCTACCTTGACACTTCACGAAATAAAGTGGTGCTTTATTGTTTATTATTTCGCGAAAAAGAGAGATCTTGCCGGCCGTGGACGGGGAATGAACGGGGGGTGGCCAGGCCAGGCCAGGCCATGGATGCAGCGACAGGAGGCCTTCTCGCCATCGGTTTCTGAGCCCGATCAAGCTGTCCCCTCTCGCCTGTCCCGGCCGGGCCGGGGAGGCTTAGCCCGGAAGCAAGGGCCGGAAAAGGTGGCGGTTTATCACGAGTAAACTAGAGCCCGGCCGGTCCCGGTTTGCGGAGTGAAAACGATGATCACTCGGCGCACCTGCATTCTGATGATGCAATGAAAAGCAAAAAAAAAAAAAAAAAACATATAGATGGCCCTACAGCTACAGGTCTCCGCGCGCGCGCGACCCCGGTTGCTGGTGTGGTGACATGGACATGGTTGCGTGCACGGCTCTCAGCTCACGCGCGCTCAGGTTAACGTCAGTGACCGGCTGGCAGCTGGGACGACCGGGAGCAGGCCCGGGGGTGGGGGTGGGGGTGGCGAAGCTTCTTCCGGGATGGCGAGAGGGCCGGCGGCGACCTTTCCAGCCGCAGGCGTCAAACGCCGGCCTCTGGTGGGCGGGCCCGACGTACGAGCGCGCGGTTCTGTGTGCGGTTGTTTACTGGATCGGAGGAGGAGATAATGTTAGTTAAGCCGAGTTCACCAATGGGGTCAGGTTTCTTGGTCCAGAACGAACAGCCTCTGCATTTTGCTAAGCCTGGCATCGGTGTCATGCGCACGCTTGCAGCGGCCAGGTTAGGAGTAGACCGTGTTATTTTCGGAATATTTTGGATTGAATGGCCCAATATTTCAGTTGGGGCATGTTTGAAGGGGCGGAAAAAATGTTTCAGTAGGAGTTCGTGCGTGCAGGAAGCCGTCTCGCGGTTTCGGACATGGAAAGGTCGTGGACGTGGGCGGGTGGGGTGGGGAGGATTTGATTTCGTTTTGTTTCCGGACTAGTTACGATTTTAGTGGACCCTGTTGGGAGAAAAAAAAAATGAAAATTTCAGAAGAGGAGACGATGGTGCATGTACCGTACGTGCTGTGTCTGGTACATGCGCCGTGGTTCGGAGTTGCATGTGAAACTTGTGCACCGTCTGCAGGTCACGGGCATGCAGTACATAAGTGGAGGTAGTACACAAGTGTGTCTGTGTGTGGTACCCGGTGCATCTCTTGTGCGTACGTGCTCCAGGACCTGGACCAACGACGACCAACATGTCTGCCCGATTTTTTATTTTAGTCTTTTTTAATAAATATTGCATGTTTACACTTATGGTATGACTATTGCAATGTTACTCTATACGTTTCTTTTCATTTATCACGTTTTAGTTCAAAAATAGACTAGCGACTGACAAATATTCGAGAACGGAGATAATAAGATTTTAGAGGTAGCTACCGTGGCCTATGACATCGAGGTTACATGATATCACGTCACTGATGACGTATATGTCAACATGTCTCTAACGTGTGGCAATACCTAGGTGTCATAGGTTAACACTGAGCTCCAATTTAAACCACCACATCTAGACCTAGTTTTCTAGCTGAGGCGGACCTGATTTGTTTATCATCTATCTCCGTCTCTGTCTCCCCAATCCATATAACCTTCTCTAATCTATTGATTCAATCTTGAAAGCTTGGATTTTATCCGTAGATCTCCGAGAGCAATGTATCATCCTTTTCCAAACCTGTTCACTAGCCTATAACAAAGTTCGGAAGATAAAACATATAAAGAATATAACACAATATAAATACGAAAACTTAAATATGATAGAGATACAAACTCTCGTTGATGAGCCAGTGTGTTCACCAAGATATTGAGAAACACACAAAATCTTCCACCTAATCCTTGTTAGAGCCCACACAAGGGAATGCCGATACGAGGGCCAAGCCCCTGGTTAGGTAACTCCATTGAAAACCTCGGAACTTCTCCACATGTAAGTGGTGCTCCGACTTCAAGCTCTCCTAGATGCTCTCCATCGCCTCCGCTATCGAATTTCTGGTTGAATCGGCACGGGCCTTGTTCCGTCCAATATACGATGGCGGGCACACCGTGAACGCAATTGGTGTAACATAGCATGATTTACGACCCATCTCTGTAGTACTACAATGCCACGCGCAAGCATCAAGAGACACAATCCATCTGTTTGGTTGGTGTACATCGGCATGCAACCGCACCCGCGGAGTCTTAAAGCAACTTTTGTTTGGTTCACTTCACTTCGTATACAGGTTGAACGGATGCAAATCACAGGGGCAGCCAGGCTCCAGCCGTACGCGGCCCACGAGCGTACACCGACATGCAGCTGCTGCCTGTGCAGACGCACCCAAACCAAGACACATGTGTTTTTATGTTTTCTATTATATTTCATAATTAAATTACATAATCATCAAACTGATTTTATAGTCATACTTTTAAGATTTTTGTTAGTAATCACCAAGACAATCGTTATGTAATATTTGAAGATTTATTTATACACTTTTCTATATATATGTTTTGATACACACAACCAAACAGAGATTGTATCTATCCTGAATGTACCGACGCAAACAATCAATCAAAAGCATATGTATGAGCTTAGCCTGTGCATAATAAACCTGACTCCTCAGGTACGAGCCTGTCTTCAACGGTACAACAACCAATCAGGGCCAATGTTGAGCACAAACACGAATGATTGGAGGTGCCTATTCCTCGCTTCTAATCACTAAACATATCCTAGAGCAATCACTTACACACCGGTCTAACTAAGCAAAACACTTCACAAAAGCGCCTACACTGCCGAGTGATATTTGAGTACTTGGGCTTCCACAGATCTCAAACGGCTGGCTGGGATGATATATTAGCTCAGAGTCCAAAACTAGCCACCGGAAGCAAAAGCAGAAAATTTGCGTGGTAGATCATCACGCAGACACTCAAAGTGCCCAACATGGTAACAGTCCCATAAAAAAGTGAACGTGAAATAAAAAGGGGGCTAAAATACGAAGAAGTTCGGCATGTCTGCACGGTGCGTGGTCTGGCTTGTGAATCATGGATTATATGCGTCTGCGTCCCTTCTCACCGTGTGGTACCTGTGCCACGTGAAGAAGCAGTGCTCCGGACGTACTATATATATATGGTTTGAATGGAACCAGTAATTTTGCGACAAAACAAAGCACTACGGCGCAATGATGCATGCGTGTACCGAGACTGCATGGCACGGCTCACACGTGCTAAACCCAAAGCAGTACAGTAGTACGTACTAGTACTAATGATGCAGATGCAGCCACGCCAAACCCTGGATGAATGATGACGCTTTTCCTGAATCCTGACTCGGCCACATTTATCTCACAGACCTTTGCTAACGCGACATGATGACTGGCAGCGTCTCAGCCTAGGAGATTTCTCATTGTCTCCGCGAAACCAAAAAAGATATTGAGTGGAAACCAAAAGATACTTTGGCGAGAAGCCGGAGAAGACGTAGCCGGCCGTCGTCGTCGCCGCATTTCCTCCGCGCCCCCCAATAATTCGTGCCTAGCCCTGGCTGGAGGACCATTTCGCGACGGCGGGCCGGCGGCGCGATACGTCCACCTCGTCGCATTGAACGCGCGGTTGGGTCTCGTTCTCGTCGTCTCCCCTTGCATCAGCAGGTAGCCGCCAGCGTCGCCAGGCCGCCGTGCGGGTTGTGCTCGGTGCGAGCAGCGTGAAAACTGCCCTTGGGATGCAGAGTAAATGCGGTTCTCTGTATCTCGACTATCAGGCTGCTGCCTGCGACGAACCTGCACTGACTTTTCTTCCTCGCTGCTGGGAAGATGGAGGGAGATCTCGCCCGGCGGAGGTCCCGCGGTCACCCTGCTCCCGTGGATTTTTCTCGGAGCTCCGATCCCCAGCCAAAGAAACGTGGACCTTTCAAAAAAGAAAGAAAGAAAGGAAAGTAATAGCAGCCCAGTTTAGTTACGGGCTGAAACACGTGCCGTGCTCCTCCTGCATCGATACATGGGCCGGTCTGTAGCAGACAGCCCACGAGAGATCACGCGCGGACTCGTAATAGTTTGCGTTGTCACCGCGCAGGCAGAGCAAATGTTTGTCAACAATAGTTAGGATCTTTAATTAATTTTATACATGGGCCGCTCATGCACTCCCCCTGGACACCCGGCCTCAAGCGCCTTGCCATCAAACACTGGGCCCTGCAGCAAGCAAGATCGCACCAATCGTCGAGCTGCTTGCCAACTAAACTAACCCAACAAGATCCTCCGCTGGTCTCGTGTATCGATCTGCTGCTGCCTGCTGCCTTGCTCCACCTGAGAGCGACGGACAGTAGTACTGCCAGCGAACATCTTCACGAAACCAGCTGCTGACGGCTCACGGGTCCTCAAGCACCAGCACGACTTCACTATCGCCAGCCACTACAGAAAGACGAACAAGGTTTCAGTATTTTTCAGACCAACCTCCGCTATAGGAGCGGGAGGGACAAAAAAATTCTCAAGCGGAAAACCATAGCAGAAGACACTTTGGCAAGCCAAGAAGCGCGCCGTCTCCCTTTCCCCTCGCCGCCGCATATCAGGTCCACGACCGAGCGCGCCCCCGTGCTGGTGTGGACGTGCGAGTAGAGAGACGGCGAGTCTACGGTTTCGTGCAGCCAGGCTGCTGCATCGAACCAGAGTGATTTTTTTCCACATCGCTTTTGCGTCGCTGGGAAGAGGATTGGTAGCGAACACGGCATGAAGCGACGCCAGAGTTCCGTCAGTCTGCCGTATCTCAGCTTCATCAGTCAAGAAGAAGGTCAGGTGCAGCGTGCAGTCGTGCACCGGCTAGGTGTCAATGGCAACCAAACAGTGGCGAACTTGGCTGGAGCCGGAGGTCGTGGTCCATTTTCATGCTCACGGTACTCCAACTTCTTTTCTGGCTCACCTCAATCAAAAGAAAACAAAAAAAGAAAAAGAAAATGAAAACCCTTCTGACCAAATTTCTTTTCTATCTGTTATGCTTCAATCCAGGACCTGGAGTACCAACATCTTAGAGGGGTGGGTCTTTTCTTTTGCAGCCTCCTACATACAACCTTAATTAGAGATCGAAAATTAACAAAACACACACCATAAAAAAGAGAACATCCTTGGAAAAAAAACATGTCCTCCGATCAAGCGCCCTCTAATCTAGCATTAGGAGACCCAGGACATTAAAACTCTCCCTCTTGGCTCTTTTACACAATGAGCAACAAAAACATAAGCTCTTTGAATTGTTCTCCCCTTTTGACTCTGGATGGGCTTCAATAGTTGCTTCGCGTTTGTTCCACATATTGAAGTTTATTAAAGCTTGACCTGTTTACTTCACAATAAAATCTAGAATAAATCTAGAAGGCTCACTCATGTATGATGGGAGGAGGAGCGATGGGCTTTAGTCCTACAAGAGAAGTAGAAAGGGGTAAAGGACACCTTGTGTCTTGCCACTCCGTAAAAGGAAGCATAAGAGAGAGTAAGCTAAATCCAAACACACAAGCGTAAGTACACATGTTTCACGTTTCTTGTATGATTATTCGAGTGACTTATTACCACTTGAGTGGTACAGTAGGTTATGGACTTCACAATATTAGGTATTCTAAAGTACTTAAGCAATATAGTGATTCTAATTGTATCTCTGATGCTGATTTAATCAAGGCAACAAGTGGATATGTCATATAGAGCTCTTAATGGATTTATCGATAGTGGGAAATCAATTCTAGATCTTAATGGGTTTATCAATCTCCAATTCGATTGTGGAAAAACCAAACAGTTATCACAAAAAAGGCAAGTTCAAAAGATATCTAGAGTCCTCAAGGCATGTGAAAAGACGAAAGTTTTTTTTCAATTTTTTTGAGAAACTCCAAAGTAACAGCTATCGATTATGTAACACTACCGGAATCCGACTCTTTGCCAAGTGCTAAATCTCTTTTGTCGTTTTCTACAATAATATGACTTTGCCTTGTGTGCCAAGCTAGTTCTGAAATGAATAGATCAAACCATAGAGATCGTAACCAAGTCAGTTTCTTCTCTTTTGTGCATGGTTATCCTGAGTGTTGGAATATAATATAAGTGAATTGCTCGTCCCCTCCTACCAGCTTAAGATTTTGGGTTGAATTGGTTGGTGCATGAAACTTAATATGGTACCAGAACCAGATGTCTCGAGTTTGAATCATGGTTAACATAATTAAATAAAAGAATTATTACTTGCTCCTATTCCATGTCTGAGAGCCAAGAGAGCCTCGACGTTAGGGGGAGTGTTAGAATATAATATAAGTGAATTGTCCACCCCCTCCTATCAACTTAAGATTTTTGGTTGAATTGGTTGGTGCATGCAACTTAGTACTGAGCCTAATCCCTATATATTAGAGAGGGTGTTCTCCCTAAAAGGTAAGAGGAACAACCAATCTACTACACGCTAGGGTTTTAGATGAGGGAGTCCTTAGTGCTACATGTCAACCCTAGGCTTGTCCATATCTGATATTAGCGTGACAATGGCAGCGAAGAGAGTAGTGTCTTTAAAATCTCGTACAACTAAAGAACCTCCATGGGCTAGGGTGAATCAGGTTTTTAGGCAACGATTACTCATTGAGTTGTTCTGCACTGCGATATCTACGGACTTTAATGACATCACAAATAATCTTCGACTAGGTTGGAACGATCCTCACTGTAAGTAATGATGAGTTCCTCTCATGTTTTTATTAGATGTGTTCAAAACATATTTAATTTGCTACGTGAACATGATATTATTTCTATGCATGGTTTATCCACTATTTATATAGTGATTGCTTTAGGAATTAATTTAATCTTAAAAGTGTGCAACTATCTAACAATCTGAAAACATGATGGGGACTTAAAGTGGGTAATAACTTTGTTGATGTGATAAAACCTAAGAAGTTCGGTGCATCAAACTTTAAGAGACGGTCTACAAAACTTGATTTGTGCCTCGTTGCTACGGACAAGTCTTGGGTTGTCAAGCCTTGTGAAGGTCCTCTAACTATTGAAAATAAAGGGAGTTTGACAAGGACAATGTGATAGCAGTAGAATGCATTTTAAGTGTGTTGGCTGATAAGCTTTATGATATGTACATGAACATAAAGAGTGCAAGAGAGCTCATGGAGTCTATCAAATATAAATACGGTGACTCTAATGCCAGACATGAGTTGTATGTCATTGAATGTTATCATAACTATAAGATGGTTGACAATCGCTCTATTGTTGAGCAATATCATGAGATGTAACTTATAATTGGCGAGCTCCAGTAACTTGGACATATCATGCTTGATCCATTTATGGTAGGGGCATCATTGACAAATTACCTCCAACTTGGAGGAATTTTGACATGGCTCTAAAACACATGAAGACATATCTAATGAAAATCTGTTAGCCTCTCTAGATGTTGAAGAAAATACATAGACAAAGGATGGTGCATCCAAGGCACATGAGGCACAATCTAATGCTAATGTCATGCAGTAGTAGACTGGAAGGAAGAATGGGAAGTCAAAGTCATTCACACCACCAACTTCAATTAAAAAGATGAACATGTAGGAGATTGAATTCTTTGTATATGGGCTGAAGCGGAACCGTGTCGACAGGTTTTGAGGCCAAAATCCGGTGGAACCTGTGAACTATCGTTGGGTGGTTTTGAGACTCAACCAACCTCTTGTGTCTAAGTGAATGTTTAACTTAACAATCTTTAGTACAAAATTGATATATAAACACCATTTAAGGACATCTAAAGAGTTGATTATGTTGTGGCTTCGACATCTAGTTGGATATTGTTGGAGTTTATTAAGCATGTCCTATTTACTTTATAATAAAATCTAGAATAAATCTCAAAGACTCATTCATACATGGTGGGAGTGGTGAGTTTTAGTTCCACATGATACATGGAATGTGGATATAACCAACCTAAATAGCTTGTTTCTGGTCATTCCTCAAAAAAGCATGAGAGATAGGAAGCTAAATCTACACGCACAAGTACACATGCGTGTTTCACTTTTTTTGTGTGACTTGTGACTTTAGTTAATTCCGTAGCTGAGTCGGTTCCTTTATTTTAACTTGTGGTTATCCTGACCCCAATCTCCAATATAATAGAGAGGACGTTTTCACCGAAAGATAAGAGAAACATTCAATCTACTATGTATTAGAGTCATAAATGATGGAGTCCTCGGTATCGCATGACCTTAGACTCCTGATCCCTGACACTGGCATTATGCCGATGGTGAGCAAAGCAGTGTCTTCGAAACCTCGCTCCGCTTAAGAACCTGTATGGGTTGGGGAGAATCCGGTTTTTGGCAGCGGTCACGAGATTGCTCGCAGAGTCAATCTGCATTGTGATATCTACATACTTTAATGATAGCACAGACTCATTTTCGATCAGGCTATAGTGATCCTAGTTGTAAGTAATGATGACTTCTTAGCTTATATTTCTGTTAGATGCGTACAAGACATATCTAATCTATTATGTGGATATGCTATTATTGATATATGTGATTTATCCATCATTTATGTCATAACTAATTTAGAGATTAATGTAATCTTAAAAATGCATAATTATATAAAACTATAAATATTGAATGTGGATATGTATGCACCAAAGAACAATATTACATACTACAATTCGTTTTCAGGGAAAGAGAGTTTACATTTATTGGTTTTGCCTAAAGTGAAGTAACTCCACCTTTTCTTCTATGTGTTTTGGTATACAATTCATTTCTTTGAGGTGGGTGCCTAGCTCCTTACTGTACAAGTGTTTTGATTCAGCACAAAAAATGCAACAAAAGAATGTAATACAATATAGAGAGTTGTATATACCATTTCTTACACAGAGCTAAATTATCTTCAGTATGATGTGTACCCCCCACAACTTTGCAAGATTCTTAGCTTCATGAAAGTTTCTAGCTAGTGCTGAAACCTTTAGGGGTACATGATTAAGTAGATGTTGTAGCAGGTTAAAAGATCTATCTATCCATCCTTGAAGGAGTATGATATGGAGCAATCCAATTAGAAATCGAAACTTTCTTTCTTGTGACTAGGGTACAAGTCTGCTATTTTCTGCTACAAACTTCTGAATGACAACTAGCTCATCACAATTAAAGTTGCAAAACTTTTCTCATAAAATCTCCTCTTATCATCTCAACCACTAGACAAGTCTCCAAGCAAATTAGGTATATCATTATCTTTATTAGACTTCTCAATAATATTCTCAGCACTCACATATATAGTTTTCATGATTCATGGAAGAGGTACCTTTTTTATGTATTCCATGTTTTGTACCCTTTTAGCAATCTATTGCATATCAAGTGCTCACGTACTTCATTGGCCTCTCCCCAAAAAGAATTAACACAATAGGCATAATTAATATCTTGATGCATGAATTCCTAAATGGAAAAGCTAAGAAGCTAGCTGTTCACCCTTGCAAATGTATCTTTTTTGTGCCTTACATGCAATTTTTAGGTTGGATCCCATTTTAACTATAGAATATGTAACAATTTGTAAATTCTTTAAGGCCAGAAAACATTTACTACCTGACAATCAATTCAGTGTCTCTACTAAGCTAAGAATATATGGATGCAAATAATCGCAATATTAGCAAATCATCGATGCACAACACAGGTTATGTGCCACAATATTTTCTAGAAGGTTTAAACATCTCACAAGTTCTATAGTCAAAACCACTAATTGATTTGTAGCACACACCACTAATTGTATCACAAATCTGTTTTAAAAATGGAGAAAATATTTGATATCATATACTTGCTTGAAAACTTTGTCCTATTTATGCTAGTTCTGTAGTTCATCATCTATGTCCACACAAATATGTGCATCAGAAAAGCAGATTTACATGGAGACAACAATCTAACCAGTGGATTTTAGGGTATGTTTGGTTGACGAGTGAAGGAGAATGGAGTGTCTCCATTCCTTTTTTGAATGTTTGGTTTCCAACAAAAGAGGAGTGGAGAGGCTCCTGGAGTTCCATATGAAAATTTATCATAAGTACTTGGAATGTGCCCGCTCAATAAGAATGACCGGATGCGAGCGCTCTCCTCCCCTCTACACTGACTCTCCAACCAAATAAAGAACGGAGCAGCACTGCTCTATTTTACTCTTCAACCAAACAAAAAATGGAGAGACTCTATTCTATTTGCCAAACGGAGAATAGAACGACACCATTCTCAAAAACTGGAATGGAACCGCTCCATTCTAGTTGACTCTCCAACCAAACGCACCCTTAGACAAGCATGCACGAACCATGTTTTCTACTTCATTAACTAATAAAAGAAGACATGATGACACCGGCTATACATTCCCATGGTCATACACGAAATGTTTTGAAGCAACAAACTGGTATAAAGTACTAGAAACAATAGTTTAGAAACAATAGTTCCACTACCGGCTCGTGTGCCTCGCTCGACGACTCAGGTGGCTAACCCTAGCTGCCATCATGCCCCTTCACCGCACCTCCTGCCTCGCCGCTGCCAGAGCAGGGCACCAGCTCTTATCTTGCACCCCTGCAATGACGGCGACGACAAGGAGTGCTCTGCTTTCCTCGTGGGGTCTCACAGCTTGCTGCGCAGCCGGGCCACGATCGCGTTGTGGCTGTTCCAATATGTGTGTTCAATCCCCTCCATGGGGTGCGACAGTTTCTTCCTAAGGGACGCTTCCCTGGAATAAAGAACAACTGTCATTTGTCTCTTACTCTACTCTCTTTACCACTGAGCACTGAGTATATTTCAACACGTTATCAGCACTTTGCTCGTAAAAACAACAGAGAGAGAAAAAGTGAGGCAAAAAGACGAAGGCCATACTCCAAGCGCCCACGGCCTATCGTCTGCTCACCAAGGTCTTCATCGGCGACGACCACCCACCAGAGAAGAAGACAGACTCTAACCTCCAAGAACTGTAGGTACGATGCCTATCAGTCATTTTCGTCTTCGCACTCATGACGGGGGCTACTCCATAGCGAAACCACTCCAAGGCAGGGAGCGTATGCCAAGGAGCGCACTCCAGTTGCCTGGGTGGGCCCGCATGCCCGGTTTGCGCTGTGGTTGAGGCCGCGTCGGGGCTGTGCGTCCCCGCTGACTTTGGCCACGCCTAACCGGCCGCCGTGCCAGCACGCCCGAACCGTGGGACATGCTCGCGCCGCCATGGCTGGCTGCCGCACCCGAGACCTGCACCGCCAGGTCGTTGCCCACGCTGGAGCCAGCGTGGTCGCGCCCGCGTCACCGTTGACGCGCACCGCCGAGAAGGTCCCGCCTGGGGAGGGGCGCGCACCTGCGTTGCCATGGCCGGTTCACCGAGCCCGCGTTGAAAGGGGATCAAGAGCTGTCGTGCCGTGCTGCTAGGGCCACACCCGCATCGTCGGGGCCAGGGGCCACCGCGCCGCAAGGGGCTGCGCTTGCACTGCCGGGGTGGCCGCGCGTCCGCGCCGCCCGCACGCCGGGGCCGCTGCCCGCGCGCAATGGCCGCGCCATCGAAGCCGCTGCCAACGCGCGGGATGGGCCGCTGCGCCCCGCGCCGTCAGCGCCGGGGCCGCGCAGCCGCATCCGCGCAGGGGCCGACGGGGCCTGGCCGCCGCGCCGCCGCTGTCGCGTGCCGCGCCCGGGCCACCGCCAGTGCCCCGCCCCCACGCGCCTGCCGCAAGGGGCCCGTGTCGGCCGCGCCATGCGCCGCTGGGGGGCCGCACCGCCCGCGCGCCTGGGATGGAGGGGTCGCGTGCCCGAACCCGCGCCGGAGCCATGGCCTGGACCGCCATGGCTGCGTGCCGGGGCCGCGACCTCGCCGAGTGCCGCGCCGCCGGGTGCCGCGCCTGTGCGCTGGGGCGGGGCCACTTGCCCGTGTGCCGTGGAGGCCACTGGGGCCTGGACGAGGGAAATGCCCGCCAGGGCCGCGCCTATGCCTACGGGGCTGCGCGCCCACCACCAGGAACCGCCCCCGTCGTGCCTGCGCCATGCCGCGGGGAAGCCCGAGCCTGAGAGTGACGAGGTCGGGGGCAACCGCGCTGTGGCCGCCGTGACCCTATGGCGGCTGCAGTGGATGATGAGAACGGTTAGGGTTCTGCTAGCCTCATATGACCTCACTTTGATGGGCCGATTTGGGCCCTTTTCTCTCTATGGCTGGAGAGCGTGGGCCATCTCCACTGCTTGGGTTTGCGAATTTTATAATTAGCTTTTATTTTTCTGCAATTTCAGACATATTATTTCATATTTGTTCATAATTACTATCTTAATCAATATTTAGTATCTAAATTTGAATATTTAGACTACTGATGATATATGTAATTGTGATAGTTGTCTGTTTTTCTTGATGAAAATTGTCGACTCATTTGTGAATTATATTTGTTTTACATTTATAATTCATATACCTCAATGTGCTTTTATTTTGCATTCTTTTATGTTTGCATGGAAAATATAACACATAATTAAGTCGAAACTTAATGGTCCTCATGCAAAATAAGGTTGCATTTTGGGAAAAGCATAGGGTGATGGAGACCGTGCTTTAGGCCGCATTTGAAATGCCTATCACCATGAGGTCTACATCTTTCGAGATGATTACCTATATGTGCTACCAAAAAAAGATCACGGACCATGCAGGCGTCGCGGGCTATGGAGCCAGGATGGACGCTGCAGTCATGCTGACTGCTAAAAGAATTCTTTTAATTAAGTTCTACTTAATTAAATGATACATTCTTGCAAAATATGATACATATCTTGAACTTGGGATTATTCAACACGTGATGTAGATCTAGGCTTTGGCTACAATAAGTTCTTGGAATTTATTTGCCCTGAGACCAAGCTTTTAGATAGCAAAATGTTATTTGCCCATCAATAAGAGGTCTACATCATATGGTTATGATGATTACCTATGTGTTCTTCCAAGTAGATATGTTGGAGATGTGATGTTGGTTATTCACCTTTATGGTGATTTCCTTTTTATTTTTTGAAATTTTGGTCAAGCATAGGGTAGTGGAGTCCTAAGCATTGGCTGCGGTATGTTCCTTGAATATATCAGCCTAGAGACCATGCTTTCAGGCAGCAAATGTTTTGCCCACCACTGGAAGATCTACTCCATTGTTTCATTACATGGAGATTATCTACGTTGTGTACACCAATTTTCAAAAATCTTTTGGTACACTTTATGTGATACCTGGAATTCTCCAACATATGAAGATATGATATATTTTGGGGAAATGTTGCAACAACACACGAAAATGGTTATGTTATTTCAAGGATAATTATTTAATAGAGTTTGATGAACTCGACCATGGGCTTAATTATCCTCAATGTTCATTGGATATAAAGATCATTTTTGCATAATATGGGGATTCACTTCTTTATTTTGGAGGAAGTGAGATGCTCCCTTTCTCTTGTGGTTCTTATGAAAAGAACTAATGTGCTTTTGTGACTTGATGTGCAAGCCCAAAATGAATAGCAAAGAAAATCATAAGACTTGTGGACTTATGAGTATGTGTCTACATTATGTTGTAGACTAACACTTTGTATTCATATATTTTGCTTGAAAGCAAATATATAAGCACATTAAAAAGGAAAGGGCAATGAGTATGACAAACTCTTTTGTCATTACACTATATGTGATATAGTGTTGTATGCCCAATCATCTAATCTTGTATATGAAATCCCAAAATATGCATACTACTCATGAAAGCTAAGATATGAAGTGTACTTCAATCTTCCATCTGACATGATAACAGTGGTTAGTTGTGTAAATCATAATTTGGACTAATCATGTAACAACAATTTTTTTCTAAGAGAAGACCACTTTGTTAGATGATTTGCTTTTGAGTACTATATAAATGATGCATGAGATTTGGTATAATCTCATAATTGATATTGTGATAGATTCAACTCATGTGATGTGAGTTGAACACACTCATGTGATTTGAGTGTAAAAACTCATATGGATTTGAGTTGAACAAGCTCATCGATTAGAGTAGAACCAACTCATCAAGGGAGTTGAAGACTCAATAATTTGAGTTGTGTAAAATTGTACAGGGATTCTCCCAATTGAGGAAGAAACATGTAATGTGGAGAATTGAACCACAAACTCGATATATGGGGAAACAAAATATTCTCATATTCCTTTAGAAAGAGGAAAGAATATTTTAGCCATCGCTTCGTGCGATATCATGATATATTAATATCTAGTCTCCTTTGGTAATGGAATCCTTTGATATATCCTAATTTTATCTTACCAAATTATAGAGATATCCATAAAATTTCTATCATGTGGAAACACAAAGTGATAGTGATGGATATTGCATGTGTTTCACGGAAACATTTGTTATGGATTGTATTCTACATACATCCTCTCATACAATGTGTTGCATTTGTTAAACTTTTCATGTGATGTTACTTACCATGCGGGTAAGATTGAATTGGTCATCCCATTGTTGGGATGAAATGAAAAGTTATGAACAATTCTATTGGTCATCTTTTTTCCCCATAAGATGGATACTTGATGAGTATCATCGAGAATGAGATTTTAAGTCCCTCTTATCTTAAAATCTGATCTGAATTAGTTAAGTTCTTTGAATTATTTCAAAGGAACAAGTGTGGTCCATTACAGAGTTGTATGGACATTGAAGGCTTTATATGGTTACTTGGTGCATCTATATGATGACCTCAAGTGTGTCCTTCGGACAACACATGACCATTAAGTAATAATGTCTCAAGCTTGAGCACATTAGCCTCCACACTACTGAATTTACCAAATGTGCTTACAATGATGATTGTTTGTCTTGGTATTCAGAATGATATCCATAAAGGATATGATGAATCTGTGATAGATTCGTAAATTTCAGATCATTAATGACCATCAGTAATGAATTGTCATTTCCAACTGGTTATGGTTGGAGTCAGGAAGTTTTGCACGCTCCTGACTTGTGATTAACTGCATGTACTGGATGTACAAGTTCCCCTATGGTTTTTAGTACGTGGGAATCCGTGAAAGATTTCCCATGCGTACATTGGGTATGTTCCCAATCTCACCACCGCAGCGTACATGTATGGGCACACAGAAAGCTGGGGATCTATGTGAGAATTCATTCTCCGTCGATCATTAAGTCTTAGAATCTCTTCATGAGAATCTATTTACGGCTCGTACGCTTGCTTGAATCATGAGCTTTTCCAGGCATTAGGGGGAGATTTCGAGTACCAAAAAGAATGCCAGGAAATGATGAATGCAGTAAGCATTCAGGCTCAGGATCACGTACTAAAACTGAACCTTTGGGTTCGAATGATTTGCAAGAAGTTGCAAATTGACTGCCATGTGCATTTACTATGAGGTGTCACTCAAATTAATCCTATGTGGAAGTGCCAGAAAGAGTGGTTAAATGGAACACCACTCAACTCCCTATTACAATGATGTTGTAAATAAGAGGGGGGAGAAGTATGGTCACAAATTGGGATTAAGATGCTTGCAAGCAGCTGAAGGCTAGACCTTCTGAGATAGTAAATGCAGACCATCTATTCGTTGGTAACCAACTTAGCGTTGGTGGACACCTAAAGGATATTGATTATCCTGTGAATGGAAGACATTCACAACCTAGCTCAGTGCGCACTGATGAGGCTAGGTTATCGGAAACCCTTGATTCTCGTTTTGGGATTTCACGAGAAATCATAAGGGTGTATAAGAGAACGACTTTATGTCAACTAGAGAATTGTGTTATTTAAAAGCTACAAGTGTCGACACATACATCTCAACAAATTGTATATGCACTCTAAGTGATCCAAAAGACTATGGCCATAGCAGAGCACGAGTATGCTCAAACTGAATCTTGTTGAGCGATACAATGTTGCAGTGATAGCCTTGCTCACCGTAAAGAAGTGTTAACTTATTTTCACTTCAAGGTATCTTACTGTGGATACAAGTTTGTTTTCATGGACTTGGAAACAATGAGGTGGTGAGAAAGCATGGCTAGTAGCAACTAGGTTTATACACAAACCCAAGCATTATTTTAATGCTATAAATTCTCTTCTACCGTGAGTAGTAAAATTCTGATACAATCATATTGGCAGTAAATCATCTATCTTTGTAGTTGGTAGATGTAGTGACAACATATGCTTATGTGGTCACTAGATTATGGTATATGTGGAGTCTTGAAGGATTCCAAATACATAATCACCAATCACAAATTTGCAATGCTTAGAAAGTCTTTGTGACTTAGAGCATCCTGGTCAAATATGGTACATTCGACCTAGTGAATCCTTCTTTCTGAAAGGATACACAAAGTATGGTATGTTCAGTGTAAATATGTGTAGCATATTTTAAACATACATTACTTATCGACGGAGTTCAAGATAGAGGATATGAATTGTAAGAGTTTTTTCAATTCAAAGTAAACTATCTTGAGTATCTTAGATACAAAGTTGTCTATATCAAACATATATTGAAGAAATTCAATATGAGAGAATCATTGTTATTTGATTCTTTCGGATCATGAGATGTGCTATTGTATCTTGCAAGAGCATCCGGCCAGATATTACTTTGCAATGATTTGCTAGCTAACAACACATGAGATCGAGTTATGATCTCCAGGTGTACTCATGCTCTCCTTATGTTTGGATATACTGATCTTGGATATCTATAGAAGATCCCCAGGTACAAGATCAATGACATAGTTCTGGTAAGTTGGACCTACTGTTTGATATATGTCGATCAACAGAGATTAATGGTCACTTACACACAGAATGATATACTACATACTGAGGGTATGTGGTGGTCATAATTTTATATCATTGACCTTATTATCTATGGAGATAATATTACTTTGTGTTGTTTAGATGAAAAACAAGTTACGAACTAAGTCTCTACCTTACTCCACATTTTTGATGTGTTTGAGAGTAGGTATGGGATGACTTAGTGTTTTGCAAAGATCAGGGGGAGTTTTCTCTTGATCGGAAGAACTTGTTTCTACATCATGTTGTGCTCTTTTCTTTGCATGAGTTTTTCCCTGTTTGGGTTTCTCATTCAAAGTTTTTAACGAGGCAACATCAACACAAGGCCTATGTCGTATCATCTATTTTTCCCATAGTTGTTTTCGAGGATGATACATTATGACATAGTTATTGTTGTATTTAAACTAGGATATGAGTTTATATCCCTAGAGTTCAAATGGATCAACAATAGAGTATGACTACTCTCCTTATTTTTCCCATTGGGTTTTTAAGGAGATTCAGCTGATATGTTGATTTCTCAGATTTTCTGACAAGATTATCTTGGAGAAATATTAGCCTGAGTAATATGTCTCATCATTTATTTTCCCCACTGTGGTTTTTGAGATGATGACTATAGACATATTATTGTTCTTTGGGCTAGAGGTCCATGGGAGAACAATGGTATACCATGGTTCAATTGAACCACCGACAATTATCTATAAGGATAATTGAGTTTGTGTTGTTCAGATGGAAACAGGTTATATCAGGAGCAACATTAATAAGCATATTGCTCCTAAATTGTATTATCCATCTTGCAAAAAAAGGTCTTGTGATAATCTTGCTGATCTATTCACAAAATCTCTACCATACTCAACATTTCAGAAATGTGTTGAGGTGATTGGTATGAGAAGACTTAAGTGCTTGCAAGGATCAGGGGGAGTAATTCTCCATGATATTTGACCTGTTTTGTACCATCATATTACACTCTTTTCTTTGTATGAGTTTTGCCTTGTTAAGGTTTTCTCATCCAAAGTTTTTAATGAGGTAATATCAACTAAGCTATATGCTTCATCATTAACTTTTCCCCACAGGGGTTTTTATGCATGATGATTACAAGCATATTTTTCTTTTGGAGTTCAATATGAGTTTTACTCATGATCCAAAAGCATTATATACTCCTTATTTTTTCCATAGGGTTTTTGAGGAGATAATATATTGGAAGACAGCTTGCAGATGATCAAATGGACTTGGATTGATCAAGGGGGAGTGTTACAATATGTGTGTTCAATCCCCTCCATGGGGTGCGACAGTTTCTCCCCAAGGGACGCACCCCTTGGGGAGGCACTAGTTCGCTTGTATATATATGCGCTGTCTTCCCTGGAATAAAGAACAACTGTCATTTGTCTCTTACTCTACTCTCTTTACCACTGAGCACTGAGTATATTTCAACAGTGGCAGTGGCATTGACATGTAACATCCCAAAATTCTAACCCAGGTTTAAAACCCTAATCTACCCCTCCCCTCTTTTCATCTTCTATTCCAAAACTCCCTTAGATTTTTCCCATCATATGCATACACTTTGTTTGATCACAAGCACCTCACTTAGATTTTATTTTCCAACACCTAGATTACCCACTAAATATTTTTGTTCAAAAAGAAAAGAAACAAAAATGAAATGAGTTATAGAAAATAAAAAGAAAAAGAGTTCCCCCCTGCTGGGCCAATTCTGGCCCATGTCGCACCCGCCTCCCCTCCCCCGCGCCCGCACATTCCCCTCCCTCGGCCCATTAGCCGGCCCGCTCGCGCGCAAAGCCGCCCGCGCGCTTCCCTCGCTCCCTCTCGCTGACAAGCCAGCCCCACCCGCCAACCCCTCTCGCTCACGCGCTCCCTCTCACTAGCAGACCGGCCCCACCGGTCAGCCGCGTCGTCTTCCTCACGTACGAAGCCCCGCCGTCCCCTCACCGCCGTCCCCTCCATCGCCGTCCCCTCGCCGCACAGGAAGAGTTCGACACCGCCCCGTCCTCACCGCTTGACCAACGTCCTTGCCCAGTACCGCCCCGCCGTGGAGTCTCATCGACGCCGCTGTGCGGCATTAATGCCGGCGCTGTGCACCTCACCGGCGCCCGCCGAGCTCCGCCGCTCCCCTCCCCTCGGGCGCCTATAAAAAGGTCACCCCGGGCACCTCCTTCCCCGCACCAGCCTTGGCCACTACCTTCCTCCCCTCACCTGAGCACAATTCGTGGAGCACCGCCGTCTTCCCCCTCTCCGGTGAGTCCCCCCCTTCTCTCTCCCCCTCTCCGTTGATCCAGCGAGCAATTAATTGAACCAAGCAGCTCCCTCACAAAGCCGCGAACCCGAAGCACCACTTCCCCGCCCCAGTCCCTCACCCAAAGCCCACCGACGGCGATCCCCGGCGCGGAGCTCCGCCACCTCCCCGCGGACAGCCCCCTCCCAACCCCCTCTAGCCAAATTAAGCCTACCCCTAGGATCGACAGCCTCTGCCCGTGCTAAGCCACCTCCCCGTGGACCAAGAACCGGGCCACCGGCGGCAAACCACCGTCGAGCCCACCGGCGGCCGGCTTTTCTCCCCCGCTCGGCCGGTTCGCCCGCACCGTCAGACCGTAGCGCCGTTTCCCCCCCCCCTCCGCTCTCGCTGACGAGTGGGCCCGCAGCGACGCCGTCGCCCCGCACGCCCGCGCCGTCTCCCTCGCCCGTGGGCCGCAGCTGGGCCGCAAGCGCGCCCGCGCGCGCTCGCGCCCGGGTGGGCCAAAAACCCTCCCCCGGCCCATCAGAGTGGAAATCCCTTTTCTTTTTTCTTTTCTTCACCTTTTCCTCATTTAATTAGTTTTCTTCAATATTTTATACACCAAAAATTATCCAAATAATTTCTAAAAGTCCTAAGTAATAATAATGTTGGTAAATGACACACTACAATTAGTAGACTACTGTTGATGTATTGTTTATTGACTGTTTTGATAGAAGAAGCGGGGACCGCGGATCCGGAACCCGTAGCCCCGGAGGAAGGGTCGGAGCCCGATCTCTCGGAAGTAGATCTTTTGTGCCAGGAAAGCTTCGACGAAGGCAAGTCCATCCTTCCCTTGATGCATAAATTACCTATTCTCTCTACCACTGCCTAGGCCGGGAATTCCGGGGGGAAAATTGCATTGTGAGTGAGAGATGGCCCGCATTGACATATACATTCTGGATACGAAATGTGGATTGGGAAAAAGGGCAATGTGTTTCTTCAAATAAGGTCTCTTTTCAAAAAGTTATGCGATGAAGGGTACTCACCCTCATCACCTTGGGAGTGGGATGATCAAGGACTCCCTGGTTTAGGGGAGGGTCTAAGGTGTTGGCTCAGCTGGTTTAGGCGTGAGCAGAAGGATTGTCTCCTCATATAAGGATTGGCTTGTCATTTTCACTACCTGTACTCTTTTATAGTACAACCACTCGTGACTGTGTGGGCAGTCACTCAATCCGAACTCGTGCGGTCAAACCCCAGGGTTAAGAAGGCTGGGGAGCACTGGGAGGATAAGGAGGGGGAAGTTTTGTCCGGTTTGGACATGGTGGTGGCATGACTCCTTCCGGATAACCGTTAAGGTTAGGACGTACGAGGAAGGAAAGAGATCCGGCATTCGGGTCTCGCGACGGTGAGATCGCAGAAACCGGGCTAGTGGGTAAAGTGTACCCCTCTGCGCAGAGTTGAAACCTATTCGAATAGTCCGTGTCCACTGGTATGGACGAGTCTGGTATGGTATGGCAATTAGAGATTTTTCTATGAGTTCCATGAACAGAGAAATGTGTGGGTAAGTGGGTGCTGAGAAAGAAAACAAGGCCACGGGAGCGGGAAGCTCAGTGGTGGTTGAGTATTTTGTTACTTTTAAGCCTTTGGGAAAAACCTCACAGCAACTGCCTTTCTCTAAAGAAAATGAAGAGTGACTTCAACTCCACCAAATAAAGCATGTAGGTCTCTCTCTCTCTATGGGAGCAGGGTGGGTTTGCGGAATACCTAGTGTATTCACCCAGATTTATTTATGTTTTTCAGCAGCCGAAGACTTCTTTTCTGCTATGCTTGATTGAGAGGGCTGTGTCTGCACCCAGTTCTGCCTGTGGCCTGGGCTAGTATATTTTCCTAATGCGCTTCTTATTTTGGCTCTCTCGAGCTTGTACCCCGGTATTGTAATAACCTTTATCTAAACTCTGTACTATTTGAAGTAAGGAATGTGTTTACTAGCCTCCTGGGACTAGTAATTGTATCACATTTGAGTCCCAAAGGATCGGGACGCTTCAGGTGGTATCAGAGCCCATATGACTGGCCGTAGGTCGCAGCCCTGACCCTAAAACTTGCCCTAAGAAGAAGACACCTCTTACCCTAAGAAAAAGTCTTCTCTCCTCTTCCCCGATTTTAACAGACCCTTCTTTTCCTATTCCAGATGGAAGACTCTCTGGCCATTAGGACATCCTACTGCTCAGAGGTGGAAGGGTTCCCACATCTGTTGCGAAGCTGTGCGCTTCGCATGGGAATCCACAAGAAGCCGGAATACGTCTGGAAGGAGTATCCCGAGGGCGGAATGGAGAAATGCTCTATGGCAGTCTACCTGGGAGAAAGCCGAAACTATCCGAACCATCCTTCCTTCCAAGTCACTTTTACCGGATACCACTTTCCAGATACTTGCCAGAATGTTGCCCGAACAGCCCTCCGACAACTATGCCAGAACTACAATAAGGTGATCTTTGAAACCCCCCTTCGCTACTTTTCACCCAGCAACAAGAATACCCCCACCTGGAGGAAAAGACTTTAGGCCCTGGCTGGAGGAGATCCTATTGAGGATGATCCCACCATCGTCTACATGGCTGGATACCTTCACACCCTTGATAACCAATATGATGACCTCACCCTTTACTGCACCCACCTAACCTCCTGGGTGGAAAGCCTGGAGCAAAAAGTCAGGGAACTTTCAAGGGAAAAGGCGTCCCTTCAAGAGAGCCTCGCAATAGCTAAAGGCGAGGAAACCAATACCCGTGAGGCCTACCGCACCCTAAAGATGGACTATGACAAGAAACTGAAGAAGCTCGCCCCCGCAAGAAAAATCCGCAAGAAGACCAAAAGCCAAGGATGTCAGGCTGAGCAGAAGGAAGAAGCCCCTCCAACCCTACCCCCTGCCGGGATAAGGAACTCGTCCGACACCGAGGAGATGTCCCTAGCCAGCCTTGATGATCTTCTCAAGGAATTTGGGGACACTTTAGAGAAGGAGTTCAGGAGTACCCTAGATAGCACTTGCATGTAATGAGCTTATGGTAGCTGTGTGCTATAATGGCTTGATGTAATGAATAAAATAACTAGTTAAAAAATGGCATGTGCATGATAGTGACTCTCTTCCCATGGCAGATGGCTTCAGATAAAACCACGCCTACCGCCTCCGGGATTGGAGCAGGTTTTCCTCTGAGAGCCGAAGGAGAAGCTGGCGGAGAAGGGAGTGAGGCCCACCTCCGGATCTACCACTAGACCTAGCCCAAGTTCTAGCTAATCAAACCCGACTCATTGAAGTCCTCACTAGAAGTCTGGAAAACCAGCGCCTAGGGGGTGGAAGGCCACAGGACAGGATGGGAGAATTTTTGAGACTCAAGCCTCCCACGTTCGCGGGGTCCAGCAATCCCCTCGATGCAGATGACTGGCTCCGCACGATCAAGAGGAAGCTGGAAGCCATCGGATGCCCAGAAAATCAGCGTGTCCAACTGGCAGCTCATCAGCTTTCAGGAATGGCTTTAGCATGGTGGGACACCTTCAGTGAGGCCGTCAGAGATGCTACCTGGGCAGAATTCGAAACAGCCTTCCGTGAGCACCATGTACCCCAGGGGATAGTTCAACTCAAGGAGGATGAATTCTGGGAGCTAACTCAAGGCGGGAGAACAGTCAGTGAGTATGTGCACAAGTTCACAGAGTTGGCCCGTTACGCGCCTGACGATGTCAGCACCAAGTCCAAGAAGATGGCCCGTTTTCTGAAAGGACTAAGACCCGAGCTTAAGACCATCCTCGCCAGCCAAGACTTCCTTAACTTTTCTCACCTCTCCAACAAAGCTATCCAAGTGGAAAGGGCAAAAGAGGAAGAAAAAGGGCACCTCAAGAGGAAATTCCAAGTTCTCCGAGCTCAACAGCAAGAACGTCACCAGAGAGCTCGACCCTTTGGGCTTCCACCTAGGGGACCAAGCTTCAATAAACCATCTGGACCCACTCCATCGCGCTACAGTCAGCAGAGTCAGAGCTCCCTTCAGGCACCCTCTGTTGCAAGCAACCAACTACCAGTAAATGCCTGTTGGCACTGCGGAGACCCCAGTCACTTCAAGAATAACTGCCCTCAGTTGAAGGCACCCGGACCGACCTACTCCAACTCAGTGAATGGCCCCCAAGATTCCCTCGACACCTACCTCCAAGGCACCTCCTTCCAACAGCCAGCAGAGCAGGACTCAGTACCAGGGCAGAGCCCGAGTCAACCACGTCGACGCTCAAGAAGCCCAGCAAGCCCCGGGAGTAGTGCTCGGTGAGTTCCTTGTTGAATTTACTCCCTCCACTGTGCTTTTTGATTCGGGAGCATCCCATTCATTTATAGCCACTAAGTTTGTGGAAAAGCATGGCATCCCCTCTACACCCCTAGCTATCCCTTTGGTCACCCGAACCCCGGGATCAGACCTCCTATGCCAACTCAGGTGCTCCCAAGTCAGAATTCTCTTAAGTGGGGTAGTGTTCCTGGCAGACTTAACCGTCCTGCCATCCCAAGGGATTGATGTGATCCTAGGAATGGATTGCCTAACTAAGCACAAGGGTATCATCAGTTGCGCAAGTAAGACCGTCCTTCTCACCGATCACCAAGGAAAAGCAGTTTCCTGTCAAGCCCAGCCGCCCGCCAACGATCCAATGATGTTTAATCTGGCAGCAGAAAACATGTCCGTAATCGAAGAGTTTGAGGATGTATTTCCGGAAGAGTTGCCTGGAATGCCACCCGAAAGAGGAGTGGAGTTCTATATAGATCTCATTCCTGGCACTACGCCCATCGCAAAGAGACCATACCGCATGGCCCCCACAGAGTTAGCAGAATTAAAACTCCAGATTGCAGAACTGCAACAAAAAGGGTACATCCGTCCCAGTTCGTCTCCCTGGGGAGCACCCGTCCTTTTCGTTACCAAAAAGGATGGAAGTATGAGAATGTGTATTGATTATCGGTCCTTGAACGAAGTTACAATAAAAAATAAGTACCCTCTCCCTCGGATCGATGACCTCTTCGACCAGCTGCAGGGAGCCAAATACTTCTCCAAGATAGACCTCAGGTCAGGATATCACCAACTGAGGATCAAGGAAGCAGACATTCAGAAGACTACATTCGTCACCAGATACGGGCAATATGAATTCACAGTGATGCCATTTGGGCTAACAAACGCATTCGCCTTTTTCATGAACCTCATGAATAAGGTATTTATGGAAGAATTGGATAAGTTTGTCATGGTTTTTATCGATGACATCCTCATCTATTCCAAGAATCGCAAGGACCATGAGCGTCACCTTTGAATCGTCCTCGGAAGACTCAGGGCACATCAACTTTATGCTAAGCTCAGCAAGTGTGAGTTCTGGTTAGAAAAGATAGCTTTCTTGGGGCATATCTTGACTGCAGAAGGGATAGAAGTGGACCCATCCAAGGTGGAAGCCGTTTCAAAATGGAAACAGCCATCCAACGTCAGTGAAGTACGAAGCTTTCTGGGAATGGCGGGGTATTACCGCCGCTTTATCAAAGGATTCTCCAACATAGCGAAACCTATGACCGAACTTCTCAAAAAGGACAATAAGTTTGTGTGGACTCCGAAGTGTGAAGAAAGTTTCCAGATCATCAAGGAAAAGCTTACAACCGCGCCCATTTTGACACTACCAGATATACACCAGGATTTCGTCATCTTCTGTGATGCTTCAAGGCAAGGCTTAGGGTGTGTCTTGATGCAAAATGAGAAAGTTATTGCCTATGCATCTCGCTTACTCAAGCCACACGAACAGAACTACCCTACCCACGACTTGGAATTGGCAGCCATAGTTCACGCCCTGAAAATATGGAGGCACTATCTGATTGGGAACAAATGCCACATCTTCACCGACCACAAGAGTTTGAAGTACATCTTCACTCAGCCGGACCTCAACCTCCGTCAAAGAAGATGGCTTGAATTGATCAAGGATTATGACCTCGAAATCCACTACCACCCCGGGAAGGCCAACGTGGTAGCAGACGCCCTCAGCCAAAAACCTTTCGGGATTAAAGGGACCAACTTTTTAGAAGATTGGAAGAAAGAATCAGCTCAGCTAAATGCATGTCTGGGAGACAACGGTAGCCTGGAAGTCAAGACAATGCTAAAAGATCTCATAAGCAAGGCTCAACGCCTGGACGTAGAGACAGCCAGACTTATGGAAAGAGCTCGCAAGGAGCAACTTCCGGATCTTAGGACAGATGAGCAAGGAGTCCTCTGGTTCAAGAACCGCCTGTGTGTACCAATGGGAGAGGCACGGGAAGTCCTGCTCAATGAAGCCCACAACTCAGCTTACTCCATCCACCCAGGGACCACCAAGATGTACCTGGACCTCAAAGCCAGATATTGGTGGAAAGGGATGAAGAAGGAAATAGCACAGTATGTGGCCCGGTGTGACACCTGTCAGCGAACAAAGGCCGAACATCAGAAGCCTGCAGGCCTGCTGCAACCCCTCTCAGTGCCTGAATGGAAGTGGGAAGAAATAGGCATGGATTTCGTGACCGGACTGCCCCGAACGCAGAAAGGGAATGATTATATCTGGGTAATAATCGATCGTCTCACCAAGGTGGCCCACTTCGTTCCAGTAAAAACCGCTTTTGGAGGAGCCACCCTTGCCCGAATATACCTTAAGGAGATAGTTAGGCTCCATGGCATTCCGCGGAAGATAGTGTCAGATAGAGGAACACAGTTCACTTCAAAATTTTGGAAAGGCCTCCAGCAAGCAATGGGCACCAAGTTAGATTTCAGCACCGCTTATCACCCCCAGTCAGATGGTCAAACGGAAAGAGTCAACAAGATCCTCGAAGATTTACTAAGAGCATGTGTGTTAACATTCGATAGGGATTGGGAGTCCAGTTTGTCGTACGCCGAATTCTCATACAACAACAGCCATCAGGCCAGCATCAAAATGTCACCGTTCGAAGCACTTTATGGAAGAAAATGCCAGACTCCCCTAATGTGGTCCAATGTAGGGGAAAGGACACTAGAAGGACCCGACTTTGTTAAAGAAGCCGAAGAGAAAGTTGCCTTGATCCGCAGGAGGTTACTTGAAGCTCAGAGTCGACAGAAGAGTTACGCAGACAACAGACGAAGAGAACTCAGATTTGAGGAAGGAGATTTCGTTTATCTCAAGGTCTCCCCGATGCGTGGTGTCAAAAGGTTCCAAATGAAAGGAAAGCTAGCACCACGTTTCGTCGGTCCCTACCCCATCATTAGCCGAGTGGGACCCGCAGCATACCGTCTTGAGCTACCAGAGTCCATGTCAGATATTCACAATGTGTTCCATGTGTCTCAGCTCCGCAAATGCCTAAAAGTACCAGAAAACCACATCGAGGCAGAGGCAATTCAGATTCAAAAGGATCTCCAGTACCGGGAAAAGCCAGTGAAGATTCTCGACTCAGGAGTCAGAAGGACCCGCAACTCAGAAGTAAGACTCTGTAAGGTTCAGTGGAGCAGAGATGAAGAAGAGGAAGCCACCTGGGAAAGTGAGGACTCTCTGAGGAAGGAATACCCTTACCTTTTCTCGAGCCCCGTCTAAATCTCGAGGGCGAGATTCCTTTAAGTGGGGTAGGTTTGTAACATCCCAAAATTCTAACCCAGGTTTGAAACCCTAATCTACCCCTCCCCTCTTTTCATCTTCTATTCCAAAACTCCCTTAGATTTTTCCCATCATATGCATACACTTTGTTTGATCACAAGCACCTCACTTAGATTTTATTTTCCAACACCTAGATTACCCACTAAATAATTTTGTTCAAAAGAAAAGAAACAAAAATGAAATGAGTTATAGAAAATAAAAAGAAAAAGAGTTCCCCCCTATTGGGCCAATTCTGGCCCATATCGCACCCGCCTCCCCTCCCCCGCGCCCGCGCATTCCCCTCCCTCGGCCCATTAGCCGGCCCGCTCGCGCGCAAAGCCGCCCGCGCGCTTCCCTCGCTCCCTCTCGCTGACAAGCCAGCCCCACCCGCCAGCCCCTCTCGCTCGCGCGCTCCCTCTCACTGGCAGACCGGTCCCACCGGTCAGCCGCGTCGTCTTCCTCACGTACGAAGCCCCGCCATCCCCTCACCGCCGTCCCCTCCATCGTCGTCCCCTCGCCGCACAGGAAGAGTTCGGCACCGCCCCGTCCTCACCGCTTGACCAACGTCCTTGCCCAGTACCGCCCCGCCGTGGAGTCTCATCGGCGCCGTTGTGCGGCATTAATGCCGGCGCTGTGCACCTCACCGGCGCCCGCCGAGCTCCGCCGCTCCCCTCCCCTCGGGCGCCTATAAAAAGGTCGCCCCGGGCACCTCCTTCCCCGCACACACCTCGGCCACTACCTTCCTCCCCTCGCCTAAGCACAATTCGTGGAGCACCACCGTCTTCCCCCTCTCCGGTGAGTCCCCCCTTCTCTCTCCCCCTCTCCGTTGATCCAGCGAGCAATTAAGTGAACCAAGCAGCTCCCTCACAAAGCCGCGAACCCGAAGCACCACTTCCCCGCCCCAGTCCCTCACCCAAAGCCCACCGGCGGCGATCCCCACCGCGGAGCTCCGCCACCTCCCTGCGGACAGCCCCCTCCCAACCCCCACTAGCCAAATTAAGCCTACACCTAGGATCGCCAGCCTCTGCCCGTGCTAAGCCACCTCCCCGTGGACCAAGAACCGGGCCACCGGCGGCAAACCGCCGTCGAGCCCACTGGTGGACGACTTTTCTCCCCCGCTCGGCCGGTTCGCCCGCGCCGTCAGACCGTAGCGCCGTTCCCCCCCCCTCCGCTCTCGCTGACGAGTGGGCCCGCAGCGACGCCGTCGCCCCCGCACGCCCGCGCCGTCTCCCTCGCCCGGGTGGGCCAAAAACCCTCCCCCCGGCCCATCAGAGTGGAAATCCCTTTCCTTTTTCTTTTCTTCACCTTTTCCTCATTTAATTAGTTTTCTTCAATATTTTATACACCAAAAATTATCCAAATAATTTCTAAAAGTCCTAAGTAATAATAATGTTGGTAAATGACACACTACAATTAGTAGACTACTGTTGATGTATTGTTTATTGACTGTTTTGATAGAAGAAGCGGGGACCGCGGATCCGGAA
Organism: Zea mays; assembly: GCF_902167145.1. NCBI lineage: Eukaryota > Viridiplantae > Streptophyta > Magnoliopsida > Poales > Poaceae > Zea > Zea mays. The sequence goes on along the minus strand of NC_050096.1, from coordinate 58,483,347 downwards.
CCCGTAGCCCCGGAGGAAGGGCCGGAGCCCGATCTCCCAGAAGTAGATCTTTTGTGCCAGGAAAGCTTCGACGAAGGCAAGTCCATCCTTCCCTTGATGCATAAATTACCTATTCTCTCTACCACTGCCTAGGCCGGGAATTCAGGGTTGAAAATTGCATTGTGAGTGAGAGATGGCCCGCATTGACATATACATTCTGGATACGAAATGTGGATTGGGAAAAAGGGCAATGTGTTTCTTCAAATAAGGTCTCTTTTCAAAAAGTTATGCGATGAAGGGTACTCACCCTCATCACCTTGGGAGTGGGATGATCAAGGACTCCCTGGTTTAGGGGAGGGCCTAAGGTGTTGGCTCAGCTGGTTTAGGCGTGAGCAGAAGGATTGTCCCCTCATATAAGGACCGGCTTGTCATTTTCACTACCTGTACTCCTTTATAGTACAACCACTCGAGACTGTGTGGGCAGTCACTCAATCCGAACTCGTGCGGTCAAACCCCAGGGTTAAGAAGGCTGGGGAGCATCGGGAGGATAAGGAGGGGGAAAGTTTTGTCCGGTTTGGACATGGTGGTGGCCTGACTCCTTCCGGATAACCGTTAAGGTTAGGACGTACGAGGAAGGAAAGAGATCCGGCATTCGGGTCTCGCGACGGTGAGATCGCAGAAACCGGGCTAGTGGGTAAAGTGTACCCCTCTGCGCAGAGTTGAAACCTATTCGAATAGTCCGTGTCCACTGGTATGGACGAGTCTGGTATGGTATGGCAATTAGAGATTTTTCTATGAGTTCCATGAACAGAGAAATGTGTGGGTAAGTGGGTGCTGAGAAAGAAAACAAGGCCACGGGAGCGAGAAGCTCAGTGGTGGTTGAGTATTTTGTTACTTTTAAGCCTTTGGGAAAAACCTCACAGCAACTGCCTTTCTCTAAAGAAAATGAAGAGTGACTTCAACTCCACCAAATAAAGCATGTATATTATAGGTCTCTCTCTACGGGAGCGGGGTGGGCTTGCGGAATACCTAGTGTATTCACCCAGATTTATTTATGTTTTTCAGCAACCGAAGACTTCTTTTTCTGCTATGCTTGATTGAGAGGGCTGTGTCTGCACCCAGTTCTGCCTATGGCCTGGGCTAGTATATTTTCCTACTGCGCTTCTTATTTTGGCTCTCTCCAGCTTGTACCCCGGTATTGTAATAACCTTTATCTAAACTCTGTACTATTTGAAGTAAGGAATGTGTTTACTAGCCTCCTAGGACTAGTAATTGTATCACATTTGAGTCCCAAAGGATCGGGACGCTTCATGACACGGGTGGCCACTGATGCGGTGGGTGGCGCCAAGTTGGGCGCGCGGGTAGGCGTGAAGGCGGGGACTAGAGCGGTCGCGATCGTGGCGGGCCGTGGGGTGCGGTGCCACGCAAGACTATTTGAGTCCGACGGCAGGCGGTTGGTGGACTTGGTGGCACCCGAGGAGGGCGGGTGGCACACGGTGCTTTGGCGAAGCAGCCACAACGGTTGTGCCTCGGCCGTGTTGGCAAGGATTGGGTCCACACCTTCAGCGAATGGTGGGCGAGCCCGCTGCGAGGGTTCATGCGCGGGCATGAGGATGGCCTTCGCAGGCTGTCCGTGCCGTGGGGCTTTGCCCCACGCCCGCCATCATGCTTCTCCCTGGCATGATTTATGCGATTGTGTGCTTCCTTGGCCTTGCATCGCTGGTTCCACTGGAGGGAGTAGTGTTCGACACAGCTTTGCGGCTGTTGTGGCAGTCGGCGTGTCTGTGAGGAAAATGGACCCCGGGCCTTTTGGCTAATTGAGTTTTGGTGTTTGATGAACAACACAATCCGTGAACTAATAGGTTTTCTAGTGTTTGTGTTTGTAGTTCAAGGATGCAAAGAGAATTGGACCAAGGCAATGAGGATGCAACACCTCAAAAGAAGACATAAAAAGATGCATAGGAGTCCAATACTCAAGAACAAAGAAGCCCGAAGAAATCAGCGAAGAAATCCAAGACGAGGGCTGTCAGCCAGCGCCTGGTGGCGCACCGGACATCGGTGTCCGGTGTGCACCGGACTGTCCGGTGAGGCACCGGACAGTCTGCGCAGAGAGGCCGCAGACAGGCGCTCTCTGGCTGTAGCACCGGACTGTCCGGTGTGCACCGGACTGTCCGGTGTGCCAACGGGCAGACGACAACGGTCGGATCCAACGGTCGACTGCTACAGGCGCCAACGGTCGGCTGACGTGGCATGCACCGGACATCTACTGTGCAGTGTCCGGTGGTGCACCGGACTGTCCGGTGCACCCGACGACAGAAAGCTGCTGCTTTCTGTCCAACGGCTAGTTTGGGGTATGGAGGCTATAAATACCACCCCAACCGGCCATTCTCAAGGGTGAGAGCCCAAGCAACATACCAATACACATAGTGCATATTTCCAAGAGCTCAAACACCCAAGTGCTTAATAGAATCACTCGGTGATTAGCGTAGGTGCTTTGCGAAGTGCTTAGGTTAGTTAGACCGCTTTAGCGCTTGCTCTAGGTGAACCCTAGTTAGTTGAGTGAGTTTTGTAAAACCACACAACCCCTCGGCTTTTGCGTGAGTCGTTGTAATTGTACCGAGTGGGGCGAGAGTCTTGCGAGACCGTGACAACCGCGTTTGTGTCACGGCCGCCACCGTGTACCGGAGGGAACGAGGCCCGCGGCGTTTCGGCCGGAAGCTCGATAGTGGAGACGGCGGGGAGCGTCCGAGAGGAGCCGGAAGCGGAGCACCACTTGCGTGTGGAGAAGGCCCGTGGCTCTCTACGGAGTTACTCGACCATGGTGCTTGGCCCTCGCGTGGGCTTCCCTTTGCGTAGGGGCACCAACGAGGATTAGTCGGAACCTTGCGTGGTTCCGGATACCTCGGTAAAAATACCGGCGTCATCCACGAGAGTTTGCTTCTCTACTTAGCTCTTTACATTCCGCATTTATATTAAGCATTTAAGTTTCAATCTTATTGTCATACTTATTTAGTGTAGATTGAAACTTATCCTTTGCGGTAGAGATAGCAACACTTAGACAAAACCGAGTTTGCACATTCTAGTTTTGATTATTTGCATAGGTTTTGCTCTAGGGATTTAATTGTGGCCTAGTTTAGTAAAAGTTTTAGAAGTCCTAATTCACCCCCCCCCCCTCTTAGGCGTCACCCGTTTCCTACAAGTGGTATCAAAGCCGGGTTGGCTCATTTGAAACGCTTTAGCTTCACCGCTAAAAGAGCCGACACTTTTTAGAGGAAGGGATGGATACCCATAGGCCACCACACTTCGACGGCACTAACTTCCCATATTATAGTGCTAGAATGGCTTGTTACCTAGAGGTCGTTGATCTAGGTGTTTGGAGAGTCACTTGTGACGGGATGAAACCCCTCAAGAATCCCGAGAAACCCACCACGAGTGAAGAAAAAGAAATTCATTTAAATGCTAGAGCCAAAAATTGCTTGTATGAATCTCTTAGCATGGATATTTTCAATCAAGTATTTACCCTGAAAACTGCTAATGAGATTTGGCTAAAATTGCATGAGCTCCATGACGGCACATCCAATGTCCGTGAGCAAAAACATTGCCTAGCGTTAAATGAGTATAATTCTTTTGCCATGAAAGATGATGAGCTTGTTAGAGACATGTATTCTCGTTTGAATCTAATAATCAATGAGCTCAACTCTATTGGCATTAATAAGCTAGGTGATGCGGACATTGTGAGGAAGATTATCTCCCTGCTACCACAACAAAGATATGGGAGCATCATCACCATCCTTCACAACATGGAGGACTTGAGCAACATGACCCCGACCATTGTGATTGGGAAAAACGCGGCCTTTGAGATGTCGCGAAAAATGAGTCGGGGAGAGGAGCCAACTTCCTCAAGGCCATTTGCTTTTGCATGTGATGAAAGGAAGGGCAAAAAGAAGGCTCCCACTCCAAGTTCCTCAAGTGAAGAAGAGGAAGAAGAAGAAAGTGATGATGATGAAGATAATCAACCATGCACATCATCCTCCGAGGACGAAGAAACGATCCGACGCGTCGGAAAGGTAATGGGGATGATCCGCAAGATTAATCTAATGGGTGTGCCCCTGCAGGTCGAGGATCTTCTCTTTAACATTGACAGGAAAAAGCAAAGGAAGAGAGGATGCTTCGCATGTGGGGAGAAGGGTCACTTCAGGGACAACTGTCCAAATATGGCCAAACCCAAAAAGGAGAGGAGCAAAGGCAAGGCGCTAACAAGTGTTAAAACTTGGGATGATTCTTCAAGTGAAGATGAACCTCCAAGGACGCGCAACCACCGGTTCTCGTCCCGATCATCACGGTCATCACACAAATGCCTTATGGCAAGAGGTAACAAAAGCATCCCATCCTCTAGTGATGAAAGTAGTAGTGATGATGAAGGTGAGGGAAAACCCTCTCTAGATGAACTTGCGGAAGCCGTAGAATTTTTCCAGGATGTTTGCACTAAGCAAAAAGCTCAACTTAAAACTTTGAAAAATAAGTTGGTTAGCTCTCAAAATGATTACAAAGGTTTGCTAGAAAAATTTGAAACTTTTGCAAACTTAAATAGTGAGCTATCAACTAAAATTGAGCTATTAGAATCTAGTGCTCCATCCACTGCTACCGATGATAGCCTTATTAAAAAGAATGAAAAACTTAAGGCTAAGTTAGCTAGCTCCCAAGAAGCTATTGAAAATTTGCTAGAGAAAATGGAAATTCTTAGCATACACAACAATGAGCTAACTACTAAGCTAGAAAACATTGGTAGCACCCCAGCAGCATCTTTAGTTGAAATACCTGAAATAATTAAGAAAGATGCTTCTACTTCCTGCTTTGATTTAATTGATGATTCTAACCCCTGCAACCAAGTCGTTGTTGAGAATATTGTTGTAGAGACATGTACGGATGAGGTTGCAAAGGAAAATGAACAATTAAAGCAAGAAGTGGCTCGCCTTGGCAAGGCTTTGTATGACAAGAAAGGCAAAGCCAAACGAATCCAACCTCCACAGGATAACACCACTGCGGGAGTGAACAAGCCTATGGAGGGAGAAACTGTGATTTGTAGGCTATGCCACAAGGAAGGCCACAAGTCTTTCCAATGCAAGGCAATGACCGGGGATAAACAAAGACAAAAGCTCAAGCAAAAGCCATCGAGCAAAATCTCAAACACCTACATCAAAAAGGTGAACAAAAAGGATGCTACACCATATTTGATCAAGAAGAAAAAGAATGGAAAGGTGATAGCAATCAAGGCCAACAAGCAAGCCAACAAAGGAAAGGGGGCCAAACGCATCTGGGTGCCAAAGGAGATAATTTCAACCATAAAAAGCACCAAGAAAGTTTGGATCCCGAAAGGGAAGTGAGTGGACCGAAGGTCGTCGGGAAATTTGGAGACTTGGCAAAATTGGGATGTGTATCATGGGATACATCATATTGGATCAAGTTTATTGCCAAGTGGGTTAGTGAAAACTTTGGACCCAAATTTCCCACCCATGACTAAGGTAACTAGTTTTATTGTATTTCTCGTTTTTAGATATGCGTATCTATTTATCTTTTATCTAGTTTACCTTTCTTGCCTAGTATTACATTTGTTATGTACCTTTGTTCAAAATCATGCATACTAGGTAAATCATATGGTAGGGTTGCTAGTTTTTAAATTCATATACTTAAGCAAACCTACATGGCTTAAAATGTTTAGTTAAAGCACGGCACATAGCTTTTATATCACACCATAGTAAATGATGCATCAATTGAAAATTTTGATTCCTACAAGTTGCATCATTTAACTTATATGTGCCAAAGTTTGGATTATGGATAATTTGCCCCCCTTGATATCAAATCAAAGTGCATGTCTCCTACAAGTATTCAAAACTTGTATGCACACCTTTAGGGGGAGGTTACTCTATAATCTAACACTTTGAGACTAACACCTTTTCAAGTCTATTTCATGTGATAGTCTCATTGTAAGGAAAATGAAGTCCCCGGAGAAAGACAACAATCTTCCACTGCAAAATCTCCAAGAACTCTCATGTCTCTCAAGCTCACCATTGACTTTCAATTGGTATCTTTTGAGACTACATTCAGTATCATTTACATGTCTTCTCCAATATTTGATTAGACTATATTTCATATCATATGCTTCCATGTTGCTAAAAATGCATAAGTAGCTAACTCATATTCTGTTACCTATGCATATTGGAAGTTAGTCTTTTCAAATCATGTCTTGCACCTCTAAATTTTTCATGCTTTTTCCTAAGTAGAGGATCTCTGTCAAGGGGAGTATTTCTTCATCTCTAAAGGGGGAGAAAAACTCTTTCTAAAGGAGAAAACTCATTTAGGGGGAGTAATCTTTTGAGGACTCTTTCAAGTGGTATCATTCATGGCTTAATTTAATTTCCTTCTAGTGATATCATTTGATACAATTCTTGTTGAGGGCAAGCTTTTATTTACTTCCTACATGCTTTTAATGTCTTCCTTTTCGGTGGTTGTTGCCAAAGGGGGAGAAGTTTAGGGACCAAAGCAATGCAAACTATATCAAACACCAAACACCACCCATTTAAAATTTTTTATCTCCAAATGGCTTTTCAAGTGGTTTTGGTTATTTGGTCCAAAAATAGGGAGTAAGTGAATTATGGAGTTAGGGGGAGGCTTAAGTCCATAATATCACATTGTGGGGACAATCATGCATCTTAGCAAGTAGATTGCATATTTTTCACTCAAATACTTGTATTATTTGCTTGCTTTGGTTGTGTTGTCATCAATCACCAAAAAGGGGGAGATTGTGAGGAAAATGGACCCCGGGCCTTTTGGCTAATTGAGTTTTGGTGTTTGATGAACAACACAATCCGTGAACTAATAAGTTTTCTAGTGTTTGTGTTTGTAGTTCACAGGATGCAAAGAGAATTGGACCAAGGCAATGAGGATGCAACACCTCAAAAGAAGACATAAAAAGATGCATAGGAGTCCAATACTCAAGAACAAAGAAGCCCGAAGAAATCAGCGAAGAAATCCAAGACGAGGGCTGTCAGCCAGCGCCTGGTGGCGCACCGGACATCGGTGTCCGGTGTGCACCGGACTGTCCGGTGAGGCACCGAACAGTCTACGCAGAGAGGCCGCAGATATGCGCTCTCTGGCTGTAGCACCGGACTGTCCGGTGTGCACCGGACTGTCCGGTGTGCCAACGGGCAGACGGCAACGGTCGGATCCAACGGTCGACTGCTACAGGCGCCAACGGTCGGCTGACGTGGCGTGCACTGGACATCTACTGTGCAGTGTCCGGTGGTGCACCGGACTGTCCGGTGCACCCGACGACAGAAAGCTGCTGCTTTCTGTCCAACGGCTAGTTTGGGGTATGGAGGCTATAAATACCACCCCAACCGGCCATTCTCAAGGGTGAGAGCCCAAGCAACATACCAATACACATAGTGCATATTTCCAAGAGCTCAAACACCCAAGTGCTTAATAGAATCACTCGGTGATTAGCGTAGGTGCTTTGCGAAGTGCTTAGGTTAGTTAGGCCGCTTTAGCGCTTGCTCTAGGTGAACCCTAGTTAGTTGAGTGAGTTTTGTAAAACCACACAACCCCTCGGCTTTTGCGTGAGTCGTTGTAATTGTACCGAGTGGGGCGAGAGTCTTGCGAGACCGTGACAACCGCGTTTGTGTCACGGCCGCCACCGTGTACCGGAGGGAACGAGGCCCGCGGCGTTTCGGCCGGAAGCTCGATAGTGGAGACGGCGGGGAGCGTCCGAGAGGAGCCGGAAGCGGAGCACCACTTGCGTGTGGAGAAGGCCCGTGGCTCTCTACGGAGTTACTCGACCATGGTGCTTGGCCCTCGCGTGGGCTTCCCTTTGCGTAGGGGCACCAACGAGGATTAGTCGGAACCTTGCGTGGTTCCGGATACCTCGGTAAAAATACCGGCGTCATCCACGAGAGTTTGCTTCTCTACTTAGCTCTTTACATTCCGCATTTATATTAAGCATTTAAGTTTCAATCTTATTGTCATACTTATTTAGTGTAGATTGAAACTTAGCCTTTGCGGTAGAGATAGCAACACTTAGACAAAACCGAGTTTGCACATTCTAGTTTTGATTATTTGCATAGGTTTTGCTCTATGGATTTAATTGTGGCCTAGTTTAGTAAAAGTTTTAGAAGTCCTAATTCACCCCCCCCCTCTTAGGCGTCACCCGTTTCCTACAGTGTCAATGCCCCTCTAGATGAGTTTGTGCTGGGTGTCAGGGCAGCAATGACAGTGGAGACAACATGCTATTATCCAAGGTCTTGGACTGATAATGTGCTGGGGGGACATCTTTGGGAAAGCCTTGGCGACCGTAACGCTCGTGGGCGCCGTTTCCTTTATTGAGGACGTCGCATTCCCCAACACTGTCTTTTATAGGAGAAAACCCTGTCCATCTCGGACAAGCGACAATCGTCGACGTCACTTCCTTTCTGAAGATGTCGCTATTAAAGTTTGTCTCGGTCACTACGTCGCATTGGTTGATGCTTTTGCTTCTCAGCCCTAGTATGCGGGTGGAGGTGGGGACTTGCAGTGTGAAGTCGGAGCTGCTACGTCAGGGGATGTGGCTCAGCAACGATGGCATGAGACGAAACCCTCCTTCGTGAATTGGATTGTTTCGGAGGTTGGGCAAAAGCTGGGGCGGGACGGCGGATCAAGATTGAAATTGCAAATGAGCCATAGTAAACAGCACAAATGAGCCATAGTAAACAGCACTATCTCAAACAGAAGATTGTTTTTTGACCATAATCTCAAACAGAAGATTGTCAAGTGCAAATATAACAAAATGCCGAAGATATCTTTCCAGCAAATTAAGGACATCTTAGTAACTATAAGTACTTACATCCATTATCAACTGCTAAAAAAAGAGCATACCCAGTGCCCGAGCCTCCCACATTAGCAACTTCAAAATAAAGCAGTGAAAATTTCTAAACTAGATTGCACCTATGACAAAAACTGAGATATACAGTCAATGACAAAAGCGGTGTCAACACAGGATTTTGAGAATTCATACTCAAGGTTTTCATAAGCGGTGTCAACACTTGGGCACTACGCAGTAGACACTGGAATCAATTCCATTAAACAAACTTTTCATAAGTAGGAAGCAACTATAAATTCGAAAAATTAATTCTGGCTGCAACTGATAGATTCTACATATAGAGCCTTGTGCTACCATTCGCACGAAACAGCAGTTACTGTTATAGTCTGATGCCACTACAGTTAGCTTCTCAGCCTAACAAGGTTCAGAAAGCCACAACCAGACCATTAGAAACATATTGTCCATTATTTGTCCCACTACAGTTAGCTTCTCAACCCAACAAGGCTCAGACACCCACCATCACGCCATTATAAACCTTTTTGTCAAACTGCACAGTGTAATAGATATCCAAGATTTTCACTGCCGATGCTGATGATCGCGAGTTCATAAAGTTGACGTATTCCCTGACATACGCCGCTCATGAGTTCAATTGATTCAATCAAGCCATGGTCCATGGGACCGGGCGCGCGGTGGACGCTAATTCAACTGATGATGCCGAGTAAAGTTGACAGCTAATAAACTCTGAATAATTTGCAGCGGCAGTATTATTAACGTGCATTGCAACAGAGATTGATACATGCAGTTTGTAATGCCGCAGTCACCCGCGCTCAATTAATTGAGTATTTCAGTAGCAATGCAGGATGTAACGTAGACGTAGGTATGCATTCAAATGTTACCTCGGCTAGAGTGATATGATACCACGCTGTAGGATTCACCTGCCTTGGGATGGATGGATTCAAGTTCATGGCGTCTCCAGTTGGGTGGTTCTCAGGTCCCTTGATTATTGAAAATGTGTGTGCTGAAACGTAATCGATAATTAGTTGTAGCGGTGCGAAGAGTGATAATCGACTATAGACGACGGACTGTTGTCAACATTATGCTTAATAGTTTTTTTTTTTGAAAGGAACGGAGTGTTCTCGCTACAGCCGTAGTCGAAGCTAGCTGTGGACGATGAATCAGAGCCATGCGTTCCCCCTAACCCCGACGATCGTCCCCACGGATTACGCCATTAGAGCAGGTTTAAGCCAACATCTGGTTGCTGTAAGTATCCTTGCAGCCTGCTATTTAGTCTACCTATAAAGTGGTTAACTTTTCAATATTAATACAAGACTCCACTTGTCTCTCTTAGAAAGCTTCTTGGTTCTTGTGTCAAAGCCAATAGCATGCTTTGGTAGGCACGTAGCTGAGGTAGGGTACTATTCGATTGTTTTCTAGTTTCATGTGATCGGTTGTTAACAGGCATGGCTAGCATGAATATCGTATGCAACTCTACTAGCTAGATCGTTATAGCGTGTAAATATCATGTTTGTATTCACAGTTTCCTAGGTTCAAATATGCTGAGATATGCCTAGATATTTTTAGGGCACGAAATTAAAAAACCCTCTATTTTTAACACTAGCTACTAGGCCTCGTGATGATGAGCCGGAATCGTATATACCAAATGACCTGCAAATTCGGTTCCCAGGTTGATGCATGTGCCGGGGACGGAACGGAACTGTTGGTACGGTTGTGATTGCGATATGACTCAAAAGAGTCAAGAAGCCCAGAAAAGGGAAGGATGGTCCCAGTGGGGGACTTCAAATAACAAAAAGCTTGCACTCTCGGTATACCTTGACAGCAACCCGATCAATTTCATTGTCTAACCACATGCGGTAGGAGATTTTGTAAGCATCGATCACTCCAGCCTGAAGGAGCTACTACTGCGTACCAGGATGTGATTTGGAATTGGATGCACATACACTAATAAAATCTGTACACGCAGATGCAGCCATCATCACCAGTGAATTTGACAAATGGGTCTGAGAGTTCAGGACTATATGAATTAAGCATCCAAAGTACGAGATGATGAAGAGAGTAGTTTCGTCAGCTTTCGTATGGGCTACGGACTATATGAATTAAGCGTCCAAAGTACGAGATGATGAAGAGAGTAGTTTCATCAGGTAAGATCTTTTCGGTTATTCCCAATGCACATGGATTAGATGGAATTGGAAAAAATTAAGAAGAAGTTAGACTTGTTTGTGATTCAAACTCATCTAAACCCACTCAATCCACATAGATTGAGAGCTAACCGAACAAGCCCTAAGGCGGATGGAGTTCTAGGATAATCCAATTCCAAGCCCGGTCTATTGGACACAAGCTATTTTCAGTTTGTAAGTTGATGGTGACGGCGCGGCCTCTTCGGATACAGGTAATCTGTTGCCAGCTTGGATATCTTGCAGTCTTAATCTTATTTTCAGGTAAATCTTGGCTATGATCACGGCGTGTACTAGGAACGTTAGCTAGTTTTAGCTAGCTATCTGCTTGTTCAGGGAGAAGGGAGAGAAAGAGTAACTGTCAGATGACTCTGAATCTGAAACCCACAATAAATAAAGTCGGGATGCAGATGCAGCACATTCATATTCATTGTTCGGCCCCCAAGCGAGAGCATACTCCGCATTGCGAATTTGCAAGCTAACCATGGCACCCTCGCATGCCCACTCTCGCTCCGTGCCGCTCCTCCTCCTCGTGATAGGAGTTTGTTGCTGCTGCAGTGGAGCATCATCGCCCGTCGTCGGTCGTCTCGACGACGACCCGACCTGTCCTCGGGAGCCGACGGCGGCGGTGGCAGCCGTGTCGTCAGCTGAGTCTAGCTACGTCGAGCCACGCCGGTGCCAGCCGCCGGCGCCGCACATCGCGGTGGCCGTGTTCCCCTACGACGTCGACCCGATGCAGTTCGCGCTGAACCTGGAGTACACCGAGGCCGAGTTCTTCCTGCACGGCGCGTACGGCGTGGGGCTCGACCACCTCGCGCCGAGGCTGGCGCTGGGCGGCCCGCCTCCGGTGGGCGCCCGGAAGGCCAACCTCGACGAGGTGACGAGGCGCATCGTCGCGGAGTTTGGCCTGCAGGAAGTTGGCCACATCAGGTTCCTGAGCCCCTTTCCTGCTCATGCATCGGAAGTACCACGGTTCTGATGTGCATGCATCTTGAATTTTGGTTTGTGTGCACGTGCGTGCATACAGGGCTATCCAGCGCACGGTCGGCGGGATTCCTCGGCCGTTGATAGACCTCAGCGCCCACAACTTCGCTAGGGTGATGGACGAGGCGTTCGGGACCCGCCTGGACCCTCCCTTCGATCCCTACGTCAACAGCCTCAACTTCCTGCTGGCCTCGTACGTCATCCCCTACCTCGGCATCAACGGCTACGTCGGCACCAACCCCATCGTCGACGGCTACCAGACAAAGAAGGTGACCACCGTACCGCCTGAATGAGGAAGAAAAGGTCGCGCGCGCTAGTGGTACCATACCATTTCTTGCTTGTGGAGCTCACGCCATGCATGCACGCAGCTTCTGGCAGGGCTGCTGGGGGTGGAGGCGGCGCAGGACGCGGTGTTCCGGGCACGCCTCTTCGAGCGCCTCGGCGAGGCCGTGCCACCGTACGGGAACATCACGGTGGCCGAGTTCACGGACCGCGTGTCGGCGCTGCGCAACCGGCTGGGGCGGTGCGGGGTCAAGGACGAGGGGCTCACGGTGCCCCGCCGGCTCGGCGCCGAGGGCGCCATCTGCACCAACGTGCTCTCCGCGGACAGGGACTCGCTCTCCTACGCCCGGACGCCCGCCGAGCTGCTCAGCATCCTCTACCTCACCGGCGACGAGCGCGTGCCCGGCGGGTTCTATCCGGAGGGTGCCAACGGGAGGATCGCCAGGTCCTTTCTTGGCAAGCCACATGGAAACTAGCCAATGCAAGCTGCCGATTTGAACTACGTGTCCGTGCAGAAACCCGGAACATATATATGCATGGTTGGATGAACTTGCAAAGTTTGCTGAATAATATAACAGTGGATTGATATCAGCAAGTGGTCCACCAATTCTTTCTCTTAACTTTCTATAAGAGCTTCATTTGCTTCCTAATTAATTTGATTACCTAAAATATTGTTTTGCATTATAGGCTGAACTATTCACAGAGTAAAGTTTGAATATGGGTATGAGTGGGTAAACTGTTGGAGATAGCCTAACAACTAACCTTACCTCTCCTAACCCTTTCAAGCACCCTTCCACCCAATCCAGACGACCAACCACTAGATGCCCCGCGCCCTCGTCCACCGGTCCATGTGTCACTTTTTGCTGTTTTGCATAGTTAAACAATTTTTTTTGTTACATATCAGATTATTTATGATGTATTATTGTTGGGTGTCATATTGTCGGCGTTTCGACCCCGGGGGTCCCTGAACCGACGAGTAAAATTGTCGCTGCGTGCCCCAGTCCAGATGGGTTGGCGCGAGATGGAACACAAAAGGGGGAAGAAACCGCGGCTCGTGTTATCCTGCACCAAGGGGGGTGCGCTTGCAGTAGGGGTTACAAGCGTTCGCGAGGGAGAGAGAGAGTGTGAGCCGGTTCGTCGGCCCGTCCTCCCGCGCGACCACCCTCTCGTATGAGGGTCCTGGCCCTTCCTTTTATAGATGCAAGAAGAGGGTCCAGGTGTACAATGGGGGTGTAGCAATATGCTAACGTGTCCGGCAGAGAGGAGCCAGAGCCCTATGTACATGCCATCGTGGCTGTCGGAGAGGTGCTAGAGTCCTGTGTACGTGGTGTCGTGGCCGTCGGAGGAGCGTTTGAGCCCTGTAGAAGCACAGCTGTCGGGGCTGCTGGGACCTTGCTGACGTCTCCTTGCTTCCGTAGGGGACTGAGAACCACCGTCGTCATGGACGCACGCGGGGAGCCATCATTACTTGTTATCGGGGCGAGTCTGGATGGGACACCGGTCTTGTTCCCCCGTAGCCTAAGCTAGCTAGGGGTAGGGTAATGATGTACCCCCTGCGACGTGGTCGGTCCGAGCCCAAGGTCGAGCGAGGCGGAGACTCATCCTTAGGCCGAGGCCGGGGTCGGGCGAGGACGCGATTCCTCCCGAGGTCGAGGTTGAGGCCGGGCCCTGGGGTCGGGCGAGGCGGAGACCACCTTCCGAGGCCGAGGCGGGGGCCGAGCCCTGGGGTCGGGCGAGGCGGAGACCACCTTCCGAGGCCGAGGCGGGGGCCGGGCCCTGGGGTCGGGCGAGGCGGAGCTTCCTGTTGCGCCTGAGGCTAGACTCAGCTGCTGTCAGCCTCACCCTGGTGGGTGGCACAGCAGTCGGAGAGGGGCGAGCGACGTTGTTTTCCTGTCAGGTTAGTCAGCGGGAGGGCGAAGTGACTGTGGTCACTTCGACCTTGCCGACTGAGGCACGCGTGTCAGGATAAGATGCCAGGCGATCCTTGCATTGAATGCGCCTGCGATACGGTCGGTTGGTGAAGCGATTTGGCCAAGGTCGCTTCACTATGAAGCCTGCCCGAGCTGGGCTTCGGGCGAGTCGAGGGTGTGCCCGTTGCTTGAGGAGGCCCTCGTGTGAGGCGTGAATTCGCCTGGGACTACTGTTCTCGCCCGAGGCTGGTCTCGGACGAGGCGAGATCGCGTCCCTTGAGTAGACGAAGCCTTGACTTGAATTGCGCCCATTAGTCTCTGCAGTTTGTGCTGATGGTGATTACCAGCCGAGTTTAGGAGTGTTGGGGGTAACCCTAATTATGGTACCCGACAGTAGCCCCTGAGCCTCAAAGGGAGTGTTGGTACTCGCTTGGAGGCTTTGTCGCACTTTTTTGCAAGGGGACCGGCCTTTCTCGGTTATATTTTGTTCCGGTGGGTGCGCGCGAGCGCACCCGCCGGGTGTAGCCCTCGAGGCCTCGGAGGAGTGGTTTGAGTCCTCTGAGGTCTTAATGCCTTTCGTGATGCCTTGGCCGGTCTGGTTGTTCCCTCATGCGATCTGATCGTAGCCTGGGTGCATGGTCAGGTTCCGAGTTTTCAGGCTAGTTTGTTGACGCTGTCGACGGTTTGGCTGTAGCTGGGTTTGCGAGAGCAGCCCCCGAGCCTCCGCACGGAGCGAGAGGACGATCAAGGATTGACTCGACTTTTATCATACGCCCCTTCGTCGCCTTTCCGCAAGGAGGAAGGGGGGGGGGGAAAGCGCCATGTTGCCCTCGGAGGGCGCCGAACATGGTGTCTCCAGTGAGTTGCTAACGGGTGATCCGAGTGGACGCTCGTGCCCCGTTCGATAAGGGTCGGCTAGTGGCCCAGAGGCGCGCTCCAAAAGTACCTGCAGGTGATTTGCCGGACCCGGTCCCGTTCGATAGGGTCCGAGGGCTCGATGCCTCCCTCTGATGGGATTCCGTTACAAAATCGCTCCTGCTGGTCTCGGAAATGTCCTAGGGTACCTCGGGAGCGTAGCCCGAGCCTCGGCCATGTATCGGACGTACCCAGAGTCATCCCTCGCTCTGCGTGCTCTGGGGCGACTTTCGAACCCTTCCGAGGGGCCAGCCTTCGAACCCCTGATCAGTAGTGGGCGCGGAGCCCGAGTGCTCTGAGGCGGTTGTCGAACCCTTCCGAGGGGCTAGCCTTTGAACCTCTGATCAGTAATGAGCCTGAAGCCCGAGTGCTCTGGGGCGGCTGTCGAACCCTCCCGAGGGGCCAGCCTTCGAACCCCTGATCAGTAGGAGGGCTCGGGGCCCGCTTCCTTCGCGGAGAAGGATCCCTTTCTGTCGGGGACCATAATTAGGGGTACCCTCAAGGCTCCTAATTCTCAGCTGGTAACCCCCATCAGCACAAAGCTGCAAAGGCCTGATGGGTGCGATTAAGTCAGGGATCGGTTCATTCGAGGGACTCGATCACGCCTCGCCCGAGCCTAGCCTCGGGCAAGGGCAGCCGACCCTGGAGGATCTCCATCTCGCCCGAGGCCCCCCTCCAGCAACGAATACATTTCCGGCTCGCCCGAGGCCCTGTCTTCGCCAAGAAGCAACCCTGACCGAATCGCCGCGCCGACCGACCAAATCGCAGGAGCATTTAATGCAAAGGTGGCCTGACACCTTTATCCTGACGCGCGCCCTTCAGTCGATAGAGCCGAAGTGACCGCAGTCACTTCTCCGCTCCACTGACCGACCTGACAGAAGGACAGCGCCGCCTGCGCCGCACCGACTACGGTGCCACTTGACAGAGTGAGGTTGACAGGCAGTCAGGCCCGGCCTCAGGCCCCATTGGAAACTCCGCTCCGCCCGACCTAGGGCTCGGACTCGGGCTAAGCCCCGGAAGACGGCGAACTCCGCTCCGCCCGACCCAGGGCTCGGACTCGGGCTAAGCCCCGGAAGACGACGAACTCCGCTCCGCCCGACCCAGGGCTCGGACTCGGGCTAAGCCCCGAAAGACGGCGAACACCGCTCTGCCCGACCCAGGGCTCGGACTCGGGCTAAGCCCCGAAAGACGGCGAACTCCGCTCCGCCCGACCCAGGGCTCGGACTCGGGCTAAGCCCCGAAAGACGGCGAACACCGCTCTGCCCGACCCAGGGCTCGGACTCGGGCTAAGCCCCGAAAGACGGCGAACTCCGCTCCGCCCGACCCAGGGCTCGGACTCGGGCTAAGCCCCGGAAGACGGCGAACTCTGCTCGGCCCGACCCAGGGCTCGGACTCGGGCTAAGCCCCGGAAGACGGCGAACTCCGCTCCGCCCGACCTAGGGCTCGGACTCAGGCTAAGCCCCGGAAGACGGCGAACTCCGCTCCGCGTGACCCAGGGCTCGGACTCGGGCTAAGCCCCGGAAGACGGCGAACACCGATCCGCCCGACCCAGGGCTCGGACTCGGGCTAGGCCCCTGAAGACGGCGAACTCCGCTCCGCCCGACCCAGGGCTCGGACTTGGGCTCAGCCCCAGAAGACGACGAACTCCGCTTCGCCCGACCCCAGGGCTCGGACTCAGCCCTGGCCCCAGCCGACGGTCTCCGCCTCGCCCGACCCAGGGGTGTAGGCCAGGCTCGACGAGGGAGCAGGAGCGCTTGAGCCGATCCGCCGGGACGTCGGGCAGGAATGGGCGGGCCAACCTCCGCCCAGAGAAATGCGTCATCTACCCCAGGGCTTCCAGCACCGCATCGCTGACAATGCCGGGATGAGGCCGCCACCCGCTTCCAGTGGGGTCGGCCAGAACCTGGCTGCAACAGCAATGCTTCTCCGTGCGATGCCAGAGCCATCAACCACCGAGGGGCGGCGAATCCAGGGAGAACTCAAGAATCTTCTGGAAGGCGCCGCGGTCCGGCGGGCCGAAAGCTCTGCCTCCCGAAGGCAGGGGCACCCCTCGGAACATCGCGCCGTGACTTCCCGATTCATGCGGGAAGCCTCGGTCTACACCGGGCGCACGCGCAACACAGCGCATGCGGCCCCGAGACGCCTTGGCAACGAGCACCATCACCGCGACCGTCGGGCCCACCTCAACAAGAGGGTGCACCGAGGCTACCACCCCAGGCGTGGAGGACGCTACGACAGCGGGGAGGATTGGAGTCCTTCGTCCGAACCACCCGGTCCGCAGGCCTTCAGCCGGGCCATACGACGGGCGCCGTTCCCGACCCGGTTCTGACCCCCGACTACTATCACAAAGTACTTGGGGGAGACGAGACCGGAGTTGTGGCTCGCGGACTATCGGCTGGCCTGCCAACTAGGTGGAACGGACGATGACAACCTCATCATCCGCAACCTCCCCCTGTTCCTCTCCGACACCGCTCGCGCCTGGTTGGAGCACCTGCCTCCGGGGCAGATCTCCAACTGGGACGACCTGGTCCAAGCCTTCGCCGGCAATTTCCAGGGCACGTACGTGCGCCCTGGGAATTCCTGGGACCTCTGAAGCCGTCGACAACAGCCGGGAGAGTCTCTCCGGGACTACATCCAGCGATTCTCGAAGCAGCGCACCGAGCTGCCCAACATCACCGACTCGGACGTCATCGGCGCGTTCCTCGCTGGCACCACCTGCCGCGACCTGGTGAGCAAGCTGGGTCGCAAGACCCCCACCAGGGCGAGCAAGCTGATGGATATCGCCACCAAGTTCGCCTCTGGCCAGGAGGCGGCCGAGGCTATCTTCCGGAAGGACAAGCAGCCCCAGGGCCGCCCACCAGAAGATGCCCCCGAGGCGTCAACTCAGCGCGGCACCAAGAAGAAGGGCAAGAAGAAGTCGCAAGCGAAACGCGACACCGCCGACGCGGACCTTGTCGTCGCCGCCGAGTACAAGAACCCTCGGAAACCCCCCGGAGGTGCCAACCTCTTCGACAAGATGCTCAAGGAGCCATACCCCTATCACCAGGGGCCCGTCAAGCACACCCTTGAGGAGTGCGCCATGCTTCGGCGTCACTTCCACAGGGCCGGCCCACCCACGGAGGGTGGCAGGGCTCACGACGACGACAAGAAGGAAGATCACCAGGCAGGAGAGTTCCCCGAGGTCCGCGACTGCTTCATGATCTACGGTGGGCAAGCGGCGAACGCCTCGGCTCGGCACCGCAAGCAAGAGCGTCGGGCGGTCTGTTCGGTGAAGGTGGCGGCGCCAGTCTACCTAGACTGGTCCGACAAGCCCATCACCTTCGACCAAGCCGACCACCCCGACCACGTGCCGAGCCCGGGGAAATACCCGCTCGTTGTCGACCCCGTCATCGGCGACGTTAGGCTCACCAAGGTCCTCATGGACGGAGGCAGCAGCCTCAACATCATCTACGCCGAGACCCTCGGGCTCCTGCGTGTCGATCTGTCCTCGGTCTGGGCAGGCGCTGCGCCTTTCCATGGGATCATCCCCGGGAAGCGCGTCCAGCCCCTCGGACAACTCGACCTTCCTGTCTGCTTCGAAACGCCCTCCAACTTCCGAAGGGAGACCCTGACATTCGAGGTGGTCGGGTTCCGAGGAACCTACCACGCGGTACTGGGAAGGCCATGCTACGCGAAGTTCATGGCCGTCCCCAACTACACCTACCTCAAGCTCAAGATGCTGGGCCCCAACGGGGTCATCACCGTCGGCCCCACGTACAAACACGCGTTCGAATGCGACGTGGAGTGCGTGGAGTACGCCGAGGCCCTTGCCGAGTCTGAGGCCCTCATCGCCGACCTGGAGAGCCTCTCTAAGGAGGTGCCAGACGTGAAGCGTCACGCCGACAACTTCGAGCCAGCGGAGACGGTTAAGTCCGTCCCCCTCGACCTCAGCAGCGACGCCTCCAAGCAGATCCGGATCGGCTCCGAGCTCGATCCCAAATAGGAAGCAGTGCTCGTCGACATTCTCCGCGCGAATGCCGACGTCTTCGTGTGGAGTCCCTCGGACATGCCCGACATACCGAGGGATGTCGCCGAGCACTCGCTGGACATCCGAGCCGGAGCCCGACCCGTCAAGCAGCCTCTGCGCCGATTCGACGAAGAAAAGTGCAGGGCCATAGGCGAGGAGATCCACAAGCTAATGGCGGCAGGGTTCATCAAAGAGGTATTCCATCCCGAATGGCTTGCCAACCCTGTGCTTGTGAGAAAGAAAGGAGGGAAATGGCGGATGTGTGTAGACTACACTGGTCTAAACAAAGCATGTCCGAAGGTTCCCTACCCTCTGTCTCGCATCGATCAAATCGTGGATTCCACTGCTGGGTGTGAAACCCTGTCTTTCCTTGATGCCTACTCCGGGTATCACCAAATCAGGATGAAGGAGTCCGACCAGCTCGCGACTTCTTTCATCACGCCCTTCGGCATGTACTGCTATGTCACCATGCCGTTCGGCTTGAGGAATGCGGGCGCGACGTACTAGCGGTGCATGAACCATGTGTTCGGCGAACACATTGGCCGGACAGTCGAGGCCTACGTCGAGGACATCGTAGTCAAGACGAGGAAAGCCTCCGACCTCCTTTCCGACCTTGAAGTGACATTCCGATGTCTCAAGGCGAAAGGCGTGAAGCTCAATCTCGAAAAGTGTGTCTTCGGGGTGCCCCGAGGCATGCTCTTGGGGTTCATCGTCTCTGAGCGGGGCATCGAAGCCAACCCGGAGAAGATCGCAACCATCTCCAGCATGGGGCCCATCAAGGACTTGAAAGGCGTGCAGAGAGTCATGGGATGTCTTGCGACCCTGAGCCGTTCCATCTCGCACCTCGGCGAAAGAGGCCTGCCTCTGTACCGCCTCGGGGCGAATAACGGTTCCCCCGGAAGCCTTCTCCCAAGACCTGCATCAACCCTCCGTCAAGATCGATGACACGCCCGAGCCCGAGGCACCCTCGGCCCAGCCCGAGGTACCCTTGGCTCGGTCCGAGGTACCCACGGTTCGGCCCGAGGTACCCTCGGCCCCCGAGGGTGAGGCACTGCGCGTCGAGGAGGAGCGAAGCGGGGTCACGCCTAATCAAAACTGGCAGACCCCGTACCTACAATATCTCCACCGAGGAGAGCTACCCCTCGACCGAGCCAAAGCTCGGCGGCTGGCGCGGCGCGCCAAGTCGTTCGCCTTGCAGGGAGATGGGAAGGAGCTCCACCACCACAGCCCCTCAGGCTTCCTCTAGTGATGCATGTCCATCGCCAAAGGCCAGGAGCCCCTACGAGAGGTACACTCAGGGGCTTGCGACCATCGCGCAGCACCCCGAGCCCTTGTTGGAGACACCCGGGGGCTGCACGCACCCCTGGGAAGGGCCGCTCGTCATCACCAAAGTTCTAAAGCCCGGAACAAACAAACTGGCCGACAGTCAAGGCGAGGTCTGCACCAACACTTGGAACGTCTAACAGCTACGTCGCCTCTACCCTTAAGATGCTTTCAAGTTGTTCGCATACCTCGCCCCCACGCAAGTTTTAGTCATCAAGGAAGGGTCAGCCTTGCCTCGGCAGAGCCCGACCCTCCCTCGGGGGCTAAAAAGGGGGGAACCCCTCTGCGTCAAAATTTTCAATCGAAAAGGCTTTTGCGTTCCCCCGGCTATGTCGGAAGCAGGACCCCAAGGAGTGAACGTGGGTGCATGTAAGTGGCAAGGCTGACTGAGCCGAGGGATTCCTACGCCTCTGGGTTACAGACACCTCACTCGTCACCCACCACGAAAAGTGACTCCTACTTGGGGAAGCCACCCTGCTACTGGCGGGCGGGGCCGGACACGCAAAATGAAAGGGAAAGGAGCATGACTTTATGCAACGGTAACAAAGTGTTCAGGCCTCAGCGGCCGCAGAAAGACACACGTGCATCCAACAGAAACTGCTCTGACAGAGTTAGGCGTCGCCAGGGGAAGGAGCCGCGCCCTCGGCTTCGTCCCCGCCTTCAGCAAAGTCCATCCCGGCTTCGGACGACGGCACAGGCGGGAGGATCTCTGCCTCGAAGGTGGTCGCCAGCACTGCGCTCGGACCCGCGGCGGCCGCGTCGAGCCTCTGGATTTCTGCCAGGGCGGCTTCATCTTCGTCAGGAAGGCAATACCCCTCGCTGACCCGCTCCAGGTCCACGACGTAGTGGGAAGCGAGCACGGCGAAGGCCCGCCTGACGCCGTGGTGTAGCGCCTCGCGGAGTCTGCCGCGCACATGATCGCCCAAGGCCTGCAGGCGACTTCGAGGGGAGCTTCCCGAGGGGACGTCGCCGAAGCCAAGGACCCGGCAGAAGTCCGAGATGGCCTCGAACATGGCCGCGTGGTCGGCCTCCCTCTGCTCGGCCGCCCCGGCAAGCGCCTCGGCAAGCGCCTCGGCAAGCGCCTTGGCGGACTCATCAAGGGCGGACTCGAGCTCTGCGAACAGCCAGAACGAGAGATCTCAAACACAAGCGGAGGAAACAAGCTGAAACGAAAACCGAAAATGGCCAGGGCGTACCTCCGGCTCGGGCACGCTGCTCCGAGGCTGCGACCTGGGCTACGGCTAGGTCGGCTGCAAGGGCTCCAGCCCGGCTTTCGGCCTCGGCAGCCCGGCCCCGAGATTGGTCCCGCTCATTGACGACCTGGTCGAACTCCGACTGCTGTCGTCGCACTTCTGCGCGTGCCGCTGCCGCCTTGGCTCTCAGATCGGTGCAGAGCAACCGAAGGTCCGCCACCTCGGTGCCCTGCTGAGAGAGGCGCGCAGTACCCTATTTTTTGTATTTTAGCCCTTAAACTGAAGTAAAATCACGTTTAGACCTAAAAAAATTTTAAATACAGTTTTGGACCCTTTGCTCGGCGCCACAGCCTGTGGCGCCGAGGTAACACAGCTCGGCGCCACAGGCTGTGGCGCCGATCTTCGTGACGTGGTGTCCCGCGTGGCGCCTAGCTCGGCGCCACAGATCTTGGCGCCGAGCTAGGAAAAATCCGCAAACACCCTTCTCTCTGCGCGTTTCTTGTCTTCTCGGCTCAATCCAATTCAAGCCGCTTACGAACTCGCCGCCGCCCACAAAATCACGCCGCCGCCGCATTTAAAATTTTTTTAGGTCTAAACGTGAATTTACTTCTGTTAAAGGGCTAAAATACAAAAAATTCGGCGCGCAGTAGCCTCGGCGAGCGAGGTCCTCAGGGATCGCAGCGAGCCCCAGACGTTGACCTCGTGGTGGATGAACGACGACTTGGCGGCGCTCAGATCTGTCAGATCCTGAGGGAAGGAAGCGGGGCGTCACAAAAGACGCCTTGGTCACAAAAAAGGTATGCCTGAAACCGTTACCTAGAGGATTTTGGGGACGTCCCTGCAGAAAACCTCCAGCGACGACCGGAGCGACCCCACCGTCGCTTCGGCACACTCGCGGAGCTCGTCCCAAGACTGCTCCTCCCATTCATCGTCGAGCACGAAGAAGGGATCCGAGGCTTCATGGGTCCGGAACCGGAGCAACTGGCGCCGACCCTCGGAGCTCCGCCGCACAGCGACAAGGCTGCCGCTCGGCGGGACGGATCGCGCCTCCACGCCCCCCTCCTCCGAGGCACCAAGCGCCGACGCCTCGACCATCTCAGCGTCAGCAGCAACAGGTCGCTCCCCGACCGGGACGGCAGCGGCTTCAGTAGCAACAGGTGTCAGCACCGCCGGCACGTCCGGTGGGGCCGGGGCCACGTCCGCGTCAGCCGCCTCCTCTAGCACGATGGCCGCCTCGGCAGAAGAGCCGGCCCCGGGAACTCGCTCCGCGGCGACTGGTGCCGCCTGAGCCCCCTGCTGCGGAGCGCCTTGCGAGAAGGTCAGCTGAACAGCAAGGCCCGAAGTGGCACCGACTGCGGAAGCCGACGCCGTCTTAAGGGCCTTTCGGGGAGCCAGATCGGTCAGGCCATGGCTTCGCTTGCTGAGGAGGAAAGAAAGGTTGCGGTCGGGACATACGAATGAAAAGCCAGGACGAAGACGTTCCAAGATACTTACCCGCTCCGGGCCATGATCAACCGTGCCTGAGGGGAGGTCTCTCGAATCTCGACCCCCGAAGGCGCCGCCGAGGTCCGCCTCGCCGGCAGCTTCGGCACCACCCTTGCTTTGGGCGCCTTGGACGTCCGGGAGACGGACTACCCAGGCACTGCCACGGCGACCTGAGGGTCGCTCTCCTGCGCTGCCGGCATGTGCGACGACTCTCGGGGAACAGACGCTTCGGCCTGACTCCCCGGGGTCACCTCAACTCCCCCGGCCGAGGGGTCAAGTACCCTCTCGGTCTGCCCCCGCTCTTCGGGTCGGGACCTCGGCGTCCCGATCCGGGGACTGACGGCGCCAGCCCACTCGGGGGCTGGCTTGACGGCTCCTGGCCTAACTTCAAGCCCGAGCTGAAGCCGAGGCGGGCAGCCATGCCGTCATCCTCGTCATCATCTTCATCATCGTCGTCGTCGTCAGGCGTTTCCGGCGATGGCTCCCTCGGGAGCCCCTCCCTCTCCTGCCGACGACGGAGCTTTTCCAAGGCGTCTCGAGCCCGCATCCGCTCGTGGGCCCGGGCCTTCTCCGCGTCCTTCTTTTTCTTCTTCTCCTCCGCGGCAACCCGCCGCGCTGCTCGGTCCACCGCATCCTCCGGGACTCGCGGCAGGGAAGGCTTGTGCCACCCTACCTCCTAGAGACGGATGGAGATCCCGACCGTAAGAGCCAGGGGCAACCCGATGCAAGAAGAAGGAAGGAGCGGATACTCACCAGAGTCACGCACCCTTGGTCGTGGCGCATCAAGGGCTGGGAAAGGGCGCTAGCGTCCGGTTTCCCCAACGCGACGACCACCCGCCCGTGGAGAACGTCGACGGGAAGAGGATTCGAGGACATCCGCGAGCCCTCCAAGTCAGCCTCCAGCGTCATCTCCCAAAGCGGCAACCGCCGCTCTGCCAAGGGAAGCACCCTACGGCGGTGAATGGCGGCAATCACTCCCGCGGCAGTAAGTCCTCCTTTCCGCAACACCTCTAGGGCCTTGAGAAGGGGCTCGAGGTTTTTCTGCCTGTCGTGCGGGGTCCCGTAGCGCCAGGTATCGGCGGCGGCGGTGACCACTCATTGGGAAAACGACGGAAGCATCTCGCCGTCGTTCCAGAGGTAGAACCACCGGCGCTGCCATCCTTTGTTCGAGGACGCGAGGATGGCGGGGATGTACAGCGACGCCCACGACTGCCTTAGCTGGAGAATGCAACCGCCGGCCCGCACCGCCGCGCGGACCCTTCTCTCTCCCGTCGGCGAAGCAAAAAGCTCCGCGGAGAAGAGATGAGTCCAGAAGTCCCAGTGGGGGGCGATCCCCAAGTATCCTTTGCACAACGCTACGAAGATGGCGGCCTGCAAAATGGAGTTGGGACTGAGGTTGTGCAACTCCACCTCATAGTTGTACAGGATCGTCCGCATAAAGCGGCTCGCCAGCACGCCGAACCCCCGCTCGTGGAAGGAGACGAAGCTCACGACGTATCCCGGCGGTGGGGACGGGGCGGTTCTGCTCGCGGGAGGAATCCACTCCGGCTGCCTCTCATCAGAGAGAGGGCGAAGTGAACCCTCGGCAACAAGATCCTCCAGGTCCTCCGCTGTGACTGTGGAGAAGGGCCATGGATCGCGCGGCGAGATGATGGTCACCCGGTCGGCCATCACCGAGCGAAAGGGGTGGCAGCGGAAAAGACTGGGTGGATGGTTCTCCTTTTCTCCGGCTAAACCTCTCAGGTTGCGAAAACCTAAGGAGGAGGCAAGAAGCGGAGCAAAGGACCGTCGCCAGGCCCTCACCCGAGTATATAAAGACTAAGGCGAGACCCGTTCAACGTTTCGTCCGGATCCGCCGCGGGATTCAAAAGCCCAAGGCGAAACGGCCGTTCCTCGAACGGCTCACGCACGCGCAACGGTCGCCCTGCAAACCGCTCGCCTCGTCGCATTAACTCCGCGGTGGGATAGGCGGCGCCTCTGGCAGGAGAAGCGAACGACGCTTCACCTTCACCACAATGACCGCGTCAAAAAAGGTACGCCATGTCATTCGATTTCGTATCCTTTTCCTTTTCCTCTTTCTCTCTCTTACCACAGGGACCGGGAAAGGGGGATACCCCGAAAAGGACCCTTCTCCGTGAAGGAACCAGGCTCCGAGCCTCCCTACTAATCAGAGGTTCAAAGGCTGGCCCCTCGGAGGGGTTCAACAGCCGCCTCAGAGCACGTGGGCTCCACACCCACTACTGGTCAGAGGTTCGAAGGCCGGCCCCTCGGAAGGGTTCAACGGCTGCCTCAGGCCACTCGGGCTCCGCGCCCACTACTGATCAGGGGTTCGTAGGCTGGCCCTCAAAGGGTTCACAGTCGCCTCAGACACAGAGCGAGGGATGACCATGGGTACGTTCGATACACAATCAAGGCTCGGGCTACGCTCCCGAGGTACCCTAGGACATTTCCGAGACCAGCGGGAACGATCTTGTAACAAAATCCCATCAGAGGGAGGCATCGAGCCCTCAGATACCGTCGACAGGGGACCGGGTCCGGCAGATCACCCGCAGGTACTTTTGGGCGCGCCTCTGGGCCTCTAGCCGACCCCTAGCAAATGGGGCACGGACGTCTGCTCGGATTACCCGCCAGCAGCTCACCGGAGACACCATGTTCGGCGCCCACCGAGGGCAACATGGCGCTTTCCCCCCTCCTCCTTGGGGAAAGGCGGCGCAGGGGCGTATGTAAAAAAGTCGAGTCTGTCCCTGATCGTCCTCTCGCCCTGTGCAGAGGCTCGGGGGCTGCTCTCGCAAACCCGGCTCCGGCCAAACCGTTGACAGCGTCAACATACCAGCCCGAGAACTTGGAACCCGACCGTGCACCCGAGCTATGGCCAGCTCGCATGAGGGAACAACCAGACCAGCCAAAGCATAGCGCGAGGCATTAAGACCTCGGAGGAGTCAAACCACTCCTCCGAGGCCTCGGGGGCTACACCCGGCGGGTGCGCTCGCGCGCACCCACCAGAACAAAACGCAACCGAGAAAGGTTGGTCCCCTTGCGAAAAAGTGCGACAAAAGCCTCCAAGCGAGCGTTAACACTCCCTTCGAGGCTCGGGGGCTACTGACGGGGACCATAATTAGGGGTACCCTCAAGGCTCCTAATTCTCAGCTGGTAACCCCCATCAGCACAAAGCTGCAAAGGCCTGATGGGTGCGATTAAGTCAGGGATCGGTCCATTCGAGGGACTCGATCACGCCTCGCCCGAGCCTAGCCTCGGGCAAGGGCAGCCGACCCCGGAGGATCTCCGTCTCGCCCGAGGCCCCCCTCCAGCAACGAATACATTTCCGGCTCGCCCGAGGCCCTGTCTTCGCCAAGAAGCAACCCTGACCGAATCGCCGCGCCGACCGACCAAATCGCAGGAGCATTTAATGCAAAGGTGGCCTGACACCTTTATCCTGACGCGCGCCCTTCAGTCGACAGAGCCGAAGTGACCGCAGTCACTTCGCCGCTCCACTGACCGACCTGACAGAAGGACAGCGCCGCCTGCGCCGCACCGACTGCGGTGCCACTTGACAGAGTGTGGCTGACAGGCAGTCAGGCCCGGCCTCAGGCCCCATTGGAAACTCCGCTCCGCCCGACCCAGGGCTCGGACTCGGGCTAAGCCCCGGAAGACGGCGAACTCCGCTCCGCCCGACCCAGGGCTCAGACTCGGGCTAAGCCCCGGAAGACGGCGAACTCCGCTCCGCCTGACCCAGGGCTCGGACTCGGGCTAAGCCCCGGAAGACGGCGAACTCCGCTCCGCCCGACCTAGGGCTCGGACTCGGGCTAAGCCCCGGAAGACGGCGAACTCCGCTCCGCCCGACCCAGGGCTCGGACTCGGGCTAAGCCCCGGAAGACGGCGAACTCCGCTCCGCCCGACCCAGGGCTCGGACTCGGGCTAAGCCCCGGAAGACGGCGAACACCGCTCCGCCCGACCCAGGGCTCGGACTCGGGCTAGGCCCCTGAAGACGGCGAACTCCGCTCCGCCCGACCCAGGGCTCGGACTTGGGCTCAGCCCCAGAAGACGACGAACTCCGCTTCGCCCGACCCCATGGCTCGGACTCAGCCCTGGCCCCAGCCGACGGTCTCCACCTCGCCCGACCCAGGGGCTCGGACTCGACCACGACCACGGAAGACAGCCTCGACCTCGGAGGAGCCTCCACATCGCCTAACCTAGGGCGTGGACCGACCACGTCGACAGGAAGCGCCATCATTACCCTACCCCAAGCTGACTCAGGCTACGGGGAACAAGACCGGCGTCCCATCTGGCTCGCTCCGCCAGATAGGCAATGATGGCGCCCCGCACGCTCCGTGACGACGGCGGCTCTCCGCCCCCTTACGAAAGCAAGAGGACGTCAGCAAGGACTCGACAGCCCCGACAGCTGTCCTTCCGCCAGGCTCCAGCGCTCCTCCGACGGCCACGACACCACACGAACCGAGTGCCAAAACCTCTCCGGTTGCCACGACGGCATGTACTTAGGGCGCTAGCTCTCCTCCGCTAGACACGTAGCACTCTGCTACACCCCCCATTGTACACCTGGATCCTCTCCTTACGCCTATAAAAGGAAGGACCAGGGCCCTCTTACAGAAGGTTGGCCACGCGGGGACGAGGACGAGACAGGCGCTCGCTTGAAGCCGCTCGCTCCCTCTCCCGTGTGGACGCTTGTAATCCCCTACTGCAAGCGCACCCGACCTGGGCGCGGGACGAACACGAAGGCCGCAGGATTTCCACCTCTCTTACGCCTGTCTCCGGCCACCTTTCTCCCCCCTTCGCGCTCGGCCTCGCGCCGACCCATCTGGGCTGGGGCACGCGACGCCATTTCACTCGTCGGCCCAGGGACCCCCCGGTCTCGAAACGCCGACACTTTCAAAATGTCCCCTTTCCCGGTCCATGTAGCAAGAGAGAGAAAGGGGAAGAAGAAAAGGATATGAATTTAAACGGTGTGGTGCACCTTTTTTAACGCGGTCATTATGGCGGAGGTGAAACGTCGCCCGCTTCGCCTGCCAAAGGTGTCGCTTGCCCTGCCGCGGAGTTAATGCGACGGGACGGGTGGTTCACAGGGTGGCCGTTGCGTGCGCGAGTCGTTCGAGGGACGGAACACGGGCGCGTCGTCTTCACGTCGTGGGAGAGGGCTCCCCTGCTGCTCCAGGAGGGGACGTGAGCCTGTAGACGGTTTGACTGCTGCTTCCATTTGCCTGCTGCCGCCATTACTGCCGGCCCACTTTTGGCCATATCGACCGTCGCGCTTCTTCCCACGGCTGACTGACCAGTGACCGATGTGCCCGACCGGCACTGTTGGGCCATGCGCAGGGTTGCCTCGAATCGCGATACTGGTTCCGCAGTCGAGAAGGCGCGACATTGGCGCAAGTGGCGGTGCAGTTTCTCGCACGTAGTAACCGGCGCGCCGGTTACATGACGTGTGGGCCTGGGCCTCCATGCTGGATGCGTCGAAGTCGAAGGGGTGCGTCCCCGTGGTGCGATTGCACGCCACCTACATGGCGGTCCGCCTTTTCAACTGCTGGTTTCGGCGAGGATGGAGGAGTGCTTGTAACCGCGGGGTGGTTACACGCTCCGCGTGCGGCGGTTTTGGCTTCTTCCGTTTCGGGCCAGCTCGCATGACGTGTGGGACCCAGCCCCCGCGTCGTAGGGGGAGGACCTTGTAGCACGTTGGTGAGGACTTAGTGAAAGGGAATTAGGCTTACACCTTTTTCCTAATTGATTTTGGTGGTTGAATTGCCCAACACAAATAATTGGACTAACTAGTTTGCTCTAGTCTATAAGATTTACAGGTGCCAAAGGTTCACAATAAGCCAATAAAAAGACCAAGAAAGGGTTCAAACAAAAAGAGCAAAAGACATCCCAAAAGGCACCCTGGTCTGGCGCACCGGACTGTCCGGTGTGCCACCGGACAGTGTCTGGTGCACCACCGGACAGTGTCCGGTGCACCAGGGGACTCGAAGCTGAACTCGCTACCTTCGGGAAAATCAGAGGGTGCTCCGCTATAATTCACCGGACTATCCGGTGAAGCACCGGACAGTGTCTGGTGTCACACCGGACTGTCCGGTGTGACAGCGGAGCAACGGCTACTTCGCGCGCAACGGTCGACTGCAACCACATTTAATGCGCTACAGTGCGCGCCAGAGTCAGAGCACGCGCAGCTGGTGCACCGGACAGTCTACAGGACCTGTCTGGTGCACCACCGGACAGCCCAGAGGCCCCACAAGTCAGAGCTCCAACGGTCGAACCCCAACGGCTGGCTGACGTGGCTGGCGCACCGGACAGTGTCCGGTGGCGCACCGGACAACAGCAGTCTTCCAACGACCATTTTTGGTGGTTGGGGCTATAAATACCCCAACCACCCCACATTCAATGGAATCCAAGTTTTCCACCTTAAACATATTACAAGAGCTATAGCATTCAATTCTAGACACTCCAAAGAGATCAAATCCTCTCCCAAGTCCGGATCCACTCCAAATCAAATAGTGACTAGAGAGAGCGACATTTGCGTTCATTTGAGCTCTTGCGCTTGGATCGCTTCTTTTCTTTCTCATTCTTCTTGTGATCAAACTCAATTGTAACCAAGGCAAGAGACACCAATTGTGTGGTGGTCCTTGCGGGAACTTTGTGTTCTGTTTGATTGAGAAGAGAAGCTCACTCGGTCTAAGTGACCGTTTGAGAGAGGGAAAGGGTTGAAAGAGACCCGGTCTTCGTGACCACCTCAATGGGGAGTAGGTTTGCAAGAACCAAACCTCGGTAAAACAAATCATCGTGTCTCGCTCTTTATTTGCTCACGATTTGTTTTGCGCCCTCTCTCTCGGACTCGTTTATATTTCTAACGCTAACCCGGCTTGTAGTTGTGCTTAAGTTTATAAATTTCAGATTCGCCCTAATCACCCCCCCTCTAGGCGACTTTCAATTGGTATCAAAGCTTGGTGCTTCATTAGAGCCTAACCGCTCGAAGTGATGTCGGGAGCATCCGCGAAGAGGGAGTTCGGGACCGGCGAGAAGCCCGCTACAAGCCATGGGAAGGCTCCATCCGGGGAGTCCACCAACAAAGTGAAGGGATCCCCTTCACACAACAAGTCGGGGCGGAGCGGTGACAAGAAGAAGAAGATGAGGAAGGTGGTCTACTACGAGACCGACTCTTCGTCACCATCCACCTCCGGCTCCGACACGCCGTCCGTAACTTCTAAGCGACACGAGCGCAAGAAGTTTAGTAAGATTCCCCTACGCTATCCTCGCATTTCCAAACGTACTCCATTACTTTCCGTCCCATTAGGCAAACCACCTATGTTTGATGGTGAAGATTATAACATGTGGAGTGATAAAATGAGGCATCATCTAACCTCACTCCACACTAGCATTTGGGATGTTGTTGAGATTGGAGTACAGGTACCATCGCCAGGGGATGAAGACTATGATTCGGACGAGGTCGCCCAAATCTGGCACTTCAACTCCCACCCACCACTATACTCCTCGCCTCTCTAAGTCGAGAGGAGTATAACAAAGTGCAAGGGTTAAAAAGCGCCAAGGAGATTTGGGACGTACTCAAGACCGCGCACGAAGGAGATGAGGTGACCAAAATCACCAAGCGGGAGACGATCGAGGGAGAGCTCGGTCGCTTCCGGCTTCGTCAAGGGGAGGAGCCACAAGAAATGTACAACCGACTGAAGACCTTGGTGAACCAAGTGCGCAACCTCGAGAGCACCAAATGGGATGACCATGAAATGGTCAAGGTTATTCTAAGATCCCTCGTTTTTCTTAATCCTACGCAAGTTCAATTAATTCGAGGTAATCCTAGATATACACTAATGTCTCCCGAGGAAGTAATAGGAAACTTTGTGAGCTTTGAGTTGATGATCAAAGGCTCAAAGAAAATCATCGAGCTGGATGGCCCCTCCACGCCCGAAGCACAACCGGTCGCATTTAAGGCAACAGAGGAGAAAAAGGAGGAGTCTACATCAAGTAGACAACCCATCGACGCCTCCAAGCTCGACAACGAGGAAATGGCGCTCATCATGAAGAGCTTCCACCAAATCCTCAAGCAAAGGAGGGGGAAGGATTACAAACCCCGCTCCAAGAAAGTTTGCTACAAGTGTGGTAAGCCCGATCATTTTATTGCAAAATGTCCACTATCTAGGGACAGTGATAGGGGCGACGACAAAAAGGGCAAGAGGAGAGAAAAGAAGAGATACCACAAGAAGGGCGGCGATGCTCATGTGTGGCGCGAGTGGGACTCCGACGAGAGCTCCACCGACTCCTCCTCCGACGAGGACGCCGCCAACATCGCCGCCACCAAGGGACTCCTCTTCCCCAACGTCGGCCACAAGTGCCTCATGGCCAAGGACGGCAAAAGGAAGAAGGTAAAATCAAAATCCTCCACTAAATATGAAACCTCTAGTGATGAGGATAACTCTTGTGATGAGGAGGATAATTTGCGCACCCTATTTGCCAACCTCAACATGCAACAAAAGGAAAAATTAAATGAATTAATTAGTGCTATTCATGAGAAGGATGACCTCTTGGACTCTCAAGAGGACTTCCTAATTAAGGAAAACATGAAGCATGTTAAGGTTAAAAATGCTTATGCTCTTGAAGTAGAAAAATGTGAAAAATTATCTAGTGAGCTAAGCACTTGTAATGATATAATTGCCAACCTTAGAAATGAAAATGCTAAATTAATTGCTAAGGTTGATTCTAATGTTAGTAATGTTTCAATTCCCAATCTTAGAGATGATAATGTTAACTTGCTTGCTAAGATTGAAGAATTGAATGTCTCTCTTGCTAGCCTTAAGATTGAAAATGAAAAATTAATTGCTAAGGCTAAAGAATTAGATGTTTGCAATGCTTTCATTTCCGATCTTAGAGATAACAATGATATTTTACGTGCTAAGATTGTTGAACTTAATTCTTGCAAACCCTCTACATCTACCATTGAGCATGTCACCATTTGCACTAGATGTAGAGATATTAACATTGATGCTATTCATGATCATATGGCTTTAATTAAACAACAAAATGATCATATAGCAAAATTAGATGCTAAAATTGTCGAGCATGACTTAGAAAATGAAAATTTTAAATTTGCTAGAAGCATGCTCTATAGTGGGAGACGCCCTGGCATCAAGGATGGCATTGGCTTCCAAAAGGGGGACAATGTCAAACTTAATGCCCCTCCTAAAAGATTGTCTAACTTTGTTAAGGGCAAGGCTCCCATGCCTCAGGACAATGAGGGTTACATTTTGTACCCTGTCGGTTATCCCGAGAGCAAAATTAGGAAAATTCATTCTAGGAAGTCTCACTTTGGCCCTAATCATGCTTTTATGTATTAGGGTGAGACATCTAGCTCTAGGCAATCAACCCGTGCTAAATTGCCTAGAAAGAAAACTCCTATTGCATCCTATGTTTGAACTAACAAATCCGGCAAGGTAGTTGCCAAATATGTTGGGGACAAACACAAGGGCTCCAAGACTTGTGTTTGGGTACCCAAAGTTCTTGTATCTAATGTCAAAGGACCCAAAACTGTTTGGGTACCTAAAATCAAGAACTAAATTTGTTTTGTAGGTTTATGCATCTGGGGGCTCAAGTTGGATCATCGACAGCGGGTGCACAAACCATATGACAGGGGAGAAGAAAATGTTCTCCTCCTATGAGAAAAACCAAGATCCCCAACGAGCTATCACATTCGGGGATGGAAATCAAGGTTTGGTCAAAGGCTTGGGTAAAATTGCCATATCACCTGACCATTCCATTTCCAATGTTTTTCTTGTAGATTCTTTAGATTACAACTTGCTTTCAGTTTCACAATTATGTAAAATGGGTTACAACTGTCTTTTTACGGATACAGGTGTTACTGTCTTTAGAAGAAGTGATGATTCAATAGCATTTAAGGGAGTGTTAGAGGGTCAGCTATACTTAGTAGATTTTGATAGAGCTGAACTCGACACTTGCTTAATTGCTAAGACTAACATGGGCTGGCTCTGGCATCGCCGACTAGCACATGTTGGAATGAAGAATCTTCACAAGCTTTTAAAGGGAGAACACATTTTGGGACTAACAAATGTTCATTTTGAGAAAGTCAGGATTTGTAGCGCATGTCATGCAGGGAAGCAAGTTGGTGTTCATCATCCACATAAGAACATCATGACGACTGACAGGCCACTCGAGCTCCTACACATGGACCTATTCGGCCCGATAGCTTACATAAGCATCGGCGGGAATAAGTACTGTTTAGTTATTGTGGATGATTATTCTCGCTTCACTTGGGTGTTGTTTTTGCAGGAAAAATCTCATACCCAAGAGACCTTAAAGGGATTCTTGATACGGGCTCAAAACGAGTTCGGCTTAAGGATCAAGAAAATAAGAAGCAACAACGGGACGGAGTTCAAGAACTCTCAAAATGAAGGCTTCCTTAAGGAGGAGGGCATCAAACATGAGTTCTCTTCTCCCTACACGCCACAACAAAATGATGTAGTGGAGAGGAAGAATAGAACTCTATTAGACATGGCAAGAACCATGCTTGATGAGTACAAGACTTCGGATCGGTTTTGGGCCGAGGCAGTCAACACCGCTTGCTACGCCATCAACCGGTTGTATCTACACCGAATCCTCAAGAAGACATCATACGAACTCCTAACCGGTAAAAAGCTCAATGTTTCATATTTTAGAGTCTTTAGTAGCAAATGCTTTATTCTTGTTAAAAGAGGTAGAAAATCCAAATTTGCTCCTAAGACTGTAGAAGGCTTTTTACTAGGATATGATTCAAACACAAGGGCATATAGTCTTTAACAAGTCCTCTGAACAAGTTGAAGTTTCTTATGACATTGTGTTTGATGAGACTAACGGCTCTCAAGTAGAGCAAGTTGATCTTGATGAGATAGGTGATGAAGAGGCTCCGTGCGTCGCACTAAGGAACATGTCCTAAGGAATCCGAAGAGCCACCGCATGCACAAGATCAACCATCTTCCTCAATGCAAGCATCTCCACCAACTCAAGATGAGGATGAGGCTTAAAATGATGAAGGAGAAGATCAAGGAGTTGAGCCACCTCAAGAGGATAGCAATGATCAAGGGGGAGATGCCCATGATCAAGATAAGGAAGATGAACAAGTTCCAAGACCGCCACACCCAAGAGTCCACCAAGAAATCCAACGAGATCACCCCGTGAACACCATCCTCGGCGATATTCAAAAGGGGGTAACTACTCGATCTCGTGTTGCTCATTTTTGTGAATATTACTCTTTTGTTTCCTCTATTGAGCCACACAGGGTAGAGGAAGCACTACAAGATTCAGATTGGGTGGTGGCGATGCAAGAGGAGCTCAACAATTTCACTAGGAACGAGGTATGGCCTTTGGTTCCACGTCCTAATCAAAATGTTGTAGGAACCAAGTGGGTCTTCCGCAACAAGCAAGATGAACATGGTGTGGTGACAAGGAACAAAGCCCGACTTGTGGCCAAAGGGTATTAGCAAGTCGAAGGTTTGGATTTCGGTGAAACCTATGCACCCGTTGCTAGGCTAGAATCAATTCGCATTTTACTTGCCTATGCTACTTACCATGACTTCAAGCTTTGCCAAATGGACGTGAAAAGTGCCTTCCTCAACGGACCAATCAAGGAAGAGGTCTATGTTGAGCAACCTCCCGGCTTTGAAGATAGTGAGTATCCTAATCACGTATATAAACTCTCTAAGGCGCTTTATGGGCTCAAGCAAGCCCCAAGAGCATGGTATGAATGCCTAAGAGATTTTCTTATCACTAATGGTTTCAAAGTCGGAAAGGCCGATCCTACTTTATTTACTAAAACTCTTGACAATGATTTGTTTGTATGCCAAATTTATGTTGATGATATTATATTTGGGTCTACTAATGAATCTACATGTGAGGAATTTAGTAGGATCATGACAAAGAAATTCGAGATGTCTATGATGGGGGAGTTGAAGTACTTCTTGGGATTTCAAGTGAAGCAACTCCAGGAAGGCACCTTCATTAGCCAAACGAAGTATATTCAAGACATTCTAAACAAGTTTGGGATGAAGGATGCCAAACCCATCAAGACACCCATGGGAACCAATGGGCATCTCGACCTCGACACGGGAGGTAAATCCGTCGATCAAAAGGTATACCGGTCGATGATAGGTTCTTTACTCTATTTATGTGCATCTCGACCGGACATTATGCTTTTCGTATGCATGTGTGCAAGATTCCAAGCCGACCCTAAGGAAGCTCACCTTACGGCCGTAAAATGAATCTTGTGATATTTACTTTATACTCCTAAGTTTGGGCTTTGGTACCCTCGGGGATCCACATTTGATTTAATTGGTTATTCGGATGCCGATTGGGCGGGGTGTAAAATTAATAGGAAGAGCACATCGGGGACTTGCCAGTTCTTGGGAAGGTCTCTGGTGTCTTGGGCTTCAAAGAAGCAAAATTCCGTAGCTCTTTCTACCGCCGAAGCCGAGTATATTGCCGCAGGCCATTGTTGCGCGCAATTACTTTGGATGAGGCAAACCCTTAGGGACTATGGTTACAAGTTAACCAAAGTTCCTCTTCTATGTGATAATGAGAGTGCAATCCGCATGGCGGATAATCCCGTTGAGCATAGCCGCACTAAACACATAGCCATTCGGTATCATTTTCTAAGGGATCACCAACAAAAGGGGGATATCGAGATTGCCTATATCAACACTAAAGAACAATTAGCCGATATCTTTACCAAGCCACTAGATGAACAAACCTTTAACAAACTTAGGCATGAGCTAAATATTCTTGATTCTCGGAATTTCTTTTGATGTCTTGCATACATAGCTCATTAATGTACCTTTGATCATATCTCTTTTATGTGCTATGACTAATGTGTTTTCAAGTATATTTCAAACCAAGTCATAGGTGTATTGAAAGGGAATTGGAGTCTTCGGCGAAGACAAAGGCTTCCACTCCACTCCATCAAATTACTTATCCTTCGCCGTCGCTCCGAGCAACTCTCCAACTTTGGTATAATCTTCACTCATATTTTGTTTGCCAAAGGAGGAGAAAGTAGTTATGAAAGAGGGCTTATATTTCACTCAAGCATCCGTTTTTGGCGATTCCTGCCAAAGGGGGAGAAAGTATGCCCAAAGCAAAAGGACCGCACCACCACCAATTTTCAAAATTTGAGTTAAGAAAAAGTCTTGAAATGATGAATTTTACAATTGATATCTTATTGTATTCAAAAGGGGAGAAAGTAGTATTTTCAAAATTGGTATCTTAAAACCCTTTTGAACACTAAGAGGAGGATTTTATTGAGGGGGAGTTTTGTTTAGTCAAAGAAAAAGCATTTGAAACAGGGGGAGAAAATTTCAAATCTTGAAAATGCTTCTCAAAATCTTATTCATTTACCTTTGACTATTTGCAAAAGAACTTTGAAAAGAATTTACAAAAGAATTTGCAAAAACAAAACATGTGGTGCAAGCGTGGTCCAAAATGTTAAGAATATAAAGAAACAAGCCATGCATATCTTATGAAAATATTTATATTGGCTCAATTCTAAGTAATCTTTGCACTTACATTATGCAAACTAGTTCAATTATGCACTTCTATACTTGCTTTGGTTTTGTTGGCATCAATCACCAAAAACGGGGAGATTGAAAGGGAATTAGGCTTACACCTTTTTCCTAATTGATTTTGGTGGTTGAATTGCCCAACACAAATAATTGGACTAACTAGTTTGCTCTAGTCTATAAGATTTACAGGTGCCAAAGGTTCACAATAAGCCAATAAAAAGACCAAAAAAGGGTTCAAACAAAAAAAGCAAAAGACATCCCAAAAGGCACCCTGGTCTGGCGCACCGGACTGTCCGGTGTGCCACCGGACAGTGTCTGGTGCACAACCGGACAGTGTCCGGTGCACCAGGGGACTCGAAGCTGAACTCGCTACCTTCGGGAAAATCAGAGGGCGCTCCGCTATAATTCACCGGACTGTCCAGTGAAGCACCGGACAGTGTCCGGTGTCACACCGGACTGTCCGGTGTGACAGCGGAGCAACGGCTACTTCGCGCGCAATGGTCGACTGCAACCACATTTAATGCGCTACAGTGCGCGCCAGAGTCAGAGCACGCGCAGTTGGCGCACCGGACAGTCTACAGGTCCTGTCTGGTGCACCACCGGACAGCCCAGAGGCCCCACAAGTCAGAGCTCCAACGGTCGAACCCCAACGGCTGGCTGACGTGGCTGGCGCACCGGACAGTGTCCGGTGGCGCACCAGACTGTCCGGTGCGCCATGCGACAGCAGTCTTCCAACGGCCATTTTTGGTGGTTGGGGCTATAAATACCCCAACCACCCCACATTCAATGGAATCCAAGTTTTCCACCTTCAACACATTACAAGAGCTATAGCATTCAATTCTAGACACTCCAAAGAGATCAAATCCTCTCCCAAGTCCGGTTCCACTCCAAATCAAATAGTGACTAGAGAGAGCGACATTTGTGTTCATTTGAGCTCTTGCGCTTGGATCGTTTCTTTTCTTTCTCATTCTTCTTGTGATCAAACTCAATTGTAACCAAGGCAAAAGACACCAATTGTGTGGTGGTCCTTGCAGGAACTTTGTGTTCCGTTTGATTGAGAAGAGAAGCTCACTCGGTCTAAGTGACCGTTTGAGAGAGGGAAAGGGTTGAAAGAGACCCGATCTTTGTGACCACCTCAACGGGGAGTAGGTTTGCAAGAACCGAACCTCGGTAAAACAAATCATCGTGTCTCGCTCTTTATTTGCTCACGATTTGTTTTGTGCCCTCTCTCTTGGATTCGTTTATATTTCTAACGCTAACCCGGCTTGTAGTTGTGCTTAAGTTTATAAATTTCAGATTCGCCCTATTCACCCCCCCTCTAGGCGACTTTCACTTAGCCCGCGACGCTTGAGGGAGAGCCACCTTTAAAAAGGGATCAATCCCCCTGGCGGTAGCCATGCCTTCACACTCCCCTCATGCATCGCACCCTTCCACCTTCCGAGCCCCTGGATGGGGAGCGCCCGCGTTGCCTTCGTCTTGTTGTTGGAGGAGCGCAACCTCACGGAGGTTGGCACCCTTCAGCCATCGCTCGGCTTCAAATATTTTCATCAAGCAGTCCGGCTGCATTCCCTCACCAATGGTCACCCAGGATGGTGACCACCAGTTCGATGGTGGGGAGAAGCAAGCCGGGCTGCGGCCTCTGCCCCGCCCTTAGCTTCAAGGATCTTCATCATCCTTGCTGGGGAGGGGGGCGAGCTGAGCCGGAGCTCTACCTCCCGTATGGGCCGACGGGCCACCTCTTCCTTCGGCATTCAGGGGAGAGGGCACTCACCGACCTAGCGGAGGGGCGGACTTCGACAACGCGGGGCCGGTCGGCCGCAAGCGTCGTCAGCTCCAGCATGCCTGGCTCGCTGGCTCAGCTGGCTCTAGCGCTGCTTCCGGTGCCACCTCCCACCGCTGGGGCGGAGTGTGGCTGTCTGCCTGCCGTACGGGCAGCTGTTGCGCCGTGCGCACCGGGGGACCGTCCAAGACGTCGCACGCCGCTAGGGCGGCGTTCGTGTTCTTGGATTGTCTTGTCCTCACTCTAGCACGACGCCTCCGCGCGGAGGTCGGTGCCTGCCCGTCCGTGAGGACTTGAGTGGGGATCTGCCGGTGTAGGCTGGGGCGGCCGCCATTTCGTTAGCGTAGCGCCGGCGCGCAGGTGGCCGCTGTCGTCGGTGCTGAGGTGGTGGTCGCTAGAGGAGGTTTCTGCGCCGACGAGATTGTCGGCGCCACCTGCGGCCGGACCTCCGGCTCTTTGGCTTTGATAGCTTGTCCTCGCCCCTCGAGTGGGGACGTGGGCGAGGACCTTGCCACAGCAGCATCTGCCCTGAGGTCATCGCTGCTGCTGCTTAGCCGCCCGGAGCGGAGGTCGTTGTCGCTGCTGCTGCAGTAGTCGGCGGTGAGCCACCTAGAGTTTGTCGTCCCGCAGGCCCTCCGATGTGGAGGTTGTTCATACCCGCGGGAGTGGAACCGGAGTTCCGTTTGTAATGGCACCTTGAGTGCCGGTGTGTGTTCATTGTGGCTGTCGGGGCCTGAACATCTGGGAATTTGGGCGTGAAGCCATGTTTCTCCCTCATTTCAAGCGCCGTGACTCGCCTGTCGGCTAGCTGAACCGCTTAACCGAGTGTGAGTTGCCTTGTGTGGAAGGTGACGAGTGAGGTATCCGTATCCCGGAGGCGTAGGAGTCCCCCAGCTCGGTCGGCCTTACCACTCAAGGCTTCTCTTGCTCAGTTACGGAACCCTCGGCTGCTCTGCGATGAGCCGGAGCTGGAGGCAACGGTGTCGGCGTGGACAGAGGCGGAGTCGGCTCGAGAAGAGGCTTCGTCGGCCCGGGGGCACGTGGCTTCCCTGGCCGAGGAGGCGCAGCAGTGGCAGCTGGAGCCTGGCCAGGTCATCCGTGAGCGGGACCAACTTCGGAGTCACGCTGCCGAGGCCGTGAGCCGGGCTGATGTCCTCGGGGGACAGCTGGCTGAGGCTACGGAGCGGCCGGTCGAGATGTCTGCTCGGACCGGGCCCTGGAGGAGACCCTGGCTGCGATGGCCCAAGCGCGGTGCTGACGTCTTCCTTCGAGGTGGAGATCCTTCCGCCCGTGTCGCCGTCCGAGGCCGGGCCAGATTCCGCTGAAGGTGGAAACAACGCCGGGGGTGCTGCTGCTCCCTCTGTCGATGTCTGAACCTGCAGGAACAGTTTGTCTGTAGTGTGCGTATGTTTTTTGTGGCCGCCGAGGCCCAAACATATTATTGTCGTGTTGTAAAGCTGTGTTTCCTTTCCTCCTGTTTTGAGTATTAGGACTTGTTCGTCGGTAGCAGGATCACTTATCCGAGCGAGAGTTACTTATCGCGGAAGGTGATGAGTGAGGTATCCGTATCCCGGAGGCGTAGGAGTCCATCGGCTTGGTCGGCCTTGCCGCTTACGTGTACTCTTACTCATCTGCATGATCATGTTATCGATATAGTCGAGAAGGCATGAAAATCGTTCTGGCAGAAAAGTCTTCGAGCGTTGAGACTTGTTCGGCAGCGGAATCGCTTATCCGAGCGTGAGTTACTTATCGCGGAAGGTGACGAGTGAGGTATCCATATCCCGGAGGCGTAGGAGTCCCTCGGCCCGGTCGGCCTTGCCTCTTACGTGTACTCCGTCGTTTTCAGGACCCCGCTATCGAAGCAGTCGACAAGCGCGAAAGATGTTCTGGCAGAAAGACTTTTTTCGAGGAAAATTTTGACGCAGAGGGGTTCCCCCCTTCTAGCCCCCGAGGGAGGGTCAGGCTTTGCCGAGGCAAGGCTGACCCTTCCTTGACGGTTAGACTCTATTTGTGTATGTAAAGAAAACGAGGCATATGAACGACTCGAAACATCTTAAGGGTAGAAGCGACGTAGCTGTCGGATGTTCCAAGCGTTGTTGTAGACCTCGCCTTGATCGTTGGCCAACTTGTATGTCCCGAGCTTCAAAATCTTTGCGATGATGAACAGCCCTTCCCAGGGGGGGAGTAAGCTTGTGGCGCTCTCGGGCGTCTTGCCGCAGCCGAAGCACCAAGTCCCCCACTTGGAAGTCTCAGGGCCGAACCCCTCGGGCGTGGTAGCGTCGTAGAGACTGCTGATATCGCGCCGAGTGTAGCAAGGCCACGTCCCGAGCCTCTTCCAGCTGGTCCAGCGAGTCTTCTCGGCTGGTCTGGTTGCTTTGGTCGTCGTACGCCTATGTCCTCGGGGAACCGTATTCTAAGTCTGTGGGCAAGAAAGCCTCAGCCCCATAGACTAGAAAGAATGGTGAGAAACCCGTGGCTCGGCTTGGCGTCATCCTCAGACTCCAGATCACCGAGGGTAGTTCCTTCATCCACCGCTTGCCGAACTTGTTGAGGTCGTTGTAGATCCTTGGTTTAAGTCCCTGCAGAATCATGCCGTTGGCAAGCTCCACCTGCCCATTTGTCATGGGGTGAGCCACGGCGGCCCAGTCCACTCGGATGTGGTGGTCCTCGCAGAAGTCGAGGAACTTCTTGCCAGTGAACTGGGTGCCATTGTCAGTGATGATGGAGTTCGGGACCCCGAAGCGATGGATGATGTTGGTGAAGAACGCCACCGCCTGCTCGGACCTGATGCTGGTTAGGGGTCGGACCTCGATCCACTTGGAGAATTTGTCGATGGCGACCAGCAGGTGCGAGAAGCCCCCGGGTGCCTTCTGCAAGGGACCGACGAGGTCCAGACCCCACACAGCAAACGGCCAAGTGATGGGTATTGTCTGCAGGGCCTAAGCGGGCAGGTGCGTCTGTCTCGCGTAGAATTGACACCCCTGGCAGGAGCGTACAATCCTAGTGGCGTCGGCCACCGCGGTTGGTCAGTAGAAGCCTTGTCGGAAGGCGTTCCCAACGAGGGCTCGAGGTGCTGCATGGTGACCGCAAGCCCCCGAGTGTATCTCTTGCAATAGCTCCTTCCCTTCGGCGATGGATATGCATCGTTGGAGAATGCCTGAGGGGTTGCGGTGGTAGAGCTCCTTTTCATCACCCAGTAAGACGAATGACTTGGCGCGCCGCACTAGCCGCCGAGCTTCGGCTTTGTCGAGGGGGAGCTGTCCTCGGTGGAGATATTGCAGGTACGGGGTCTGCCAGTTCCGATTAGGCGTGACCCCATTCCACTCTCCCTCGACGCGCAGTGCCTCACCCTCGGCGGCCGAGGATGCCTCGGGCTGGGCCGAGGCCTCGTCGGGTTGGGCCGAGGCCTCCTCGGGATGGGCCGAGGCCTCCTCGGGCTCGGGCGTGTCGTCGGTCTTGAGGGTTGATGTATGTCTCTGGAGAAGACGTCCGGGGGGACCGTCGTCTGCCCCGAGGCTATTTTAGCCAGCTCATCCGCAGTCTCGTTGTAGCGTCGAGCTACGTGGTTGAGCTCGAGCCGGTAGAACTTGTCTTCCAGGCGCCGAACCTCGTCGCAGTAGGCCTCCATCTTCCTGTCGCGGCAGTGGGAGTTCTTCATGACTTGATCAATGACAAGCTGCGAGTCGCCACGAGCGTCGAGGCGCCGAACCCCTAGATCGATGGCGATGTGCAACCCGTTAACCAGAGCTTCGTACTCGGCCACGTTGTTTGATGCCGAGAAATGGAGGCGCAGCACGTAGCGGAGGTGCTTCCCGAGGGGTGAGATGAAGAGCAGGCCCGCGCCGGCTCCTGTTTTCATCAGCGACCCATCGAAGTACATGGTCCAGAGTTCCGGTTGAACCGGAGCTATTGGTAGCTGGGTGTCGACCCATTCAGCCACGAAGTTCGCCAAGACTTGGGACTTGATGGCCTTCCGAGGAGCGAACGAGATTGTCTCGCCCATGATCTCCACCGCCCACTTTGCTATCCTACCCGAGGCCTCTCGGCACTGGATGATCTCCCCCAGAGGGAAGGATGACACCACAGTCACCGGATGAGACTCGAAGTAGTGTCACAACTTTCTTCGCGTCAGGATTACTGCGTATAGCAACTTCTGAATTTGCGGGTAGCGGATCTTGGTCTTGGATAACACTTCGATGATGAAGTAGACCGGCCTCTGGACGAGCAGTGCATGCCCTTCTTCTCGTCTCTCGACTATGATCGCGGCGCTGACCACCGGAGTGGTCGCGGCTACGTAGATTAAGAGGGCTTCTCCTGCAGCGGGGGGCACCAAGATGGGCGCACTTGTAAGGAGTGCCTTTAAGTTTTCGAGAGCTTCCTCGGCCTCGGGGTCCAAGAGAAGCGCTCGGTCTTCCTTAAGAGGCGATACAAGGGTAGGCCTCTTTCGCCAATGCGTGAGATGAAACGGCTCAGAGCCGCAAGGCATCCCATGACCCTTTGTACTCCTTTCAAGTCTTTGATAGGCCCCATGTTGGTGATGGCCGCGATTTTCTCCGGGTTGGCCTTGATGCCCCGCTCGGAGACGATGAACCCCAGGAGCATGCCACGGGGGACTCCGAAGACACACTTCTCGGGATTGAGCTTCACGCCCTTCGCCCTCAGACACTTGAATGTCGTTTCAAGGTCAGAGAGAAGGTCGGAGGCTTTCTTCATCTTGACTACGATGTCATCGACGTAAGCCTCGACCGTTCGGCCGATGTGCTCTCCGAACACGTGGTTCATGCACCTTTGGTATGTCGCACCTACATTCCTCAAACCAAATAGCATAGTAGTATAGCAGTACATGCCAAAAGGTGTGATGAAAGAAGTCGCGAGCTGGTCGGACTCTTTCATCTTGATTTGGTGATACCCTGAGTAGGCGTCGAGGAATGACAGGGTTTCACACCCAGCAGTGGAATCCACGATTTGATCGATGCGAGGCAGAGGGTAGGGAACCTTCGGGCATGCTTTGTTTAGACCAGTGTAGTCTACACACATCCTCCACTTCCCACCTTTCTTTTTCACAAGCACAGGGTTGGCTAACCATTCAGGATGGAATACCTCTTTGATGAACCCTGCAGCCATCAGCTTGTGGATCACCTCGCCTATGGCTCTGCGCTTTTCTTCATCGAAACGGCGCAGAGGCTGCTTCACGGGTCGGGCACCGGCTCGGATATCCAGCGAGTGCTCGGCGACATCCCTCGGTATGCCGGACATGTCCGAAGGACTCCACGCAAACACCTCGGCATTTGCGCGGAGAAAGTCGACGAGCACTGCTTCCTATTTGGGGTCGAGCTCGGAGCCGATCCGGACTTGCTTGTAGGCGTCGTTGCTGGGGTCGAGAGGGACGGACTTAACCGCCTCTGCTGGCTCGAAGTTGCCGGCGTGGCGCTTTGCATCTGGCACCTCCTTGGGGAGGCACTCCAGGTCGGCGATGAGGGCCTCGGATTCGGCGAGGGCCTCAGCGTACTCTACGCACTCCACGTCGCATTCGTACGCGTGTCGGTACGTGGATCCGACGGTGATGACCCCGTTGGGGCCC
Source organism: Zea mays (assembly GCF_902167145.1). Classification (NCBI taxonomy): domain Eukaryota; kingdom Viridiplantae; phylum Streptophyta; class Magnoliopsida; order Poales; family Poaceae; genus Zea; species Zea mays. The sequence continues at coordinate 58,439,310 of NC_050096.1, read as the reverse complement.
GGCATCTTGAGCTTGAGGTAGGTGTAGTTGGGGACGACCATGAACTTGGCGTAGCACGGTCTCCCCAGCACTGTGTGGTAGGTTCCTCGGAACCCGACCACCTCGAACGTGAGGGTTTCTCTGCGGAAGTTGGAGGGAGTTCCGAAACAGACGGGCAGATCGAGTTGTCCAAGGGGCTGGACGCGCTTCCCGGGGATGATCCCGTGAAAGGGCGCTGCACCGGCCCGAATCGTGGACAGATCGATCTCTAAGAGCGCGAGGGTCTCGGTGTAGATGATGTTTAGGCTGCTGCCTCCGTCCATGAGGACCTTGGTGAGCCTGGTGTTGCCGATGACAGGGTCGACGACGAGCGGGTATTTCCCTGGGCTTGGCACGCAGTCGGGGTGGTCGCCTTGGTCGAAGGTGATGGGCTTGTCGGACTAGTCGAGATAGACTGGCGCCGCCACCTTTACCGAGCAGACCTCCCGGCGCTCCTGCTTGCGGTGCCGAGCCGAGGCGTTCGCCACTTGCCCACCGTAGATCATGAAACAGCCGCGGACCTCGGGGAACTCCTCTGCCTTGTCGCCCTCCTTCTTGTCGTTGTCTTGGCCTTTGCCACCTTCCGCCGGGGGCCCGGTCTTATGGAAGTAGCGCCGAAGCATGACGCATTCCTCGAGGGTGTGCTTGACGGGACCCTGGTGGTAGGGGCACGACTCCTTGAGCATCTTGTCGAACAGGTTGGCCCCTCCGGGAGGCTTCCGAAGGTTCCTGTGCTCGGCGGCAGCGGCAAGATCTGCGTCGGCGGCGTCGCGTTTCGCTTGCGACTTTTTCTTGCCTTTCTTCTTCGTGCCGCGCTAGGCGGACGCCTCGGGGACGTCTTCCTGCTGGCGTTCATGAGGCTGCTTGTCCTTCCAGAAGATGGCCTCGACCGCCTCCTGACCAGAGGCGAACTTGGTGGCGATGTCCATCAACTCGCTCGCCCTGGTGGGAGTCTTGCGACCCAGTTTGCTCACCAGGTCGCGGCAAGTGGTGCCGACGAGGAACGCGCCGATGACATCCGAGTCGGTGATGTTGGGAAGCTTGATGCGCTGCTTCGAAAATCGTCGGATATACTCCCGTAGGGATTCCCCTGGCTGCTGGCAGCAGCTTTGGAGATCCCAGGAGTTCACAGGGCGCACGTATGTGCCCTAGAAGTTTCCAGCGAAGGCTTTTACCAAATCGTCCCAGTTGGAGATCTGCGCAGGAGGCAGATGCTCCAGCCAGGCTCGGGCGGCGTCGGAGAGGAACAGGGGGAGGTTGCGGATGATGAGGTTGTCATCGTCCGTTCCACCTAGCTGGCAGGCCAACCGGTAGTCTGCAAGCCACAGTTCCGGCCTTGTTTCCCCTGAGTACTTGGTGATGGTAGTCGGGGCTCGGAACCGGGTCGGGAACGGCGCCCGTCGTATGGCCCGGCTGAAGGCTTGCGCACCAGGTGGTTTGGGCGAGGGGCTCTGATCCTCCCCACTGTCGTAGCGTCCCCCACGCCCGGGTGGTAGCCTCAGCACACCTTTTCGTCGAGGCGGGCTCGACGGTCGTTGCGGCGGTGCTCGTTGCCGAGGCGACCTGGGGCTGCAGGTGTCGCGTCCCGCATGCGCCCGGTGTGGACCGAGGCTTCCCGCATGAATCGGGAAGTCGCGGTGCGATGCTCCGGGGGGCACCCCTGCCTTCAGGAGGCAGAGCTCTCGGCCCGCCGGACCGCGGCATCCTCCAGGAGATTCTTGAGTTCTCCCTGGATACGCCGCCCCTCGGTGGTGGATGGCTCCGGCATCGCTCGGAGTAGAATTGCCGCTGCAGCCAGGTTCTGGCCGACCCCACTGGAAGCCGGTGGCAGCCTTGACCTGACATCGTCAGTGATTCGGTGTTGGACGTCCTAGGCCTGATGACACGCTTCTCCGGCTAGTGCTCGGCCTGCCCACTCCTGCTTGATGTTTTGCCGGAGCTGCACAAGTTGTCCTGCTTCCTCGTCGAGCTTGGCCTGCATCTCACGGATTTGCTCAAGCTATGTGTCCTGACCCCCTGCAGGGACTGGGACCACAGCTAGCTCCCGTAGGATGTCAACGCGAGGCGCAGGCCCAGGGGGATCATCGTCCTCCGGCATACCAAGGTGGTTGCCTTCGTCGTGACCCCCTAGATCGATGTGGAAACATTCGCGACTTGGGCCACAACCCTCGTTGTCAAGGCTGTGGCCATCATCGGAGCAATCGGAGAGGCAGTAGTCACATGCGGCCATGAAGTCTCGCATGGCACTAGGATTACCGAGCTCGGAGAAATCCCAACCAGAGTCGGGCTCGTCGTCTTCCTCGGAACCCGGGGGCCCGTAGGTCGAGACGCCCACCAGTCGGTCCCAGGTTGACCACATATGGTACCCCGGAAGGTTAGGATATGCCTTTACGAAAGCGCTCACCGAAGTGGGATCGCTTGGTGGATCGAAGCTGAATCTAAAAGGCACAGGGTGGAAAACGGACGGTACCTCTCGATCGATGGACGGTGACGAGGTCGCGTCGGGGACGGACCGCACCGTTATCTCAGGTACGAGGCTAACGCCCAGCAAGCCCTCCGCGAGAGTGCTGGCGTCATCTATCCGCTTGGGGTTGGCGTGTTGCGGGGAAACGGCGCTCGTCGTCGTCCCAGGTGCGAGGGCAACGCCCGACATGTCCCCCGCTGGGGTGCCAACATCGTCGACTCGCTCGACAGCCGACGAGATGTCGCCTACCGCCTGGCCACGGTTGCCCCGCCTCCTCCTGCAGCGAGGAAGGCGGCGGGACAAACCCGGATGCTGCTCTCCCGCCACGGGGGGAAGACGTCGTCGAGTTCGCCGCCTGCGGGCGAGACGATGGCCGTCGTTGTCGCTGTCGCGCTGCGGGGGAAGGAGTACCATGTCGTAGCTGTCGTCGAGGGACATGAACTCGAGACTCCCGAAACGGAGCAGCGTCCCGGGCTGAAGAGGTTGCTGAAAACTACCCATCTAGAACTCAACAGGAAGCTGTTCGTCAACACGCAGTAGACCCCTACCTGGCGCGCCAACTGTCGGTGTTTCGACCCTGGGGGGTCCCTGGACTGACGAGTAAAATTATCGCTGCGTGCCTCAGTCCAGATGGGTTGGTGCGAGATGGAACACAAAAGGGGGGAAGAAACCGCGGCTCGTGTTATCCTGCACCCAAGGGGGGTGCGCTTGCAGTAGGGGTTACAAGCGTTCGCGAGGGAGAGAGTGTGTGTGAGCCGGTTCGTCGGCCCGTCCTCCCGCGCGACCACCCTCTCGTATGAGGGCCCTGGCCCTTCCTTTTATAGATGCAAGAAGAGGGTCCAGGTGTACAATGGGGGTGTAGCAATATGCTAACGTGTCCGGCAGAGAGGAGCCAGAGCCCTATGTACATGCCATCGTGGCTGTCGGAGAGCTGCTAGAGTCCTGTGTACGTGGTGTCGTGGCCGTCGGAGGAGCGTTTGAGCCCTGTAGAAGCACAGTTGTCGAGGCTGCTAGGACCTTGCTGACGTCTCCTTGCTTCCGTAGGGGGCTGAGAACCACCGTCGTCATGGACGCACGCGGGGAGCCATCATTACTTGTTACCGGGGCGAGCCTGGATGGGACGCCGGTCTTGTTCCCCCGTAGCCTGAGCTAGCTAGGGGTAGGGTAATGATGTACCCCCTGCGGCGTGGTCGGTCCGAGCCCAAGGTCGAGCGAGGCGGAGACTCCTCCTGAGGCCGAGGCTGGGGTCGTGCGAGGACGTGATTCCTCCCGAGGTCAAGGTTGAGGCCGGGCCCTAGGGTCGGGCGAGGCGGAGACCACCTTCTGAGGCCGAGGCGGGGGTCGAGCCCTGGGGTCGGGCGAGGCGGAGCTTCCTGTTGCGCCTAAGGCTGGACTCAGCTGCTGTCAGCCTCACCCTGGTGGGTGGCACAGCAGTCGGAGAGGGGCGAGCGGCGTTGTTTTTCTGTCAGGTCAGTCAGCGGGAGGGCGAAGTGACTGCGGTCACTTCGACCTTGCCGACTGAGGCGCGCGTGTCAGGATAAGATGCCAGGCGATCCTTGCATTGAATGCGCCTGCGATACGATCGGTTGGTGAGGCGATTTGGCCAAGGTCGTTTCACTATGAAGCCTGCCCGAGCTGGGCTTCGGGCGAGTCAAGGGTGCGCCCGTTGCTTGAGGAGGCCCTCGAGCGAGGCGTGAATTCGCCTGGGACTACTGTTCTCGCCCGAGGCTGGGCTCGGACGAGGCGAGATCGCGTCCCTTGAGTAGACGAAGCCTTGACCTGAATTGCGTCCATCAGTCTCTGCAGTTTGTGCTGATGGTGATTACCAGCCGAGTTTAGGAGTGTTGGGGGTACCCCTAATTATGGTACCCGACACATATGGTTGTTAATGTTATATAGCATATAATGTGGTCATGTTTTTCTTGTCGGAGATGAGGATACATTGGGGACCCAATACCAGAATGGGATGAGTATGTGTATAGGGATGGGGATGGATACAGCTTCATGGGATGGGGATTGTGTCCAAACCTTATGGAGAATTCTTAATTGACATCTCTAGTACCATGTAGTACTAATCCTACTCTAACTTAGCATCTATTGTGGGCCTTTAAATTTTTTTTATTAATTGTTGAACTATTATATAGGCCAAGCCCTATTAATATAATAATATCATCAAATTTCAAAGGTGCACAATGTATGCTCCTAGTTCTTGACTTATTTGATATACCATTGTTTAGATGAAGACTATTAAGTTAAATATTCATCTAAGGTATGCATATTCACGATGGACAGTTTTGTGTAAGTTTTATTTGATTCCTTAACTAGTATTAGACTACCTAAAGCATCCCTCTGTTTAGACTACCTAAAGCATCCCCGGTGTGCACAGTTGTTGCAGGATTTATACTGGTTCGGGCATAATGTCCCTACTTCCAATCATCGACGGCTTGCGCTACCTGTAACCATTGATGATCAAAGCTCGTAGTAGGAGTTATAAGCGAACGAGAGAGGGAGAAGAGGCTCTAAAGTCTCTTATTCGTGGTGGAGGTTGTTACAGAATGGAGTCCTAGCTAAGTCTTGGCTTGTCGGTGTTGCTCCGGCCTCCACATTCTCCTCCTGTTCGTCGGTCCTTCTGGGCGTCGTCTCGTCTGGGATCCATCCTTGCGTCTGTCGTATGTCCGAGGGAAAAGAAACCCCTCCAACATAGGGGCCAACCCCTCCCTTTTATAGGTCGGGAGAGGGGTCGACCAGCGTGGCTTCCTCAGGAAGGAGCCATTAAGCAAGGGTAAAACCAAACGTTCTATCTAGGGTAAAGCCACGCGTGCTCGTGGGCCCCGGGGTCATTTGGTTGTCTCATATTCTTTATGGAGAACTGATCGGGAGGTGTGGGTCCCAAGCGCCATCATTCGAACTATGCTGACCCCTCACCTTCATAGCTTGAGGAACGACGTGGAACGTCGTGTTGCGTCCTGCCAGTGACCTTCGCACTTAGGCCTAGTCTCGATAGATCATGAGTGCGTCGCTGGGCGAGGGATGCGCGGGCCATAAATGCGCCACAGTCCGAGGGGCTTGTAGGCCATGAGTGCTTTGCGGCCCGATTGGTTCGTAGGTCATGAGTGTGAGGCGGACCGACACTTTCGTTGTGGCTCGGCGCCAGGTGGAGTTAATGCGGTCGATCACTTATTGAAGACCTAATAGAACATTAAAAATGAAAGGGAAATGATCTTTACCATTTTCTCTCATTTGTTTTTGATGATTGATGATCATCACAACCTAATGGACTAAAAATTTGCATAGTTGATTAATTCTCAGATGCATAAGTCCAATAATCTCAATTCTAAGTCGACTGTCCGGAATATCGTAGGAGAATTTTTTTGGCGAATTCACCAGTGTGCGGACCGTCCGAGCTCTTCTAGCGGACCGTCCACAACACCTCAGTGAGTCTCGGACAGGAACTATGCAAAACTCACATTTCTACTACAAACTGTATGAAGGGGAGAAGAACACCGTTCGGGACCAAGCTCAGATTGTCCGGCCTCAGGCGCGGACCATCCACCCGTTGGAAATCAGAAAAACCCAAAGGTGTCAAGTTCGGTAAATAGGAATTATAGCGTCCTCGCGGGCCGTCCGGGGTGCACGACCGGACCATCTGCGACTGCTTTATCTGACATCTGACAACGTATTTAATGCACTTATAGCCGTTAATATAGCTATTACTGTTGACTGTTGCGATTTCAGTCGTTGATGTGGAGGAGCGGACTGTTCGGGCCAGGAGCGTGGACCGTCCGCGGTTGGCAGAAAGTGGGTAACGGCTAGGAAGTGGTTGGTGGCTATAAATACAATCCGAACCACCTCCATTCTCTTCTTCCAAGCATCCCATTCATTCTCATTCAATAAAAGAGCAAGAACTTCATCCCAAGACACATTCAAAGCTTCCAATCTCCTCCAAGTGACGTAATTGTGACTAGTGATGATTAGTGATTAGTGCTTTGGAAAATCTAAAGAGAGTGTGATCTTGTGATTTTCTTGTTGCTCTTATTGCTTGGTTTTCTTAATTGTGCTTTCTTCATCTCCTTGTAAACTCTCAAGTGACTTGTAAAACTAGTAAAAGACACCTAATTGTGTGGTGATGCTTATGGGGTCTAAGTGACCATCGAGATTAAGAAGAAGAACTCAAGCAGTATAAGTGACCGTTTGAGAGAGGGAAAGGGTTGAAAGAGACCCGGTCTATGTGGCCTCCTCAACGGGGAGTAGGTTCTTTAGAACCGAACCTCGGGAAACAAGTCGCGTGTGTCTTTGTGCAAACCTTGTATTGTGATTTGATTTTTTCCTCTCCTCTCCCTCCAAAGTTCTCTTGCTTGATATCTATTTGAGTTATCTCACAAAGTTATCTGCATTGATTAAGCAACTCATAGCAAGAAGAACTCTCTTCCGCACTCCGATTTCATTAACACTCATTCTAACTCTAACCCCGGGCAAAGTTCATGTTCAAAGTTTATAATTTCTAGGTTTCGCCTATCCACCCCACTCTAGGCGACTTTCAAAAAAGTTCGAGACACAAGATGGAACCAAATAAAACGTGAAGATCACAAAGTAACAAAGAGAAGAAGGGTTTCAGTAGGCGTTGAACTGCTATATGGAGCAATGGACCATACGATTCAAGCTAACCCTAGCTGGCAGATAAAAGGAGCGTCAAACTACAAATAGCAAGGGTGTTCAGATCATATGGTCTCACTATGCACACCTAGTGGTGCGTCAAACTGAGATTTAAACTCACAATGGAGATGGTGCTCGACCACACAATTACACTATTTACATTCAGAGGAGCGTCAAACTGATCCTACAAGGGAATGTTAGACTAGTGGAAATGAAGTTTGGGGGTCACTAGAAAGGTTCCTGGGAAGAGAAATGGTCATTAGACTGGTCCAATGGTAGACATCGGACTATACACCAGTACACCACACAGGCATGCCTCAAAATCAACAACGGCTAGTGCTGAAATAGTGGCCATTAAGAGTCATCGGAATCTAACACATTAGTCTGACGACCATGTGTCAGATGGTGTGATGATGTGCATGGAGGCTTTTATAGAAACCACTTGTGCATAGGGAAGACCGAGGCTATCCACGAAGTTATCGCGACAAAAGTTTAGCACTCGTGTGGGTATTCTTGCGATGGACTCCAACAATGACTTGAATGAAGCTTGTGTGCTTGTCGTAAAAATACAGAACCCATCCATGATAATATCGTCTTTTAGCTTATATGTTTATGTTATGTACGCTAGTTAATAAATTTAAAATTTAAATTATATAACTTATTGTGGTAGAGATAACATAATTTATTTAAACTATAATTGTATATAATAAAGTTATTTGTTGCATAATTTTTAACATAGAACTAGGTTGTCTCTAGTATATCGTGCATAACTACATATATCATGCAAAACACTGTTTTATAATGTAGACTGCACTATCAACACAGTAGAATTTAAAATAATAGAGAGGGTGAGAGAAAGGATGGGTAATCTGCAAAACGTTTTATAATGTAGACTCACTATCAACATAGCTTATATATTTAGAGCATTTGCAACAATGCTTAAAACCGATAACTCATTGAAATATAAGGCTCTATGTAGAAAAAAAGCTACTCCAAAAGTATAGAACATCTTTTCAAATGCCTCGAATACAATACATCGTAGTGAGATGCCTTATATAATCTAGATTTTAGACTTTATTATTGTAGAAGAATATTTTGTTATATTCTAAATCCTACAAAATATATTTATTTTTAAATTATAGGACATTTTTTAGCTCAAGCGCAGGTTGGACATAGTCATTACGATCCATAGACTATAAGGGCTTGTTCAGTTATTGATATTACATGTGTATTGGAGTGTATTGGGTGGGATTGGGATGTATTTTGACTTGTTATGGATTTAAACCGGCTCAATACCACCCAATACATGTGGATTATCACCAAAACGAACAAGCCCTAAGTTGGACATAGTCATCATGATCCATAGACCATAAGTTGGTGTGTGTATTCTCTGCTCTCAGCTTCCTCCCACAGCAGGAGTCTAGCATTTTTGTTTTTATGCCTTCCAAGAAGCAACCGCAACCATTAATTGCGCCACCAAATGATGGGTGCAGAAACAATGTGCTGTTGATTTAGCCACCAAATCAATGTTGCTTATTTAAATCAAAGTGCATGCTTAGTCAAAATGCATCCTCACGATCCTATAAAACTGCATAGTCCATCCATCGCCGCGAGGACGTCCGTCGTGCTCGGGGACAAAGACTCGTTCTCCCAATCCCACACGAAAAGGACATGACTGGGTGCACAGTTGATGTAAATAGTAAATACTAAGCGACCAAATATGTGAGAAGAATAGGTTGACAAAATGATATTCATCGTGCCACAGATTGCTGCGACCCAAGCATGGCCAGACAAACTAAAACCTGGTCATCCAACAAACGAACAGCCAAACATCAGAATCACTCCCCCCCCCCCAGCTAAAGCATTAGCTAGAGCAGTATCCCTCAAGAGTCCATTACCGGTGGAACTACGTGCAAAGACCTACTGCTTGATCTCAGCCTTCTTCTTCTGCCACAGCCTGTCCAACGAACTGTCAGCATCACCCTAGGCACAACAAAAAACACGAAATCAGAACCATAACCAAGCAGAAGAATCCATGACACAGCAGAAGCAACATGTAACAATTCACTTGACAAACAGTAATAATGACATATAAACCATAGCAAGAAAATGTGTTAGTTAACAGTGGATGGTGGTCAACCTAGCGACACATAAAGATCATAACTTTGGATTTGCTGAAAGTCAATTTAGCCACACATAAAAATTCTTTCCAAATCCATTCAGTCATTCACTGTGTCAGGTGCCAACATGTGAACTCAATAAACACGGAATTGCAGTAGAAAGTTGCATGTAGGCATCACATCCTGGACTATCACCTGAGCACGGACAAACCCAGAGAGAGCAAACGTGGTGAAGTGACCATCGTACAGGCCATTCGCATCCAAGTGGCCAATGTTGATCTGGACAGAGGCATGATCCTTGGCAGTGATGATCCTATTCGTGGCCGAGCTGCAAGAACAGAAACTCAATATTAACACAACATAATTAACCATGCAGAGGGCAAAGGTTTAAACAAGAAAGTACAGCAAACGTACCACTTCCTGGGGACGTAGAGGTCCACCGTCTTACCCTCCTCGTTCTGCATGATGATGGTTGGGGACTACCGCAGCAGCAACTGAACAGCATAGAAGGGAAGGATAAATCAGACACATGGGTAGCAAATATTGAAAAAGAAATAACAGCACCATGTACTTGCTATATCTAGGACGAAACAAACAGAGATGTTCATGACCATGTAAAAAAATGTCCGCTGCTTGCCCCGGATGTTCTAAAGCAAATGTTTTTTCATGAGCTTTTGGAGAGCTGTTTCTGTGTGGCACTGATTTGTGCATAAAAGGATGCAGCTATTTAGTCATACGATTGAACTGTTAGTGGTGATAGCTTGATTTGTTGAAGCTGGGTGCTGAGTCCCACAGGCCATAGCAATCCCAGGCGCTTCTATTTATTTATTTATTTATTACTTGGTAGCATGGTTAGAAATCAGATTTTCTAGCAGGTCAAACTGCAGCAAGAATCGCGCGCGGGAGCAGGAGCCTGCTAGATGTTCGTGCCTCGGCACGAGACCACGCGTTCTCGATGCCCAGCGTTGCTGGAGCAAGGTCAGCGTTGGTGGCATGACGTGGCACCGCCGTTCGCCCGGACACGATGCCAGCGCCCAGCACCAAACAGAACACTCCCTCCAGGCCTCCAGCTTAAAAGCGCCCCACCACCGCTCAAGGCGCTTACTCAACTCAAATCCGGTAGATTCTTGGTGTTGCATTGCAACATTCTAAACCACGCTGCCAGCTCCACCGTGCCGGCCGCCACCTCGTTCGTGTGTCTCAAAGCCCCGCGTCCACCATGGCTTCGGCACGGCACACGCTGCTCCTCGCGGCCGCGATGTCGGCGCTCGCCGTCTCCAGCGGAGACACGGCGTCGGAGCTGATGATCTCGATCATCCACGCGCGCGTGGCGGCGGAGTGGGCGTGGCCGGGGGCCGGGGCCGCGGCTTCTTCCGACGACTCGTGCTGGGGCTCGCCTCGCCGGAGGAGTGCCCCGTCTATTACGGCGTGGACGCCGAAGGCGGCGCCGCGCCGTGTGGCCGGATGCGCCTGCTACTGTACTACGACGTGGACACCGCGGCCAGCCTGCTGCCCACGGCGCAGTACATCAGCTACAGCGCGCTGATGCCGGACTCGGTGCCGTGCTCCGTGCCGGGGGCGTCCTACTACAACTGCCAGCCGGGCGCCAAAGCCAACCCCTATACGCGCGGCTGCTCGGCCATCAACCAGTGCCGCGAGTAGCTGACTTTGCTCTCTTCTTCTTCTTCTTCTTCTTCTTCCCCTCAGATCTCGTAAAATGCAATTCCACAGTAGGTAGAGCTAAAACTACAGCTTACTCGCAAACCGCCACGAAACATGGTAAAGTCTACGGCTTACTTATGCTAATTCGCAAACCAACAAGGGGAGATGCACAGGCATACGCGCAAGCACGAAGAGGTACAGGAGTAACAAGCATAGGCAAAGATCGGCGATGGCCCGAGAAGGAGAGAGCACACGGACCTTGATCTCTCGAAGGTGAGCACGGAAGACCGAAGACAACTGCGGCGGCGGCGGCGGCGGCTCGATGGTTCGAGTACGGGACACCTGCTGCCATTTATATGAGAAGCGCGGGTCGTAAACCCTAGCATTCGGTTCTGGGTCCACTCACAGCGTCACGTTCCATTCCTCGCGTGTTGGGCCGTATCGCTGTGCGCCTTTCTTCAGACCAATTAGTCCATCAGTAATGGGCCAAGCCCAACACGATAAAACGGCCCGCACAGTCTACCGGTTCTCGTTCCGTTTCCCTCCTCTCTCCGAAGTCCCAACCGAACCTAAACCAAAAGCAGGCGAGAGTCTAGACCGCAGCGGAAGGGGAGCAGGCGGCGGCCCCGATTGCGGTAATGGAGCTGTCGATGAGTGGCAGCTCCCTGCGAACGTTCGGCCGGTGCGTGACCTTCCTCGCGCGCGTTGCCTCCGAGCTCGTGCTCCAGGCGCACCCCGCCAAGGTTCGCAGCCCCTCTCCTGGCCTCCCGACCGCCGTGTGGGGACTGGGGGTCCCCAACCCACCCACCTAGATTTCTTACGAGTTCTCTTCTCTGACGTTTCATCAGCTGGAGATGCACACGCTTAACAGCTCGCGGTCGGCGTACGCTTCGATCTCCCTAGCGCGCGACTTCTTCGACCAGTATCACCTCGACGCCGCGGCTTCGGCACCGTCTTCCACGCCGCTGCAGTGCAGCGTCCTCCTCAAGTCCCTGCTCGCCGTCCTCCGCACGCCGCACGCCGCGCTCGACCGACTCGCCGTATCCCTCCCAGAACCCGACGCACCCAAGCTCCAGATCACCCTCCACTGCCTCAATGGTGCGCATAAACGCTACCCTGCCCCTTGCTATCCCCATCTAGCTTCTAAGGTTTTCACTAAGAAATTTTTGCGATAGTGAAACATTTCCCCAATCTTGTGAATTTCGTGCTTTTGGCGCGCTGTTCTCTGCAAGCCAGCCATTTTTCTAGAGCTTGTTTACGGTTTTGGCGGGCTCTTCTTCCACTAGTAGCTCTAATTTCTCCGGTTCTCCCAATTCTTTTTGCGTTGCGTTGTTAAGGTGTGAGGAAGACGTACTGGATCGTGTGCAGCGCAGAGCCCGAGGTGCAGTCGCTGTCGCTAGACCGGGGACGGTTCCCGAGCCGCCTAGCCATTCGGCCGCGGGAGCTGGCGCGGCTGTTGTCCAACTTCCAGTCCTCGCTGCAGGAGCTCACAATCATCGCTACAGATCCTGCTTCAGGGTTACCTGATGCTAGCGGTGACGTCGGGGGCAAGGCTGTTGAGCTCCGGAGCTACAATGACCCGACAAAAGGTACTTCTCTTCTGTTGTTTCTGGGTTGGTTGTGGACGTTGTGTTCACGCTAGTGATTGGGCTGTGAAACTGTGGTGTTTTGGTGGGTCGCAGATGACTGTGACACTAGACTGCACACACAACTGTGGATCGACCCTGCCGAGGAGTTCGTGGAGTTTGTTCATGCTGGTGATCCGGTGGATGTCACCTTTGGGGTAAAAGAACTGAAGGTGATAAATTCTCTATCCCTTACTCTTGTGGTGGGAAACAGATTGTAATATGATATGCCTTGAAGTGGATAATAACTTTGTAGGAGCAGCAAGGAATTGGATAATAACATTTGCAGCTCCCTACTATCGTGAATACAAGAAACATGTTTGCAAGTTAAAACACCTTTTCAGAGTATTTCCACAACTATTATCTCTCTTGGATAGAAGTTTGTTAGTTATTATTATCTCACAGTTGCTACAAGGATCTTACTTCATGAGTTCATGATAACTGGTATGCTTAGAAGTTCATATATTCAGTAGTAGATTTATTTGAGACATTTGATGCCGATGATTTTTTTTCTCATCCTGAAATACTAATGGAGTCTTTGCATCTCCCTCTCTTTTTCCTCTTCCATACTAGGCTTTTTTAACATTTTGTGAAGGATGTGAGGTTGACATCCTCCTATTCTTTGAGAAGACTGGCGAGTAAGTTGTCGTGCTTATGGGATTTTGTTATCTTTTTGGATTGTTCTACATGAGCTTTCATTGAATTGCAGACCTGTTCTTTTGGTCCCGAGATTCGGATTGGATGATGGAGCAGCTTCTGATTTTGAAGCTACTCTAGTTCTGGCTACTATGACTGTATCACAATTATCTGACAGCGATGATGCCCAACAACCAGCTACATCAGCACAAAACGCGGGAGAACCAGGGGCTGCTGCACCAACACTAGTTCCTGAAAATGTCTCGAACCATACTAAAATATGGTCGGAGCTTTCAGGTGTGTATCTTTCTTGTGAAATGTTTTTTTCAAGTAACCATTGGTATGGTTGCACTACATGCCTTCGTATGTCCAACTGGACTGGACGTCATTGTGGTCTGATGGGAACCAGGGAGGACCAAAAGGCCTGTGCATAACATAATGGACATTTTTGGCAATTGGCATTGTTAGTATCAGACCACAATGAATGGACGGTTATATGCCTTAGTGTAATCACTAAGGCCTTGTTCGGTTGCCCAGGGATTGAAGGGGATTAAACATTCTGTTTAAATTTGACTAGGAAGGAATTTAATCCCCTCTAATTCCCTCCTAAGGCCATATTCGGTTCAGTCTGGATCGAAGGGGATTGAGAGGATTAAATCCCCTTCTATTCAATTTTGACTAGGAAGGGATTTAGTCCCCTCCAAACCCCTTTGATCCAGACGTAACCGAACAAGCCCTTAATTGGTGACTGAAAAACTGCTTTCATATCTGAAGCCTAGCGTTGGCTTTGTTGCAATACCACCAAGTTAGTTAAATGTAAGCAAAGCATTCTTAAACAGGTAGTACTCCCAAAAGCATTGAAGCTAACAGAGAAAATCATGCCCAGAAGAAGAGAAACGCAAGCACTAATATGCTGAACGACATGTCAATGCTGCCCAATGTTACAAATGCTCCAAGCAAGCCACCAGTTGCAGATAATGCAAACAATATGTATCCTATAAGTCATTTTCATTTCACTTAATTCTTGCTAATTTATATTCAGTGTTGTGATTTGTTGTTGCCTCAATTACTAATTCACAATGTCAAAACCGCTATGTTTCGTTTCAATCCTCTAATAGCTAATCAACATATGTTGTAAGGTAAACCTAACAACACCTTGATAGCTCATCTGCAGCGTTAACAAGAACTGTCTCTCTCTTTTTTCTGTGCCGTAAGGAATTTAAAAACTTTTTACATTCTTTATCAGGGATTTTCAGCATCCCCAACATGGGACATTTCTGCCCTGTGTTTGAAAGATTTAGACATACAAAGCCTAATAGTCTTTGTGTGCCTACCTATCTTCTGTCTTCCTTGGAGTAAATGTTTCTATACTGATTAGCCAGTTGAAGTTGGCTTGCAGAAAACAAAATATTGCAAACATTTTGTATAGTGCCGAGATTATACGTTAGGGTCAAACATACAATCATGCTAGTTGTTATAGTTGCACTAAGTAACCTAGTTGAAGATATGTCGATATACAGTATCTGAGTCTGATGAACTTTTCTTGCCCAATATGTTGACTCCATAAGAAACTTGCATTAACTATGTGGGGGGTAAAGTCATGTCTTACTGACAAAAGTGATCTAGTGTAACTGACATTCTGAATCGGTAGGCTGATTCAATGAAGTCATTGGTCATGCATCTGTTTGGTGTTGATGGACTTTCCATTTGTTTGTAATTATAAGTTGGTGGCTATAAGATGCTGGAGTGAAGTTATTTTTGTGCTTCCTTAATTAGTTTGCACCACAGAATGCAGCCTTTGCAAATGGATCACATGGAAGAACGTCCTGGTTAATTATCAAACAAAATCATCCATTACATTATTGTCATTAGTTACTGATACGTCTCTACATTGACTAATGTTTAGCTAACTTGCTTTTTTATGACGTTGCAGAAGGTATCAGTGGTATTCCTCGATCACAACACCACCCGAGCAACTGGGTCGGTGCTGATGATAACGACGATGACAATGAAGACGACGAGGAGCTTTTAGTCCAGACAACACCCTACTATATGGACTGAGGATAAATGCTGATTCTAAAATATGTAGGTGCATTTCAGCGTAGTGTACTATACGAACGAATTAGGAACTAGCTGAAGGCTTTACGTGTACTCTTGTAGTCTTATTTCTAGTAGGGCTGGAGTTGGTGACTTTGACTGACGCAGTAAGAACTCTCTTAACTTAGGTCATGTTTGAATGCGTTAGAGCTAATAGTTAACTGCTAACTAGTTGAAGATGTCTAAATAGTCTATCTAATAGTTCAACTATTAGCTATTTTTAATAAATTACTTAATAGTTAGTTAGCTAATTTCGCTATCATTTTTTTAGTCAACTAACTAACTATTAGTTCTAATACATTCAAATACCTCCTTAGTATCTAGTGTGACTTTCATTTCTTTTCATAATGTAGAGAAACATTAAAGTTGATCTGTTCCAATTCGCATAGATGTTAAAAGAAAACCGTGTGTTTATATATGATTCATTCACTTTTTTTCTACGTTCCCGGTGTATTTTGGGCGTGCAAAAAGAACCTCCTTGTTCATGTGTTGAGTTGCATCTCTCAATGCGTGCGTGGCTGCGTGCCCATCATCGCACTCCCACGCATGGGGTGGGGGTAGCCGGCAGGGTATGGATCTTTTTTTATTGCAGGTTGCTACAGTTTTAATCTGACTGTGTGGCTATGATTTTTATAGTATTTTGTCTCTACGTAATATAGCGGCTGCCGCCAGCCAAGCAGCCGGTGTTCCTGCAGCAGCGTGACTGAACAATGTGGTTCTTTCACTTTATCTGGCCTTGGAAGACGGTGAAAAGAAACCGAGATCTGGCATGGAAACTGCTTCCTTTAATAATAGAGGTTTTGCGTCTTCCGAGCACCCTGCACCGGCGGTCATGCTGGTTCAGGCGTGCAGCTCGCCTGGCTATCATTGGAATCTGTTGTCCCGCTGCTAGTCCGATGTGAATTACTGTATGTTAGTCTTTCATTTGCGTTCATGAACTCATCTAGCCATGTCATGACTTACAACTGATCAGGGTGTTTTAAATTTTCCGCTGCTTGCCCTGGATGTTCTAAAGCAAATGTTTTTTCAAGAGCTTTTGGAGAGCTGTTTCTTCTGTGTGGCACTGATTTGTGCATAAAAAGGATGCAGCTATTTCGTCATACGATTGAACTGTTAGTGGTGATAGCTTGATTTGTTGAAGCTGGGTGCTGAGTCCCACAGGCCATAGCAATCCCAGGCGCTTCTGGATTTATTTATTTATTTATTTATTACTTGGTAGCGTGGTTAGAAATCAGATTTCTAGCAGGTCAAACTGCAGCAAGAATCGCGCGCGGGAGCAGGAGCCTGCTAGATGTTCGTGCCTCGGCACGAGACCACGCGTTCTCGATGCCCAGCGTTGCTCGAGCAAGGTCAGCGTTGGTGGCATGACGTGGCACCGCCGTTCGCCCGGACACGATGCCATTGCCAGCGCCCAGCAGCAAACAGAACACTCCCTCCAGGCCTCCAGCTTAAAAGCGCCCCACCACCGCTCAAGGCGCTTACTCGACTCAAATCCGGTAGATTCTTGGTGTTGCATTGCAACATTCTAAACCACGCTGCCAGCTCCACCGTGCCGGCCGCCAACCTCGTTCGTACGTCTCAAAGCCCCGCGTCCACCATGGCTTCGGCACGGCACGCGCTGCTCCTCGCGGCCGCGATGTCGGCGCTCGCCGTCTCCAGCGGAGCCACGGCGTCGGAGCTGATGGTCTCGACCATCCACGCGCGCGTGGCGGCGGAGTGGGCGTGGCCGGGGGCCGGGGCCGGGGCTTCTTCCGACGACTCGTGCTGGGGCTCGCCGGAGGAGTGCCCCGTCTATTACGGCGTGGACGCCGAAGGCGGCGCCGCGACGAGGGGCCGGATGCGGCTGCAACTGTACTACGACGTGGACACCGCGGCCAGCCTGCTGCCCACGGCGCAGTACATCAGCTACAGCGCGCTGATGCCGGACTCGGTGCCGTGCTCCGTGCCGGGGGCGTCCTACTACAACTGCCAGCCGGGCGCCGAAGCCAACCCCTATACGCGCGGCTGCTCGGCCATCAACCAGTGCCGCGAGTAGCTAGCTGACTTTGCTCTCTTCTTCTTCTTCCTCTCTCTCTCTCTGATTTTTTTTTCTTTCTCGTTCCCGTGGCGTGGCACTTTCGGCCGTGGTTTCTTGCTGGCTTGCTGTGTGCTCCTGTCGACCTGCGCGTGTTGCGTTCTCGTCTGGTCATCGCCTGGAGGGCGATGGTTATTAGGTGCTTTTACGGTTTTACCATCCTGATATTCTTGATAAGCAGATCAAAGAAAACGATTACAGGAAGTTCTGGATTGGTTGCCGACCCAGCACGCCTGGTGTTGAGCACCGTTTGTGCCTTTGTGGCATTGGTACGACCAGATGGTGTGGCTCTCTCGTAGCCCGACCTGCGGATGGTCTGCCTTTAGTCGCGGACAATTTGGCCAGCGAACGGTCCGTCTTTAGACGCGTCTGATTAAATCAGGCGGATTAACTTGTATCTCTATATATGTTTATTCTTCAAAACTTATAAGAGTTGTTGAAGTACGTCTAAAAATAGGTCCAGCTTCCTATATTTTTGAAAGGTACCGATTGAAACACCAACACCGAACCAAATCAAAATATCTTCTATTACTTTATTGTGTGCCCTAAGAGTAGATAGTAACATAGGCTTCTTCATCTCGATCTTTACCTATATTCGAATCTACGTCGTCTGGAGGCATCTTGGATAGCCTACCGATCCCAAGATAAACCCTACAATCTCTCGTCCCTGACGGGTCCCTCTCGGGAGTTAGGTCTAGGTGCTGTTGGCGAACGTCGCCACCTCTGCACATGCGTGGATCGACTAGCCACCAGATGCGGACCGTCCGACTCGACGCAGAGAAGAACTCGCTCCTACTAGGTCAAACATCGTCTCGTTCCAGGCCGTGGTCCGTCCGCACCTCCGCCGGAACACCTCGTAGTGATTGGCTGGCGCCTAGATCTTGGAAGCTAACTTTATTAGGCAAATGCGCCTAGATCTTGGAAGCTAACTTTATTAGGCAAATTATTTGATAAGATGTGTTGGGATGGTTTAAAAATGAATTCTCGTAAATGTGCTTTTAGGGTATCGAGTGGAAGTTTTTAGGATTCATCATTCATGAGTATGACATAGAGGTAGATCTCGACCGATTTAGGTCCATTCGGAATGTGGTCTCCAACCTGTAAGCTTAAAATGCAGAAGTTTCTAGTCAATGTAAATTATTTGCGAAGGTTTATTTCTAACTTAGTTGGGAAGTTGATGCTTCCACTCCTATTCTTCGGCTCAAAAATAATGTCGATTTCACTTTGGGGCAGGACAATAGTAAGCATTTGATCTTATTAAAAATTATTTGTCTTCGACTCCAGTATTAAAAGCACCAAGAGCAGGAGTGTCATTCAGATTATACATTGCAGCTAAAGATAAAGTTATCGGAGTTGTTCTGACTCAGGAGACCGAAGTAAATGAGCATGTTGTGACCTACTTAAGCTAGAGGCTAGTGGATGCTGAAACAAGGTAAACCTTCGTTGAGAAATTATGCTTATGCATGTTTTATGCATGCACCAAACTTAGGTGTTATCTATTGTCTTGTCCTTACTGTTTTTGTCAAACCGGTGTGATTAAATACATGTTGCAAAACCCAATTATGAGCGGTAGAATTGGTAAATGGTCTTATGCACTTATAGAATATGGCTTGGCTTATGAATCATTAAAATCTATGAAAGGCTAGGTTGTTGCAGATTTCATTGTAGAACATCGGATTGATGATGCTCATGAACTAGACATATCATACCTCACTATTACTCCCTAAACTCTGTATTTTGATGGATCGGTTTGTAATGAAGGACATGGGATTGACATCGTGTTTGTTTCACCAAGGAATACCTCTTTTGACTTCTCTAGCCGACTGAAAGCTTGTTGCACTAATAATCAAGCCGGATATGAGGCCCTCTTATTCGGTTTAGAACTTTTAGATTCTATGGGAGTAAAACATGTGAGGTCATTTGGTGATTCTCAGCTAGTTATCCAACAAGTTTTAGAGTAAGATCAATGTTTAGATGGCACTTTGAATAGTTACCTTGTGTCGGGTACCATAATTAGGGGTACCCCCAATGCTCCTTAATTCGGCTGGAAAACATCTTCGGAACAAACCATAAACGACTGATAAAGCGCATGCCTCGTCTACCAAGGGACGCGACTTCATCCGAGCCCAGCCTCGGCCTCGGGCGGGAACAGTAGTCCCAAGCGGATTCACGCCTCGCCCGAGGGCCTCCTCAGGCAGTGAGCGCACCCTCGGCTCGCCTGAAGCCCAGCTTGGGCGAACTTTATCGTGCAGCGACCTCGGCCGGATCGCCCTACCAACCGACCGTATCGCATGCGCATTTAATGCGGAGATCGCCTGACACCTTATCCTGACACGCGTGCCTCAGTCGGCAAGGTCGAAGTGACCGCAGTCACTTCGCCCCTTTACTGACCGTTCTGACAGGGAAACAACACTATTCGGCCCGCTCCGACTATTGTGCCAACCACCAGGGCAAGACTAGCAATAGTAAGTCGTGACCTCTCACGAGTTCGGCCTCGGGCGCAACAAGGAGCTCCGCCTCGCCCGACCTCAGGCCTCGGCCTCGGGAGAAGGTCTCCGCCTCGCCCGACCCCAGGCCTCGGCCTCAGCCTCGGCCTCAGGAGGAGTCACATCCTCGCCCGACCTTGGCCTCGGCCTCAGGAAAAGTCTCCGCCTCGCTCGACCTTAGCCTCGGACCGACTACGCTACAGGGGATACATCATTACCCTACTCCTAGCTAGCTGCCTCAGGCTATGGAGGAACAAGACCGGTGTCCCATCTAAGGTTACTCCGGTAACAGGTAATGATGGTTCCCCGCGTGCATCCATGACGTCGAAGGTTCTCAGCTCCCTACGGAAGCAAGACAACGTCAGCAGGATCCATGCCGCACCGTCAGCTATGCTCCTACAGGGCTCAAGGCACTTCTCCGACAGCCACGTTAACACGCGTACAGGGCTCAAGGCGCTTCTCCGCCAGCCACGTTAGCACATAGCTACACCCCATTGTACAGCTGGGCATCTCCTTGTATCTATAAAAGGGGATGTCCAGGGCCTTCCTAAGGCACGTTTAGGTGGGCAGACGTTCACGTGGGCAGACGTTCACGTGGACACACGTTGACATAGAGGGAGGCAGGGCAGACGAGACAGGCAGAGACGAACGCACGTAGGGACTCTCTCTCTCTCTCTCTCTCGCTCTCGCCCTCGCTCTCTCGCGACGCTTGTAACCCCTACTACGAGCACCCCGGTGCGAGATAACATAAGCCTCATTTCCCTCTTGTGTTCCATCTTGCATCAACCCATCTAGGCAGGGACACGCAGCAACAAATTCACTGGTCGGTTGAAGGTCCTCGCGGGTCCGAAACGCCGACAGTTGGCGCGCCAGGTAGGGGCTCGCTGCGTGTTAACGAATACTTTCCCATTGAGTTCCAGATGGGTAGCCTTCAGCAGCCTCTTCAGCCAGGGACGGTGCTCCGCTTCGGGAGTCTCGAGTTCATGTCCCGCGACGGCAGCTACGACATGGTACTCCTCCCCTCGCAGCGCGACAGCAACGACGATCATCGGCCCGCCCGGCGGCGGCGAACTCGACGACGACTTCCCACCGTGGCAGAAGAGGAACACCCGGGTTTGTCCCGCCACCCTCCTCGCCGGAGGAGGGGACGGGGCAACCGTGGCCATGCGGGAGGCGACACCCCATCGGCTGTCGGACCAGAGCGAGTCGACGACGCCGGCACCCCTGCGGGGGACATGTCGGGTGTTGTCCTCACACCTGGGACAACGACGGGTGTTGCTTCCCCGCAACGTGCCAACCCCAAGCGGACTGATGACGCCAGCACCCTCGCGAAGGACTTGCTGGGCGTTAGCCTCGTACCTAAGATAACGGTGCATTCCGTCCCTGACGCGACTCCACCACCGTCCATCGACCAAAAGGTACCATCCGTTTTCCACCCTGTCCCTTTTAGATTCAGCTTCGATCCACCAAGCGACCCCGCTTCGGTGAGCGCTTTCGCAAGGGCGTATCCTGACCTTCCAGGGTATCATATGTGGTCATCTTGGGACCGACTGACGGCCGTCTGAACCTCCGGACCCGCGGGTTCCGAGGAAGACGACGACTCCGACTTCGGTTGGGATTTCTCCGGACTCCGTGATCCCAGCGCCATGCGAGACTTCATGTTCGCATGTGACTACTGCCTCTCCGGCTGCTCTGACGATGACCACAGCCTCGACGACGAGGGTCATGACCCAAGTCGCGAGTGTTTCCACATCGATCAGGGGGATCATGGCGAAGGCAACCACCTCGACATGCCAAAAGATGACAACGCCCCTATGCCTGCGTCTCGCGTTGACATCCCGCGGGAGCTAGCTGTGGTCCCAGTCCCTACGAGGGGGTCAGGACACATGGCTTGAGCAATTCCGCGAGATGCAGGCCAAGCTCGACGAAGAAGTAGGGCGGCTTGTGCAGCTCCGGCAAGATATCGAGCAGGAGTGGGCAGGCCGAGCACTCGCTGGAGGAGCGCGTCATCGGGCCCGGGACGTCCAGCGTCGTATCGTTGACGGTGCCAGGGCAGGACTGCCCCCGGCCTTCAGCGAGGTCGGCCAGAATCTAGTTGCAGCGGCGATGCTACTTCGAACGATGCCGGAGCCATCCACCACCGAGGGGCGGCGTATCCAGGGCGAACTCAAGGATCTCCTGGAAGATGTCGCAGTCCGACAAGCCGAGAGCTCTGCCTCCCGAAGGCAAGGGTGCCCCTCGGAGACTCGCACAACGCCCTCCCGACGCATACGGGAGGCCTCGGTCCGCACCGAGCGCACGCGGGACGGGACGCCTGCAGCCCTGGCTCGCCTCGGCGACGAGCAACACTGCCGCGACCGTCGTGCTCGCCTCGAGGAAAGGGTGCACCGAGGCTACCACCCTAGGCGCGGAGGACGCTATGACAGTGAGGAGGATCGAAGCCCCTCGCCCGAACCGCCAGGTCCGCGAGCCTTCAGCCGGGCCATACGACGGGCGTCGTTCCTGGCCCGGTTCCGAGCCCCGACTACCATCACCAAGTACTCAGGGGAGACAAGGCCGGAGTTGTGGCTTGCGGATTACCAGCTGGCATGCCAGCTAGGAGGGACGGACGACGACAACCTCATCATCCGCAACCTCCCTCTTTTCCTCTCCGACGCTGCCCGGGCATGGCTGGAGCATCTGCCTCCTGCGCAGATCTCCGACTGGGACGACCTGGTCAAGGCCTTCGCTGGAAACTTCCAAGGTACGTACGTGCGCCCTGGGAACTCGTGGGACCTCCGAAGCTTCCGCCAGTAGCCAGGGGAATCCTTGCGAGAGTACATCCGGCGGTTTTCGAAGCAGCGCACCGAGTTGCCCAACATCACCGACTCGGACGTCATCGGGGCGTTCCTCGCTGGCACCACATGCCGGGACCTGGTGAGCAAACTGGGGCGCAAGACTCCCACCAAGGCGAGCGAATTGATGGACATAGCCACCAAGTTCGCCTCTGGTCAGGAGGCGGTCGAAGCCATCTTCTGGAAGGACAAGCAGCCTCAGCGAAGACAGAAGGAAGACGCCCCCGAGGCGTCCGCCCAACATGGCACGAAGAAGAAGGCCAAGAAGAAGGCGCGAGCAAAACGCGACGCCGTTGACGTAGATCTCGTCGCTGCTATCGAGCACAGGAACCCTCGGAAACCTCCCGGAGGAGTTAACACGTTTGACAAGATGCTCAAGGAGTCGTGCCCCTATCACAGGGGTCCCGTCAAGCACACCCTTGAGGAGTGCGACATGCTCCGGCGTTACTTCATCAAGGCTGGACCCTCGGCAGAAGGTGGCAAGGACCAAGTCAACAACAAGAAGGGGGGGCGACAAAGAAGAGGAGATCCCGGAGGTCCGCGACTGCTTCATGATCTACGGTGGACAGGTGGCGAACGCCTCGGATCGACACCGCAAGCAGGAGCGTCGGGAGGTCTGCTCGGTGAGGGTAGCGGCGCCGGTCTACCTAGACTGGTCCGACAAGCCCATCACCTTCGACCAAGGCGACCACCCCGACTGCGTACCGAGCCCAAGAAGGTACCCGCTCGTCGTTGACCCCATCATCGGCAACGCTAGGCTCACCAAGGTACTCATGGACGGAGGCAGCAGCCTCAACATCATCTACGCCAAGACCCTAGGGCTCTTGGGGATAGATCTGTCCACGATCTAGGCCGGTGCAGCACCTTTCCACGGGATCGTCCCCGGTAAGCACGTCATGCCCCTTGGGCAACTTGATTTGCCCGTCTGCTTCGGAACTCCCTCCAACTTCTGAAAGGAGACCCTCACTTTCGAGGTGGTAGGGTTCCGAGGGACCTACCACGCGGTGCTGGGAAGACCGTGCTATGCCAAGTTCATGGTCGTCCCCAACTATACGTACCTCAAGCTCAAGATACCAGGCCCCAACGGGACCATCACCGTCGGATCCATGTACCGCCATGCTTACGAGTGCGACATGGAATGCGTGGAGTACGCTGAGGCCATCATCGAGTCCGAGGCCCTCATCGCCGACCTGGATTGCCTCTCCAAGGAGGCGCCTGATGCGAAGCGCCGCGCCGGCAACTTCAAACCGGCCGAGGCGGTCAAGTCCGTCGCCCTCGACCCCAGCAACGACGCCGGCAAGAAAGTCAGGATCGGCTCCGAGCTCGACCCCAAATAGGAAGCAGCGCTCGTCGACTTTCTCCGCGCAAATGCCGAAATTTTTGCGTGGAGTCCCTCGGACATGCCAGGCATACCGAGGGATGTCGTCGAGCACTCGCTGGACATCCGAGCCGGAGCCCGACCCGTGAAGCAGCCCCTGTGTCGCTTTGATGAAGAAAAGCGCAGGGCCATAGGCGAGGAGATCCACAAGCTGATGGCTGTGGGGTTCATCAAAGAGGTATTCCATCCAGAATGGTTAGCTAACCCTATGCTTGTAAAGAAAAAAGGTGGGAAATGGAGGATGTGCGTAGACTATACTGGTCTAAACAAAGCATGTCCGAAGGTTCCCTACCCTCTGCCTCGCATCGATCAAATTGTGGACTCAACTGCTTGGTGCGAAACCCTGTCATTCCTTGACGCCTATTCAGGCTATCACCAAATCAAGATAAAAGAGTCTGACCAGCTCGCGACCTCTTTCATCACACCCTTTGGCATGTATTGTTACACTACTATGCCATTTGGCTTGAGGAATGCAGGTGCAACCTACCAAAGGTGCATGAACCATATGTTCGGAGAGCACATCGGCAGAACGGTCGAGGCTTACGTTGATGACATCGTTGTCAAGACAAGAAAAGCCTCCGACCTCCTCTCCGACCTCGAAGTGACTTTCGGGTGCCTGCGTGCAAAAGGCGTAAAACTCAATCCTGAGAAGTGTGTCTTCGGAGTCCCCCGAGGCATGCTCCTAGGGTTCATCGTCTCCGAAAGAGGCATCGAGGCCAACCCAGAGAAAATCGTAGCCATCACCAACATGGGACCCATCAAAGATTTAAAAGGAGTACAAAGGGTCATGGGATGCCTTGCGGCTCTGAGCCGCTTCATCTCGCGCCTTGGCGAGAAAGGATTACCCTTGTACCGCCTCTTAAGGAAGGCCGAGCGCTTCACTTGGACCCCCGAGGCCGAGGAAGCCCTCGAAAACTTAAAGGCACTCCTTACTAACGCGCCCATCTTGGTGCCCCCCGCTGCGGGAGAAGCCCTCTTGATCTACGTAGCCACAACCACTCAGGTGGTCAGCGCCGCGATCGTAGTCGAGAGACGGGAGGAAGGGCATGCACTGCTCGTCCAGAGGTCGGTCTACTTCATCAGTGAGGTGCTATCCGAGACCAAGATCCGCTACCCACAAATCCAGAAGCTACTGTACGCAGTAATTCTGACACGGCGAAAATTGCGACACTACTTCGAGTCTCATCCGGTGACTGTGGTGTCATCCTTCCCCCTGGGAGAGATCATCCAGTGCCGAGAGGCCTCGGGTAGGATAGCAAAATGGGCAGTGGAACTCATGGGCGAAACGATTTCATTCACTCCTCGGAAGGCCATAAAATCCCAAGTCTTGGCGGACTTCCTGGCTGAATGGGTCGACACCCAATTGCCGACAGCTCCAATCCAGGCCGAACTTTGGACCATGTACTTCGATGGGTCGCTGATGAAAACAGGAGCAGGTGCTGGCTTGCTCTTCATCTCACCCCTCGGGAAACATGTGCGCTACGTGCTACGCCTCCATTTTCTAGCGTCAAACAACATGGCCGAGTATGAGGCTTTGGTTAACGGGTTGCGCATCGCCGTCGAGCTAGGGGTTCGGCGCCTCGACGCTTGGGGCGACTCACAGCTTGTCATTGCCCAAGTCATGAAGAACTCCCATTGCCGCGATCGAAAAATGGAGGCCTATTGCTGAAAGGGAATTAGGCTTACACCTAGTTCCTAAATAATTTTGGTGGTTGAATTGCCCAACACAAATAATTGGACTAACTAGTTTGCTCTAGTGTATAAGTTATACAGGTGCCAAAGGTTCACATCTAGCCAATAAAAAGATCAAGTATTGGATTCAACAAAGGAGCAAAGGGGCAACCGAAGGCACCTCTGGTCTGGGGGCACCAGACTGACCGGTGTACACCGGACAGTGTCCGGTGCACCAGAGGACTCCAACTCAAACTCGTCGCCTTCGGGAATTTCCAGAGGCACTCCGCTATAATTCACCGGACTGTCCGGTGTACACCGGACAGTGTCCGGTGCTCCAAGAAAGAGCGGCCTCCGGAACTCGCCAGCCTCGGGAAAACGCAGCGGCTGCTCCGCTATAATTCACCGGACATGTCCGGTGTACACCGGACTGTCCGGTGAACCAGCAGAGCAACGGCTACTTCGCGCCAACGGTCACCTGCAGGCGCATTCAATGCGCGCCAGAAGCGCGCAGAAGTCAGGCGCGCCCATACTGGCGCACCGGACATTAAACAGTACATGTCCGGTGTGCACCGGACATCCAGGCGGGCCTAGAAGACAGAAGCTCCAACGATCGGAATCCAACGGCATTGGTGACGTGGCTGGCGCACCGGACATGTCCGGTGTGCACCGGACTGTCCGGTGCACCATACGACAGACAGCCTCCACCAACGGTCAAGTTTGGTGGTTGGGGCTATAAATACCCCAACCACCCCCACATTCAAAGCATCCAAGTTTTCCAGCTTCCAACCACTTACAAGAGCTAGGCATTCAATACAAGACATACCCAAGTGATCAAATCCTCTCTCAAATTCCACAAAAGCTTTAGTGACTAGTGAGAGTGATTTGTTGTGTTCTCTTGAGCTCTTGCGCTTGGATCGCTTCTTTTCTTTCGCATTCTTTCTTGTGATCAAAACACTCACTTGTAATTGAGGCAAGAGACACCAATTGTGTGGTGGTCCTTGCGGGAAGTTTGATTCCCAAAGTGATTTGAGAAGAGAAGCTCACTCGGTTCGAGGGACCGTTTGAGAGAGGGAAAGGGTTGAAAAAGACCCGGCCTTTGTGGCCTCCTCAACGGGCAGTAGGTTTGCGAGAACCGAACCTCGGTAAAACAAATCCTTGTGTCTCATCGCTTTACTCGCTTGCGATTTGTTTTACACCCTCTCGCAGACTCAGTTTTATTTCTAACGCTAACCCGGCTTGTAGTTGTGTTTATATTTGTAAATTTCAGTTTCGCCCTATTCACCCCCCCTCTAGGAGACTATCAATTGGTATCAGAGCCCGGTGCTTCATTAGAGCCTAACCGCTCGAAGTGATGTCGGGAGATCACACCAAGAAGGAGATGGAGACCGGCGAAAAGCCCACTACAAGCCACGGGAGTGCTTCATCGGAAGAATCCCGCACCAAGAGAAAGGAGAAGAAAGGCTCCTTAAAAGGGAAGGAGAAGAAGAAGGACTCCTCCAAAGGGAAGGAGAAGAAATCTTCTTCACACAAAGAGAAGAAGGAAAAATCCTCTTCTCACAAGCCTCGTCGGAGTGGGGACAAGAAAAAGAAGATGAGGAAAGTGGTCTACTACGAGACCGACTCTTCATCAACATCCACCTCCGGCTCCGACACGGCGTCCGTCACTTCTAAGCGCCAAGAGCGCAAGAAGTATAGTAAGATTCCCCTACGCTACCCTCGCATTTCTAAGCATACACCTTTACTTTCCGTCCCATTAGGCAAACCACCAACTTTTGATGGTGAGGATTATGCTAGGTGGAGTGATTTAATGTGATTTCATCTAACCTCACTCCACAAAAGTATATGGGATGTTGTTGAGTTTGGTGCACAGGTACCATCCGTAGGGGATGAAGACTATGATGAGGATGAGGTAGCCCAAATCGAGCACTTCAACTCGCAAGCAACAACAATACTCCTTGCCTCTCTAAGTAGAGAGGAGTATAACAAAGTGCAAGGGTTGAAGAGCGCCAAGGAGGTTTGGGATGTGCTCAAAACCGCACACGAAGGAGATGAGCTCACAAAGATCACCAAGCGGGAGACGATCGAGGGGGAGCTCGGTCGGTTCCGGCTTCGCAAAGGGGAGGAGCCACAAAACATGTACAACCGGCTCAAGACCTTGGTAAATCAAGTGCGCAACCTCGGGAGCAAAAAGTGGGATGACCACGAGGTGGTTAAGGTTATTCTAAGATCTCTCATTTTCCTTAACCCTACTCAAGTACAATTAATTCGTGGCAACCCAAGATATACACTAATGACCCCCGAGGAGGTAATCGGGAATTTTGTGAGCTTTGAGTGCATGATCGAAGGCTCGAGGAAGATCAACGAGCTTGATGATCCCTCCACGTCCGAAGCTCAACCCGTCGCATTCAAGGCGACAGAGGAAAAGGAGGAGTCTACATCAAGTAGAACACCCATCGACGCCTCCAAGCTCGACAACGAGGAAATGACGCTTGTCATCAAAAGCTTTCGCCAAATCCTCAAGCAAAGGAGGGGGAAAGACTATAAGTCCCGCTCCAAGAAGGTTTGCTACAAGTGTGGTAAGCCCGGTCACTTTATAGCTAAATGTCCATTATCAAGTGATAGTGACAGGGGCGACGACAAGAAGGGAAGAAGAAAGGAGAAGAAGAGGTACTACAAGAAGAAGGGCGGCGATGCCCATGTTTGTCGCGAGTGGGACTCCGACGAAAGCTCAAGCGACTCCTCTGACGACGAGGATGCCGCCAACATCGCCGTCACCAAGGGACTTCTCTTCCCTAACGTCGGCCACAAGTGCCTCATGGCAAAGGACGGCAAAAAGAAGAAGGTTAAATCTAAATCCTCCACTAAATATGAATCCTCTAGTGATGATAATGCTAGTGATGAGGAAGATAATTTGCGTACCCTTTTTGCCAACCTTAACATGGAACAAAAAAAATTAAATGAATTAATTAGTGCTATTCATGAAAAGGATGACCTTTTGGATTCCCAAGAGGACTTCCTAATTAAGGAAAACAAGAAACATGTCAAGGTTAAAAATGCTTATGCTCTAGAAGTAGAAAAATGTGAAAAAATGTCTAGTGAGCTAAGCACTTGCCATGAGACTATAGACAACCTTAAAAATGAGAATTCTAATTTATTAGCTAAGGTTGATTCTCATGTGTGTAATGTTTCAATTCCCAATCTTACAAATGATAATGATGATTTACTTGCTAAGATTGAAAAATTGAACTTATCTCTTGTTAGCCTTAAGAGTGAAAATGAAAAATTAATTGCTAAGGCTAAAGATTTTGATGTTTGCAAAAGTACCATTTCCAACCTTAGAAGTGAAAACGATATACTACATGCTAAGGTTGTAGAATTAAAATCTTGCAAACCCTCTACATCTATTGTTGAGCATGTATCTATTTGTACTAGATGTAGAGATGTTGATATTAATGCTATTCATGATCACATGTCTTTAATTAAACAACAAAATGATCACATAGCAAAATTAGATGCTAAAATCGCCGAGCATAACTTAGAGAATGAAAAATTTAAATCTGCTAGAAGTATGCTCTATAATGGGAGACACCCTGGCATCAAGGATGGCATTGGCTTCCAAAAGGGAGACAATGTCAAACTTAATGCCCCTCCTAAAAGATTGTCTAACTTTGTTAAGGGCAAGGCTCCCATGCCTCAGGACAACGAGGGTTATATTTTATACCCTGCCGGTTATCCTGAGGACAAAATTAAGAGAATTCATTCTAGGAAGTCTCACTCTGGTTCTAACCATGCTTTTATGTATAAGGGTGAGACATCTAGCTCTAGGCAATCAACCCGTGCTAAGTTGCCTAAGGAGAGAACTCCTAATGCATCAAATGATCATGACATTTCATTTAAAACTTTTGATGCATCATATGTTTTGACTAACAAATCCGGCAAAGTAGTTGCCAAGTTTGTTGGGGGCAAACACAAGGGATCAAAGACTTGTGTTTGGGTACCCAAAGTTCTTGTTTCTAATGCCAAAGGACCCAAAACCGTTTGGATACCTAAAGTCAAGAACTAAAATTGTTTTGTAGGTTTATGCATCCGGGGGCTCAAGTTGGATACTCGACAGCGGGTGCACAAACCATATGACAGGGGAGAAGAAGATGTTCTCCTCCTACGAGAAAAACCAGGATCCCCAACGAGCTATCACATTCGGGGATGGAAATCAAGGTTTGGTCAAAGGTCTTGGTAAAATAGCTATATCTCCTGACCATTCTATTTCCAATGTTTTTCTTGTAGATTCATTAGATTACAATTTGCTTTCTGTATCTCAATTATGCAAAATGGGTTACAACTGTCTGTTCACTGATGTAGGTGTCACTGTCTTTAGAAGAAGTGATGATTCAATAGCATTTAAGGGAGTGTTAGAGGGTCAGCTATACTTGGTAGATTTTGATAGAGCTGAACTCGACACTTGCTTAATTGCTAAGACTAACATGGGCTGGCTCTGGCATCGCCGACTAGCACATGTTGGGATGAAGAATCTTCACAAGCTTCTAAAGGGAGAACACATTTTAGGACTAACAAATGTTCATTTTGAGAAAGACAGGGTTTGTAGCGCATGCCAAGCAGGAAAGCAAGTTGGTGCCCATCATCCACACAAGAACATCATGACGACCGACAGGCCGCTTGAGCTACTCCACATGGATCTATTCGGCCCGATTGCTTACATAAGCATTGGCGGGAGTAAGTATTGTCTTGTAATAGTGGATGATTATTCTCGCTTCACTTGGGTATTCTTTTTACAGGAAAAATCTCAAACCCAAGAGACCTTAAAGGGATTCTTGAGACGAGCTCAAAATGAGTTCGGCTTAATGATTAAGAAGATTAGAAGCGACAACGGAACGGAGTTCAAGAACTCTCAAATTGAAGGCTTCCTTGAGGAGGAGGGAATCAAGCATGAGTTCTCTTCTCCCTACACCCCTCAACAAAATGGTGTAGTAGAGAGGAAGAATCGAACTCTATTGGACATGGCTAGAACCATGCTTGATGAATACAAGACTTCGGATCGGTTTTGGGCAGAGGCGGTCAACACCGCTTGCTATGCCATCAACCGGTTATATCTACACCGAATCCTCAAGAAGACATCTTATGAGCTCCTAACCGGTAAAAAGCCCAACATTTCATATTTTAGAGTCTTTGGTAGCAAATGCTTTATTCTTGTTAAAAGAGGTAGAAAATCTAAATTTGCTCCTAAGACTGTAGAAGACTTTTTACTAGGATATGACTCAAACACAAGGGCATATAGAGTATTTAACAAGTCCTCAGGACTTGTTGAAGTTTCTTGTGACGTTGTGTTTGATGAGACTAACGGCTCTCAAGTAGAGCAAGTTGATCTTGATGAGATAGGTAATGAAGAGGCTCCATGCATCGCGCTAAGGAACATGTCCATTGGGGATGTGTGTCCTAAGGAATTCGAAGAGCCTCCAAATGCACAAGATCGACCATCCTCCTCCATGCAAGCATCTCCACCGACTCAAAATGAGGATGAAGCTCAAATTGATGAAGTAGAAGATCAAGCAAATGAGCCACCTCAAGATGATGGCAATGATCAAGGGGGAGATGCAAATGAGGAAGACAAGGAGGATGAAGAACAAAGGCCGCCACACCCAAGAGTCCACCAAGCAATCCAACGAGATCACCCCGTCGACACTATTCTCGGCGACATTCATAAGGGGATAAACACTAGATCTCGTGTTGCACATTTTTGTGAGCATTACTCTTTTGTTTCCTCTATTGAGCCACACAGGGTAGAGGAAGCACTACAAGATTCGGACTGGGTGGTGGCAATGCAAGAGGAGCTCAACAACTTCACTAGGAATGAGGTATGGCATTTAGTTCCACGTCCTAATCAAAATGTTGTAGGAACCAAATGGGTCTTCCGCAACAAGAAAGATGAGCATGGTGTGGTGACAAGGAACAAAGCTCGACTTGTAGCCAAGGGATACTCTCAAGTCGAAGGTTTGGATTTCGGTGAAACCTATGCACCCGTAGCTAGGCTTGAATCAATTCGTATATTATTAGCCTATGCTACTTACCATGGCTTTAAGCTTTATCAAATGGACGTGAAAAGCGCCTTCCTCAATGGACCAATCAAGGAAGAGGTCTATGTTGAGCAACCTCCCGGCTTTGAAGATAGTGAGTACCCTAACCTTGTCTATAAACTCTCTAAGGCGCTTTATGGGCTCAAGCAAGCCCCAAGAGCATGGTATGAATGCCTTAGGGATTTTCTCATCACTAATGAATTCAAAGTCGGAAAGGCCGATCCTACTCTATTCACTAAAACTCTTGATAATGACTTATTTGTATGCCAAATTTATGTTGATGATATCATATTTGGGTCTACTAACAAGTCTACATGTGAATAATTTAGTAGGATCATGACACAAAAGTTCGAGATGTCTATGATGGGGGAGTTGAAGTACTTCTTGGGATTTCAAGTGAAGCAACTCCAAGAAGGCACCTTCATTATCCAAACGAAGTATACTCAAGACATTCTAAACAAGTTTGGGATGAAGGATGCCAAGCCCATCAAGACACCCATGGGAACTAATGGGCATCTCGACCTCGACACGGGAGGTAAGTCCGTGGATCAAAAGGTATACCGGTCGATGATAGGTTCTTTACTCTATTTATGTGCATCTCGACCGGATATTATGCTTTCCGTATGCATGTGTGCAAGATTCCAAGCCGACCCTAAGGAAGCTCACCTTACGGCCGTAAAACGAATCTTGAGATATTTGGCTTATACTCCTAAGTTTGGGCTTTGGTATCCTAGGGGATCCACATTTGATTTGATTGGTTATTCGGATGCCGATTGGGCGGGGTGTAAAATCAATAGGAAGAGCACATCGGGGACTTGCCAGTTCTTGGGAAGATCCTTGGTGTCTTGGGCTTCAAAGAAGCAAAATTCGGTCGCTCTTTCCACCGCCGAAGCCGAGTACATTGCCGCAGGCCATTGTTGCGCGCAATTGCTTTGGATGAGGCAAACCCTGCGGGACTACGGTTACAAATTAACCAAAGTCCCTTTGCTATGTGATAATGAGAGTGCAATCAAGATGGCGGATAATCCCGTCGAACATAGCCGCACTAAACACATAGCCATTCGGTATCATTTTCTTAGGGATCACCAACAAAAGGGAGATATCGAGATTTCTTACATTAACACTAAAGATCAATTAGCCGATATCTTTACCAAGCCTCTTGATGAACAAACCTTTAACAAACTTAGGCATGAGCTCAATATTCTTGATTCGCGCAATTTCTTTTGCTAACTTGCTCACATAGCTCATTTATATACCTTTGATCATGTCTCTTTCATATGCTATGACTAATGTGTTTTTCAAGTTGATTTCAAACCAAGTCATAGGTGTATTGAAAGGAAATTGGAGTCTTCGGCGAAGACAAAGGCTTCCACTCCGTAACTCATCCTTCGCCGTCGCTCCGTGCCACTCTCCATCTTTGGGGGAGAGAGCAAAAGGACTTCGTCTTTGGTATAATCTTTACTCATTTATTTATGACCAAAGGGGAAGAAAGGACTTCAAGGGTTCTAATGATTCCGTTTTTGGCGATTCATGCCAAAGGGGGAGAAAGTATGAGCCCAAAGCAAAAGGACCGCACCACCACCAATTTCAAAAACTTAGTTTTTCAAAGAGTATTTTCAATTGGTATCTCATTATGTTCAAAAGAGGAAGAAAGTAGTATTTCAAAAAGGATATATCAAAACCCTCTTGAACACTAAGAGGTGGATCTCATTTAGGGGGAGTTTTGTTTAGTCAAAGGAAAAGCATTTGAAACAGGGGGAGAAAATTTCAAATCTTGAAAATGCCTTGCAAAATCTCATTCATTTACCTTTGACTATTTGCAAAAGAACTTTCAAAAGAATTTACAAAATAGTTTGCGAAAACAAAACATGTGGTGCAAGCGTGGTCCAAAATGTTAAAAACGAAGAAACAATCCATGCATATCCTGTAAGTATTGGCTCAATTCCAAGCAACCTTTGCACTTACATTATGCAAACTAGTTCAATTATGCATTTCTATACTTGCTTTGGTTTGTGTTGGCATCAATCACCAAAAAGGGGGAGATTGAAAGGGAATTAGGCTTACACCTAGTTCCTAAATAATTTTGGTGGTTGAATTGCCCAACACAAATAATTGGACTAACTAGTTTGCTCTAGTGTATAAGTTATACAGGTGCCAAAGGTTCACATCTAGCCAATAAAAAGATCAAATATTGGATTCAACAAAGGAGCAAAGGGGCAACCGAAGGCACCTCTGGTCTGGGGGCACCAGACTGACCGGTGTACACCGGACAGTGTCCGGTGCACCACCGGACAGTGTCCGGTGCACCAGAGGACTCCAACTCAAACTCGTCGCCTTCGGGAATTTCCAGAGGCACTCCGCTATAATTCACCGGACTGTCCGGTGTACACCGGACAGTGTCCGGTGCTCCAAGAAAGAGCGGCCTCCGGAACTCGCCAGCCTCGGGAAAACGCAGCGGCTGCTCCGCTATAATTCACCGGACATGTCCGGTGTACACCGGACTGTCCGGTGAACCAGCAGAGCAACGGCTACTTCGCGCCAACGGTCACCTGCAGGCGCATTCAATGCGCGCCAGAAGCGCGCAGAAGTCAGGCGCGCCCATACTGGCGCACCGGACATTAAACAGTACATGTCCGGTGTGCATCGGACATCCAGGCGGGCCCAGAAGACAGAAGCTCCAACTGTCGGAATCCAACGGCATTGGTGACATGGCTGGCGCACCGGACATGTCCGGTGTGCACCGGACTGTCCGGTGCACCATACGACAGACAACCTCCACCAACGGTCAAGTTTGGTGGTTGGGGCTATAAATACCCCAACCACCCCCACATTCAAAGCATCCAAGTTTTCCAGCTTCCAACCACTTACAAGAGCTAGGCATTCAATACAAGACACACCCAAGTGATCAAATCCTCTCCCAAATTCCACAAAAGCTTTAGTGACTAGTGAGAGTGATTTGTGGTGTTCTCTTGAGCTCTTGCGCTTGGATCGCTTCTTTTCTTTCGCATTCTTTCTTGTGATCAAAACACTCACTTGTAATTGAGGCAAGAGACACCAATTGTGTGGTGGTCCTTGCGGGAAGTTTGATTCCCAAAGTGATTTGAGAAGAGAAGCTCACTCGGTTCGAGGGACCGTTTGAGAGAGGGAAAGGGTTAAAAAAGACCCGGCCTTTGTGGCCTCCTCAACGGGGAGTAGGTTTGCGAGAACCGAACCTCGGTAAAACAAATCCTTGTGTCTCATCGCTTTACTCGCTTGCGATTTGTTTTACACCCTCTCGCGGACTCAGTTTTATTTCTAATGCTAACCCGACTTGTAGTTGTGTTTATATTTGTAAATTTCAGTTTCACCCTATTCACCCCCCCTCTAGGCGACTATCAATTGCGCCGAAGTTCGACGCTTGGAAGATAAGTTCCACGGGCTGGAACTCAACCATGTTGCTCGGCGGTACAACGAGACTGTGGATGAGCTGGCTAAAATAGCCTCGGGGCGAATGACGGTTCCCCCGGACGTCTTCTCCAGGGACATATATCAACCATCCGTGAAACTCGACGACGCGCTCGAACCCGACGAGACCTCGGCCCAGCCCGAGGTACCCTCGACCGCTGAGGGTGAGGCCTTGCGCATCGAGGGAGAGCGGAATGGGGTTGCGCCAAACCAAAACTGGAAGACCTTGTACCTGCAATATCTCCTCCGAGGAGAGCTGCCCCTTGACAAGGCCGAAGCTCGGCGACTGGCTTGGCACACCAAGTCGTTCGTTTTACTAGGTGATGAAAAAGAGTTGTACCACCGCAGCCCCTCAGGCATTCTCTAACAATGCATATTCGTCGCCCAAGGACAAGAGCTGTTAGAAGAAATACACTCGGGGGCTTGCGGTCACCATGCAGCACCTCGGACCCTCGTCGGAAACGCTTTTCGACAAGGTTTCTACTGGCCGACCGCGGTGGCCGACGCCACTAGGATTGTACGCTCCTACCGAGGGTGTCAATTCTATGCGAGACAGACGCACCTGCCCGCTCAAGCCCTGCAGACAATACCTATCACTTGGTCGTTTGTCGTATGGGGTCTAGACCTCGTCGGTCCCTTGCAGAAGGCACCCGGGGGCTTCAAGCACCTGCTAGTCGCCATCGACAAATTCTCCAAGTGGATCGAGGTCCGACCCTTAACCAGCATCGGGTCCGAGCAGGCGGTGGCGTTTTTTACAAATATCATCCATCGCTTTGGGGTCCCAAACTCCATCATCACCGACAATGGCACACAGTTCACTGGGAAAAAGTTCCTAGACTTCTGCGAAAACCACCACATCCGTGTGGACTGGGCCGCCGTAGCTCACCCAATGACAAATGGGCAGGTGGAGCGTGCCAACGGTATGATTTTGCAGGGACTAAAGCCGAGGATCTACAACGACCTCAACAAGTTCGGCAAGCGGTGGATAAAAGAACTACCCTCGGTGGTTTGGAGTCTGAAAACGACGCCGAGCCGAGCCACGAGTTTCTCGCCGTTCTTTCTAGTCTATGGGGCTGAGGCCATCTTACCCACAGACTTGGAATACGGTTCCCCAAGGACAAAGGCTTACAACGACCAAAGCAACCAGACCAGCCGATAAGATTCATTGGACCAGCTGGAAGAGGCTCGAGACGTGGCCTTACTACATTCGGCGCGGTATCAGCAGTCTCTGCGATGCTACCACGCCCGAAGGGTTCGGCCCCGAGGCTTCCAAGTGGGAGACTTGGTACTCCGGCTGCGACAAGACACCTGAGGGCGCCGCAAGCTTACTCCCCCCTGGGAAGGGCCATTCATCATCGCCAAGATTTTGAAGCCCGGGACATACAAGCTGGCCAACGATCAAGGCGAGGTCTACAACAACGCTTGAAACATCCAACAACTACGTCG
The DNA here is from genome assembly GCF_902167145.1 of Zea mays. Lineage (NCBI taxonomy): Eukaryota > Viridiplantae > Streptophyta > Magnoliopsida > Poales > Poaceae > Zea > Zea mays. The sequence continues at coordinate 58,402,610 of NC_050096.1, read as the reverse complement.
TTTTTACCCTTAAAATGTTTCAAGTCGTTCATGTATCTCGCTTTTCTTTACATGCCTAAATAAAGTCTAACCATCAAGGAAGGATCAGCCTTGCCTCGTCAAAGCCCGACCCTCCCTCGGGGGCTAGAAGGGGGGAACCCCCTCTGCGTCAAAATTTTCCTCGGAAAAGTCTTTTACTAGAACGTATTTCATGCTTTTTGACTACGTCGATAACAGAATCCTAAAGACGAGCGAGAGAGACCTTGAACGGCAAGGCCGACCGAGCCGAGGGACTCCTACGCCTCCAGGATACGGATACCTCACTCATCACCTTCCGCGAAAAGTAGCTCACGCTCGGATAAGCGATTCTGCTACCGAACAAGTCCTAACGCTCGAAAACTTTTCAACTAAAACGACTTTCGTGCTTTTCGACTATATCGATAACGGAATCCTAAAAACGACGAGAGAACACGTAAGCGGCAAGGCCGACTGAGTCGAGGGACTCCTACGCCTCCGGGATATGGATACCTCACTGATCTCCTTCCGCGAAAAGTGGCTCACGCTCGGACAAGGGATTCTGCTACCGAACAAGTCTTAACGCTCGAAACAAGAGGAAAGAAAACGCAGCTTTATAATACGACGGTTAAAATGTTTAGGCCTCAGCGGCCGCAAAAAACATACGCGTACTTCAAGCAAACTATTCTTGCAGGCTGAGACATCGGCAGGGGGAGGAGCAGCATGCTCGGCGTCATTTCCACCCTCGGCAGAATCCGGCCCGGCCTCAGACGGCGACACGAGCGGAAGGGTCTCCACCTCAAAGGAGGAAGCCAGCGCCGCACTCGGGCCCTCGACAGCCGCGTCAAGCCTCTAGACCTCGGCTAAGGCAGCCTCCTCTTCGTCGGGTAAGCAGTACCCCTTGCTGACCCGCTCTAGATCTACGTCGTAGTGGGACGCGAGCACGGCGAAGGCCCGCCTAACGCCGTGGTGCAGCGCCCCGCGGAGTCTGCTACGCACATGGCCGCCCAAGGCCCGTAGATGACTCTGGGGGGAGCTACCCGAGGGGACGCCGTCGAGGCCGAAGGCCGGGCAAAGGGTCGAGATAGCCTCGGACATGGCCACACGATCGGCTTCCTTCTGCTCAGCCGCCTGGGCAAGCGCCTTGCAGTTCTTGACGGACTCATTAAGAGCCGTCTCGAACTCTGCAAACAGTCGACCAAAATTCTTCAGACGCAGGAAGAAGAATGGAGACAAAAACAAAGTCACAGAGTGGGCAAAACATACCTTTGGCCCGGTCACGCTGCTGTGAGGCCATGGCTCGGGTAGACCGGGCAGACCCGACAACCACAGCCAGACCCTCCGCAAGGGTCCCAGCCCGAGCGGTCGCCTCGGGTCTAGAAAGAGGGAAGCCCCCTCTGCGTCAAATCTTTCCTCGGAAAAGTTTTTCGCCAAAACGACTTTCGGGCCTTTCGACTGCGTCGATAACGGTTTCCTAATGACGAGCGAGAGAGACCTTCATCGGCAAGGTCGACCGAGCCAAGGGACTCCTACGCCTCCGGGATACGAATACCTCACTTGTCACCTTCCGCGAAAGGTAGCTCACGCTCGGATAAGTGATTCTGCTACCGACAAACAAGTCATAATGCTCGGAACGAGAGGAAAGAAACACGGCTTTATACCCAAATGTTCAGGCCTCAGCAGCCACAAAGAACAAACACACGCATACTAAGGGTAATAGTGGTATCTGGACTTAGACATCGGCAGCGCCCTCGGCGGTCTTCCCTACCTACGACAGATGTCCAGTACTTGAAGCAGCTACATCTTGCTCTCAAGGAAGTACCATTACAAACGGGACTCTGGGTCCATTCCCGCAGGAATGAACAACCTCCACACCAGGAGGCCTGCAGGATAACAAACTCCAGGTGGCTCGCCGGTGACCACTGCACCAGCAGCGCGACAATGACCTCCGTCTCGGGCGGCTAGACAGCTGCAGCGATTGCCTCAGGGCAAACACTACTGCGAAAAGGCCCTCGCCCACAAGGGACGAGAACCAGCCATTAAAGCCAAAGAGCCGTAGGTCCGGAGCGCAGGTGGCGCTGACGGTCTCGTCGGCAGAAGCAACCACTGCTGCGGTGGGAAGCCTCACTAGCGGCGACCACCACCTCGGCACCGACGACAGCGGCCACCTGCCCACCAACGCCGCACCGGCGAACGGCGGCCGCCCCAAAGCGCACCGGCAGGTCCTCACTCTCGTCATGGCCACAGGAACGAGAACGGGACTGTCCCAGAACACGAGTACCGCCCTCGCGGCGTACGACATGTTGTGCGACCCCCCGGTGCAGCTAACGACGCAAGGAGGACCTGGACGTGGTCGGCCCGCGCACGGCGCGACTGACACCCGAGCGGCGGACGGGTAGCCGCGCTCCGCCCCAGCGGTAGGAGGTGGCACCGGAAGCAGCGCCAGAGCCGCTCAGGCCAGGGAGCCAGACATGCAGCAGCTGCCAGCGCCACGGACGGCGAACGCCCTTCTCCCACGATCACTGAGGGAAGGAGCGGGCCGCTGCCCACGCGAAGGTAGGCCCCGACTCGACGCACCCTCCTCCCCAGCACGGATGATGAACATCCTTGAAGCTGAGGGCAGGGGGAGGCCATGGCCCGGCTCGCTCTTCCCCACCACGAGGCCTATGGTCATCATCCTGGGTGATCGCCGACGGGAGACTGCAGTCGGGCTGTGTGATGAAAATCCTTGAAGCCGAGCGATGACTGAAGAGCGCCAACCCCCATGGGGTCGCGCTCATCAAACAGCAGCAAGAAGAAGGCAACACGGGTGCACCCCATTTGGGGGCTCGGAAGGTGGAAGGGCACGATGAATGCGAGGAGTGTGAAGGCATGGCTACTGCCTAGGGGATCGACCCCTTTTTAAAGGCAGATCTCCTCACTCGCACCCCCAAACGTCACGGACAAAGTCTCCGCCGACGTGCTCCAAGGTTCTCACCCTCCGACACGGGGGCTGGGTCCCACATGTCATATGAGCTGACCCGAAACGGAAGAAGCCAAACCGCCGCGCGCGAAGCATGTAACCGCCTCACGGTTATAAGTGTTCCCCCATCCTCGCCGAAACCATCGGTCGGAAGGCCGGACCGCCACACAAGAAGCATGCGACCGCACCATGGTTGTGCACCCTTGCGGCTTCGTCACATCCGGCGGTCCAGCATGGAGGCCCGGACCCACATGTCATGTAACCGGCGCAACGGTTACTACGTGCAAGGAAACCGCACCGCCACTCGCGCCAATGCCACGTCTTCTCGACCGCAGAACCAGTGCCGCGACTCGAGGCAGCCCTGCGCGTGACCCAACAGTGCCAATTGAGTGCAACGATCACGGGTCAGTCAGCCGCGGGGATAGGCGCAACAGTTGATATGGCCAAAAGCGGACCGACAGTAATTGCAGCAACAGACGTGCGGAAGCAGCAGTCCAATCACTTGCAGGCTTGCATCCTCTCCTAAAACGGCAGGGGAGCCCTCTCTCGTGGAGTAAATACGACGCGCCCGTGTTCCGTTCCTCGAACGACTCGCGCACGCGCAACAGACGCCCCACGAATCGCTCGTCCCATCGCATTAACTCCTTGGCAGGGCAAGCGACACCTCCGGCAGAAGAAGCGGGCGCCGTTTCACCTCTGTCATGATGACCGCGTCAAAAAGGTGTGCCACATTATTTAAATTCATATCATTTTCCTTTTCCTCTCTTTCTCTCTTGCCACAGGGACCGGGAAAGGGGATATTCCGAAAAGGATCCTTCCCAGTGAAGGAAACGGGCCCCGAGCCCTCCTACTGATCAGGGGTTCGAAGGTTGCGCCCTCCGGGGTTCGGCAACCGCCCTAGAGCACTCGGGCTCTGAGCCCTTTACTGATCAGGGGTTCGAAGGCTGGCCCCTCGGAAGGGTTCGACAGCCGCCCTAGAGCACGCAGAGTCAGGGATGACCCTGGGTACGTCCGTTACATGGCCAAGGCTCGAGCTACGCTCCCGAGGTACCCTAGGACATTTCCGAGACCAGCGGGAACGATTTGTAACGGAATCCCACCGGAGGGAGGCATCGAGCCCTCGGACCCTATCGAATGGGTCCAGGTCCAGCAAATCACCTGCAGGTACTTTTGGAGCGCGCCTCTGGGCCACTAGCCGACCCTTATTGAACGGGGCTCGGGCGTCCACTCGGATCACCCACTAGCAACTCACTGGAAACGCCATGTTAGGTGCCCTCCGAGGGTAACATGGCGCTTTCCCCTCCTTCCTCCTTGCGGAAAGGCGACGAAGGGGCGTACAATAAAAGTCGAGACGGTCCTTGATCGTCCTCTCGCTTCGTGCAGAGGCTCGGGGGCTGCTCTCGCACCAGGCTACAGCCGAACCGTTGACCACGTCAACAAACCAGCGTGAAAACTCGGAGCCTGACCATGCACCCAGGCTACAGCCAGGCCGCATGAGGGAACAACAAGGCCGACCGAGGCATCGCAAAAAGAATTAAGACCTCAGAGGAGTCAAACCACTCCTCCGAGGCCTCGAGGGCTACACCCGATGGGTGCGCTCGCGCGCACCCATCGGAACCAAACAAAACCGGAAGAGGCCAGTCCCCTTGCAAAAATCCGGCAGAACCTCCAAGCGAGTGCCCACACTCCCTTAGAGGCTCGGGGGCTACTGTCGAGTACCATAATTAGGGGTACCCCCAATGCTCCTTAATCTGGCTGGAAAACATCTTCAGAACAAACCATAAACGACTGATAAAGCGCAGGCCTTGTCTACCAAGGGACGCGACTTCATCCGAGCCCAGCCTCGGCCTCGAGCAGGAATAGTAGTACCGGGAGGATTCACGCCTCGCCCGAGGGCCTCCTCAGGCAGTGAGCGCACCCTCGGCTCGCCTGAAGCCCAGCTTGGGCGAACTTTGTCGTGCAGCGACCTCGGCCGGATCGCCCTACCAACCGACCGTATCGCATGCGCATTTAACGCGGAGATCGCCTGACACCTTATCCTGACACGCGTGCCTCAGTCGGCAAGGTCGAAGTGACCGCAGTCACTTCGCCCCTTTACTGACCGTTCTGACAGGGAAACAACACTGTTCGCCCCGCTCCGGCTACTGTGCCAACCACCAGGGCAAGACTAGCAACAGTAAGTCATGACCTCTCACGAGTTCGGCCTCGGGCGCAACAGGGAGCTCCGCCTCGCCCGACCTCAGGCCTCAGCCTCGGCCTCAGGAGAAGGTCTCTGCCTCGCCCGACCCCAGGCCTCGGCCTCAACCTCGGCCTCGGGAGGAGTCACATCCTCGCCCGACCTCGGCCTCGGCCTCAGGAGAAGTCTCCTCGCCCGACCTCAGCCTCAGACCGACTACGCTACAGGGGATACATCATTACCCTACTCCTAGCTAGCTGCCTCAGGCTATGGAGGAACAAGACCGGTGTCCCGTCTAAGGTTACTCCGGTAACAGGTAATGATGGTTCCCCGCGTGCATACATGACGTCGAGGGTTCTCAGCTACCTACGGAAGCAAGACAACGTCAGCAGGATCCATGCAGCACCGCCAGCTATGCTTCTACAGGGCTCAAGGCACTTCTCCGACAGCGACGTTAACACGCGTACATGGCTTCACGTTAGCACATAGCTACACCCCATTGTACAGCTGGGCATCTCCTTGTATCTATAAAAGGGGATGTCCAGGGCCTTCCTAAGGCACGTTCAGGTGGGTAGACGTTCAGGTGGGCAGACATTCACGTGGACACACATTGACATAGAGGGAGGCAGGGCAGACGAGACAGGCAGAGACGGACGCACACAGGGACTCTCTCTCTCTCTCTCTCGCTCTCCCCCTCGCTCTCTCGCGACGCTTGTAACCCCTACTACGAGCACCCCGGTGCGAGATAACATAAGCCTCATTTCCCTCTTGTGTTCCATCTTGCATCAACCCATCTGGACAGGGACACGCAGCAACAAATTCACTGGTCGGTTGACGGTCCTCGTGGGTCCGAAACGCCGACACCTTGAAAATGTTAGGACATAATTTGTTCTTTTGACGAATTTGATATTCGGCATATATCCAGAACTTATAATTGCAGAGCTAATAATTTGGCGCAAGATGCATCAGGTTATCGGATAAAAGCAAGGAAGATTTCACAATGTTGAAAGTTTGATAACTAGTGTTGCTCCAAATTTCTAGGTCCCGGACTGTTCGGGCTACATAGCCAGATCGTCCGCGGTGAGCTCAGACCATCTAGCAAGGAGTCTGGACCGTCCAGCGAAAACAGAGACGTCTCCTTAATTAAACACAGTCGATGTAACTGATTGGAGGGTGACTATAATTAATTACCTACATAATCCCAGTGGTGGGGCAGACAAGAATGATTGACGTATAACATTCAAGTATACCCTAATTAGTAATGAACTTTACCGATGGACGACTGGCGATCTCTTGCTTAAATTTTGGGGCCCTGGTGATGTTATATTAGCTATGGCTGAAGTGCATGAAGTGATTTGTGGCACTTATCAATCGGGTCCAAAAACAAAGTGGTTATTGAGAAGATCCGGCTTCTATTGGCCCGACGTGATAGCCGATTGCTTTAAATACTACAATGGATGTCAAGTATGTTAGAAGTTTGGCGATCTTTAGTTAGTCCCTGCAGATGAACTACATCCTATTATCAAGTCTTGGGCCTTTAGAGGGGTGGGATTTGGACTTTGTAGAAGAAATTTATCCTTCGTCATCAAAGGGACATTGATTTGTGTTGGTAGCCACAGACTACTTCACCAAATGGACTGAAGTCGTTGCTCTAAAAAAGATGACACAAAAAGAGGTAACTAGGTTTATAATTGAGCATATCATCAATAGATTTAGCATTTCCCAAAATTTGACTGTGGACCAGGGGACTTCTTTTATGTCAAAAGAGGTACGTGAGTGTGCTAAATTATATAAGATCAAATTGCTTAATTCTTTTCCGTATTATGCTCAGGCCAATGGACAAACCGAGTCTAGTAACAGGACATTGATTAGTCTTATAAAGAAGAAGATATCTGATCATCCTAGGCATACGTTTTTGTCTGAGGCTTTGCGGGCTCATAGATTATCTAAACACCGTGCTACTGAAGTCTCTCCTTTTGAGCTTGTTTTTGGGAAGGAGTCTGTCTTGCCTGTGGAGATAAGCATGAACATTGTCATGTTTTCCAGTCTGAACGATCTAACTATCAAAGATTATTATAATTTGATGATAGACAATATTGATGAAGTAATCGATAAAAGATTGGTAGCTCTAGGAGAAATTGAGAAAAACAAGACCATGGTCGCCAAAGCTTACAACAAGAAGGTCAAGGCTAAGTCATTTCAAGTTGGAGATCTGGTATGGAAGACCGTCTTGCCACTAAGAAGCAGAGACCGGAAATTTGGCAAATGGTCACCATGCTAGGAAGGCCCTTACAGAGTCACACCGATGATAGTAGGTAATGGATACATGTTGCAAACTTTGCAAGCGAGGACCTACCCAAGGTGTTGAATGGTCATTTCTTGAAGCAATATCATCCTAATATGTGGCAAGATGATTAGAAAAATTGATGTTGTCACATCGAGTTGTTTCCGGCCTGCACGGTGCTTTTGGTTCGCTCAGCTTCCCCAAAAGGCAAGGGGCATATGTTGAGCACCGTTTGTGGTATTGGGATGGCTGGACGGTCCAACCCTGAAGCTCGGATGGTCTGGCCTATGGACGGTCCGCCCTTAGGCGCGAACAGTTCGTGATTAAATCAGATCGGGCATATTAACTCCTATCTCCACGTATGTTTATCCCTATAAACTCGTGGGAGTTGTTGGAGGATGCCTAGAAACGGGTCTAGACCCCCTATTTATTTGAAGGGGTACGACCATTTGAAACACCAACAATAGAACCAAATTAATATATCTTTCGTTCCTTTACTTTTTGCCCTAAGAGTAGACAGTAACATAGCCTTCTTCACTTTGATCTTCACCTCTCTTTGACTCTACGTCGTCTGGAGGCGTCTCGGATGGCCTGCCGATCCCAAAACAAAACCTAGGACCTCTCCTCTATGATGGGGTCCCTCCTGGGAGGTCAAATCCAAGTGTTGTTGGTGAACGCCACCACCTCTACGCACGCACGGACCGTCCGGCCATTAGGCGCAAATTGTCTGGCTTGACACAGAGAAGAACCCACTCCTGCTAGGTCGCAGACCGTCCGACCCCAGATCGCAGACCGTCCGCGCCTCCATAGAGAACACCACCATCGGTGCACCTCGTAGTGATTAGCGCCAAGATCGACGCCAACACTGGGCCAAATCTCATTAACCTAAATAGATAGTACATTGTAGAGCATATGCTGCCTTAGAAACCCCAGAATGCATCCTCATCGCAGCCCCGGCAAGAGCCCAGGGTCATTGGGTCCTAGGTCTGTGGTCCGCCACTATATATGATCTAAAATTAGCTTTAAATTTTAGCATGTCTCACTTGCATTAGAGCTTTACATTTAAAGTTAGCACACGATAGCTCTAAAATTTAGAGATGATCCAAACATACCCTTAAGATGTAATGTTTCTGCTATGAACGTATGCTACACACTAGCATATCTACAACATTCAACCAAAAAAGTATAAAGCATATAAGTAAAGGATAATGGAACATTATAACTAGATGACACTGAAAGTCGCCTACAGGGGGGTGAATAGGCAAATCTGAAATTTATAAACTTTAAGCACAACTACAAGCCGAGGTTAGCGTTAGGAATAAGATCGAGTCCGAAAGAGAGGGCGAAAACAAATCACAAGCAAATAAAGAGTGTGACACGGTGATTTGTTTTACCGAGGTTCGGTTCTTGCAAACCTACTCTCTGTTGAGGTGGTCACAAAGGCCGGGTCTCTTTCAACCATTTCCCTCTCTCAAACGATCATCTAGACCGAGTGAGCTTTTCTCCTCAATCAATTGGGACACTTAGTCCCCACAAGGACCACCACACAATTGGTGTCTCTTGCTTTGATTATAAATGTCTTGGGAACAAGAAATGGGGAAGAAGAAAAGCGATCCAAGCGACAAGAAGTCAAATGAACACAAATGTCTCTCTCTCATAAGCCACTAAATCTTTGGAATGTGTTTGGGACTTGGAGAGGATTTGATATTTGCTTTTGTGTCTTGGAGTGAAGTCTAGAGCTCTTGTATTGGATGTGTTGGCTTAAAACTTGGATGCCTTGAAGTGTGGTGGTTGGGGGGTATTTATAGCCCCAACCACCAAAATGCCCGTTGGGGAAGGCTGTTGTCGATGGGCGCACCGGACAGTCCGGTGCGCCAGCCACGTCACCCAACTATTAGGGTTCGACCGTTGGAGCTCTGACATGTGGGGCCACCGAACAGTCCGGTGGTGCACCGGACAGTCACTGTTCACTGTCCATTGCGCCTTCTGGCGCTTGCTCTGACTTCTGCGCGCGTAGTCCGCACTGTTCACTGTTGTACAGTTTTGCAGTCGACCGTTGGTGCTGTAGTCGTTGCTCCGCTGGCACACCGGACAGTTCGGTGCTACACCGGACAGTCCGGTGAATTATAGCGGAGTGGCATTTCCAGAAACCCGAAGGTGGCAAGTTCGGAGTTGATCTCTCTGGTGCACCGGACAGTCCGGTGCGCCAGACCAGGGCAGCCTTCGGTTGTCTTTTGCTCCTTTCTTTTAAACCCTTTCTTGGACTTTTTATTATTTTGTGTTGAACCTTTGGCACCTGTAGAACTTATAATCTAGAGCAAACTAGTTAGTCCAATTATTTGTGTTGGGTAATTCAACTACCAAAATTATTTGGGAAAAGGTTTGACCCTATTTCCCTTTCAATCTCCCCCTTTTTGGTGATTGATGCCAACACAAACCAAATCAAATATAAAAGTGCAGAATTGAACTAGTTTGCATAAGGTAAGTGCAAAGGTTGCTTGGAATTAAACCAATTTATATTCTCATAAGATATGCATGGATTGCTTTCTTCATTTTAACATTTTGGACCACGCTTGCACCACTTGTTTTGTTTTTGCAAATGTATTTGGAAATTCTTTTCAAAGTCTTTTTGCAAATAGTCAAAGGTATATGAATAAGATTTTGAGAAGCATTTTCAAGATTTGAAATTTTCTCCCCCTGTTTCAAATGCTTTTCCTTTGACTTCAACAAAACTCCCCCTCAATGAAATTCTCCTCTTAGTGTTCAAGAGGGTTTTAGATACCAATTTTTGAAATATATCATAAATACAATACAAATTGAAAACAACATTAAAAACTTAGACTTGTTTCGAAAATATTTGAAATTGGCGTGGTGGTGCGGTCCTTTTGCTTTGGGCTAATACTCTCTCCCCCTTTGGCATGAATCGCCAAAAACGGAGTCTTTAGAGCCCTTTTCAAATTCTCTCGCTTTGGCAAATAATATATGAGTGAAGGATTATACCAAGATTGGAGAGCGATGCGGAGTGACGGCGAAGGAGAAATAATACGATGGAGTGGAGTGGAAGCCTTGTCTTCGCCGAAGACTCCATTTCCCTTTCAATCTATGACTTATCATGAAATACACTTGAAAACCACATTAGTCATAGCAAATGAAAGAGAGATGATCAAAGGTACATAAATGAGTTATGTGTGCAAAATATCAATCAAAATTCCGAGAATCAAGAATGTTTAGCTCATGCCTAAGTTTGGTAAAGGTTTTCTCATCTAATGGCTTGGTGAAGATATCGGCTAATTGTTCTTTGGTGCTCACATAGGCTATCTCGATATCCCCCCTTAGTTGGTGATCCCTCAAAAAGTGATACCGAATGGCTATGTGCTTAGTGCGGCTGTGCTCAACGGGATTATCCGGCATACGGATTGCACTCTCATTATCACATAGTAGAGGGACTTTGGTTAATTTGTAACCATAGTCCCTAATGGTTTGCCTCATCCAAAGCAATTGCGCGCAACAATGGCCTGCGGCAATGTACTCGGCTTCGGCAGTTGAAAGAGCTATAGAGTTTTGTTTCTTTGAAGCCCAAGACACTAGGGATCTTCCCAAGAACTGACAAGTCCCCGATGTGGTCTTTCTATCAATTTTACACCCTGCCCAATCAGCATCTGAATAACCTATTAAATCAAAGGTGGATCCCTTGGGGTACCAAAGACCAAACTTAGGTGTATGAACTAAATATCTCAAGATTCGTTTCACGGCCCTAAGGTGAACTTCCTTAGGATCGGCTTGGAATCTTGCACACATGCATACGGAAAGCATAATATCTGGTCGAGATGCACATAAATAGAGTAAAGATCCTATCGTTGACCGGTATACCATTTGATCTACGGATTTACCTCCCGTGTCGAGGTCGAGATGCCCATTAGTTCCCATGGGTGTCTTGATGGGCTTGGCATCCTTCATTCCAAACTTGGTAAGTATATCTTGAGTGTACTTCGTTTGGCTAATGAAGGTGCCCACTTGGAGTTGCTTTACTTGAAATCCTAAGAAATACTTCAACTCCCCCATCATAGACATCTCGAATTTTTGAATCATGATCCTACTAAAGTCTTCACAAGTAGATTTGTTAGTAGACCCAAATATGATATCATCAACATAAATTTGGCATACAAACAAATCATTTGCAATAGTTTTAGTAAAGAGAGTAGGATCGGCTTTTCCGACTTTGAAGCCATTAGCGATAAGGAAATCTCTTAGGCATTCATACCATGCTCTTGGGGCTTGCTTGATCCCATAAAGCGCCTTAGAGAGTTTATACACATGATTAGGGTACTCACTATCTTCAAAGCCAGGAGGTTGCTCAACATAGACCTCTTCCTTGATTGGTCCATTGAGGAAGGCACTTTTCACGTCCATTTGATAAAACTAAAAGCCATGGTAAGTAGCATAGGCAAGTAATATACGAATTGACTCAAGCCTAGCTACGGGTGCATAGGTTTCACCGAAATCCAAACCTTCGACTTGTGAATATCCCTTGGCTACTAGTCGGGCTTTGTTCCTTGTCACCACACCATGCTCATCTTGCTTGTTGCGGAAGATCCACTTGGTTCCTACAACATTTTGATTAGGACGTGGAACAAGATGCCATACCTCATTCCTCGTGAAGTTGTTGAGTTCCTCTTGCATTGCCAACACCCAATCTGAATCCTTTAATGCGTCTTCCACCCTATATGGCTCAATAGAAGACACAAAGGAGTAATGTTCACAAAAATGAGCGACACGAGATCGAGTGGTTACCCCCTTATGAATGTCACCGAGAATGGAGTTCATGGGGTGATCTCGTTGTATCGCTTGGTGGACTCTTGGGTGTGGCGGTCTTGGACCCTCATCATCTTCCCTGTCTTGATCATTGGCATCTCCCCCTTGATCATTGTCCTCCTCTTGAGGTGGCTCTTCTTGATCTTCATTTTCATCATCTTGAGCTTGATCCTCATCTTGAGTTGGTGGAGATGCTTGTATGGAAGAGGATGGTTGATCTTGTGCTTGTGGAGGCTCTTCAGATTCTTTAGGACACACATCCCCAATTGACATGTTCCTTAGCGCGACGCATGGAGCCTCTTCATCATCTAGCTCATCAAGATCAACTTGCTCTACTTGAGAGCTGTTAGTCTCATCAAACACAATGTCACAAGAAACTTCAACTAGTCCAGTGGACTTGTTAAAGACTCTATATGCCCTTGTGTTTGAGTCATAACCAAGTAAAAAGCCTTCTACAGCCTTAGGAGCAAATTTAGATTTTCTACCTCTTTTATCAAGAATAAAACATTTGCTACCAAAGACTCTAAAATATGAAACATTGGGCTTTTTACCGGTGAGGAGTTCATAGGATGTCTTCTTGAGGATTCGGTGAAGGTAGAGATGGTTTATGGCGTAGCAAGCGGTGTTGATTGCTTCCGCCCAAAACCGGTCCGAAATCTTGTACTCATCAAGCATGGTCCTCGCCATGTCAAGTAGAGTTCTATTCTTCCTCTCCACTACACCATTTTTTGAGGTGTGTAGGGAGAAGAGAACTCATGCTTGATGCCCTCGTCCTCAAGAAAGCCTTCAATTTGAGAGTTCTTGAACTCCGTGCCATTGTCGCTTCTAATCTTTTTTATCCTTAAGCCGAACTCATTTTGAGCTCGTATCAAGAATCCCTTTAAGGTCTCTTGGGTTTGTGATTTTTCCTGCAAAAAGAACACCCAAGTGAAGCGAGAATAATCATCCACAATTACAAGACAATACTTACTCCCGCCGATGCTTATGTAAGCGATCGGGTCGAATAGATCCATGTGGAGTAGGTCAAGCGGCCTGTCGGTCGTCATGATGTCCTTGTGTGGATGGTGAGCACCAATTTGCTTCCCTGCTTGACATGCGCTACAGACCCTGTCCTTCTCAAAATGAACATTTGTTAGTCCTAAAATGTGTTCTCCCTTTAGAAGCTTGTGAAGATTCTTCATCCCAACATGGGCCAGTCGGCGATGCCAGAGCCAACCCATATTAGTCTTAGCAATTAAGCATGTGTCGAGTTCAGCTCTATTGAAATCAACTAAGTATAGCTGACCCTCTAACACTCCCTTAAATGCTTCTGAATCATCACTTCTTCTAAAGACAGTAACACCTACATCAGTGAATAGACTGTTGTAGCCCATATTGCATAATTGAGAAACAGAAAGTAAATTATAATCTAATGAATCTACAAGAAAAACATTGGAAATAGAATGGTCAGGTGATATAGCAATTTTACCAAGTCCTTTGACCAAACCTTGATTTCCATCCCCGAATGTGATAGCTCTTTGGGGATCATGGTTTTTCTCATAGGAGGAGAACATCCTTTTCTCCCCAGTCATGTGGTTTGTGCACCCGCTATCAATGATCCAACTTGAGCCCCTGGATGCATAAACCTACAAAACAAGTTTAGGCCTTGTTCTTAGGTACCCAAACGGTCTTGGGTCCTTTGACATTAGAAACAAGCACCTTGGGTACCCAAACACAAGTCTTGGAGCCCTTGTGTTTGCCCCCAACATATTTGGCAACTACTTTGCCTGATTTGTTAGTAAGCACATAGGAAGCATCAAAAGTCTTAAATGAAATATCTGGCTCATTTGATGCAATAGGGGTTTTCTTTTTAGGCAATTTAACATTAGTGGATTGCCTAGAACTAGATGCCTCACTCTTATACATAAAAGCATGATGAGAGCTAGAGTGAGACTTCCTAGAGTGAATCCTCCTAATCTTGTGCTCGGGATAACCAGCAGGATATAAAATGTAACCCTCGTTATCCTGAGCCATGGGAGCCTTGCCCTTAACAAAATTAAACAATCTTTTAGGGGTTTTAAGCTTGACATTGTCTCCCTGTTGGAAGCCAATGCCATCCTTAATCCCAGGGCGTCTCCCATTATAGAGCATGCTTCTAGCAAATTTAAATTTCTCATTTTCTATGTCATGCTCATTAATTTTAGCACTAAGTTGAGCTATGTGATCATTTTGTTGTTTAATTAAAGCTAGGTGATCATGAATAGCATCAGCATTAATGTCTCTACATCTAGTGCAAATAGAGACATGACTAACAGTAGATGTAGAGCGTTTGCAAGCATTTAATTCATCAATCTTAGCATGTAAAATAGCATTCTCATCTCTAAGATTGGAAATAGAAATATTGCAAACATTTAAGTCGTTAGACTTAGCAATTAATTTTTCATTCTCAATTTTAAGGCTAGAGGGTGATGCATTCAACTTGTCAATCTTAGTAATCAAACTAGCATTATCATTTCTAAGACTAACAATTGAATCATCACAAACATCTAACTTCTCAACCTTAGCAATTAATTTTGCATTTTCATTTCTAAGGTTTTTGAGATAATATCATGGCAAGTGCTTAGCTCACTAGTCAATTTTTCACACTTCTCTACTTCCTGAGCATAAGCATTTTTAACCTTAACATGCTTCTTGTTCTCCTTAATAAGGAAGTCCTTTTGGCTATCCAAGAGTTCATCCTTCTCATGAATAGCTCCTATCAATTCATTTAGTTTTTCTTTTTGTTGCATGTTGAGGTTGGCAAAAAGGGCAAGCAAATTATCTTCATCATCATTAGAGTTATCCTCATCACTAGATGTTGCATATTTAGTGGAGGCTCTAGATTTTAACTTCTTTTTGCCGTCCTTTGCCATGAGGCACTTGTGGCCGACGTTGGGGAAGAGGAGACCCTTGTTGACGGCGATGTTTGCGGCGTCCTCGTCGGAGGAGGAGTCGGTGGAGCTCTCATCGGAGTCCCACTCCTGGCAAACATAGGCATCGCTGCCCTTCTTCTTGTAGTATCTCTTCTTTTTTCTTCTCTTTCCCTTCTTGTCGTCGCCCCTGTCACTATCACTAGATAATGGGCATTTAGCAATAAAATGACTGGGCTTACCACACTTGTAGCAAACTTCTTGGAGCGGGGCTTGTAGTCCTTCCCCCTCCTTTGCTTGAGGATTTGGCGGAAACTTTTGATGTGAGCGCCATCTCCTCATTGTCGAGCTTGGAGGCGTCGATGGGGAGCCTACTTGATGTAGACTCTTCTTTCTTCTCCTCCGTTGCTTTGAAGGCAACGGGTTGCACCTCGTGTGTGGAGGTGGCGCCTCGCTTGATGATTTGTTTGGAGCTTTTGATCATCAATTCAAAGCTCACAAACTTTCCTATAACTTCCTCGGGAGACATTAGCTTATATCTAGGATCACCACGAATTAATTGAACTTGAGTAGGATTAAGAAAAACAAGAGATCTTAGAATAACCTTGACCATTTCATGGTCATCCCATTTTGTGCTCCCGAGGTTGCGCACTTGGTTCACCAAGGTCTTGAGTCGGTTGTACATGGCTTGTGGCTCCTCTCCTTGGTTGAGCATGAACCGACCGAGCTCCCCCTCGATCGTTTCCCGCTTGGTGATCTTGGTCACCTCGTCTCCTTCGTGCGCGGTTTTGAGTACGTCCCAAATCTCCTTGGCACTCTTCAACCCTTGCACCTTATTGTACTCCTCTCGACTTAGAGAGGTGAGGAGTGAGAGTCGCCTAGAGGGGGGTGAATAGGCAAATCTGAAATTTATAACGTTTAAGCACAACTACAAGTCGTGGTTAGCGTTAGAAATAAAGTTGAGTCCGAAAGAGAGGGCGAAAACAAATCACAAGCAAATGAAGAGTGTGACACAGTGATTTGTTTTACCGAGGTTCGGTTCTTGCAAACCTACTCCCCGTTGATGTGGTCACAAAGACCGGGTCTCTTTCAGCCCTTTCCCTCTCTCAAACGGTCACCTAGACCGAGTGAGCTTCTCTTCTCAATCAATTGGGAAACTAAGTCCCCACAAGGACCACCACACAATTGGTGTCTCTTGCTTTGATTACAAAGATCTTAGGAACAAGAAATGGGGAAGAAGAAAAGCGATCCATGCGCAAGAGATCAAAGAACACGGCAAAAACTCTCTCTTCTAGTCACTATTGTTTTGAGTGGAATTGGGACTTTGAGAGATTTTGATTCACTCTAATTGTGTCTTGTATTGAATGCACTAGCTCTTGTATTGAGTGTGTTGGCTGAAAACTTAAATTCCTTGAATTGTGGTGGTTGGGGGGTATTTATAGCCCCAACCACCAAAGTGGCCGTTGGGGAAGGCTGCTGTCGAAGGGCGCACCAGACAGTCCGGTGCGCCAGCCACGTCACCCAACCGTTAGGGTTCGACCATTGGAGCTCTGACAAGTGGGGCCACCGGACAGTCCGGTGGTGCACCGGACATGTCCTGTTCATTGTTCGGTGCGCCTTCTGGCGCCTGCTCTGACTCTACGCGCGCAGTCCGCACTGTTCACTGTTGCATTTGCAGACGACCGTTGGCGCAGTTAGCCGTTGCTCCGCTGGCACACCGAACAGTCTGGTGCTACACTGGACAGTCCGGTGAATTATAGCGGAGGGGCTCCCCGAATTCCCGAAGCTGAGCAGTTCAGAGTGATTCTCCCTATTGCACCAGACAGTCCGATGCACCAGACCAGGGCAGCCTTCGGTTGTCTTTTGCTCTTTTTATTTGAACCCTTTCTTGGACTTTTTATTGGTTTGTGTTGAACCTTTGGCACCTGTAGAACTTATAATCTAGAGCAAACTAGTTAGTCCAATTATTTGTGTTGGGCAATTCAACCACCAAAATCATTTAGGAAAAGGTGTGAGCCTATTTTCCTTTCAATCTCCCTCTTTTTGGTGATTGATGTCAACACAAACCAAAGCAAATATATAAGTGCAGAATTGAACTAGTTTGCATAAGGTAAGTGCAAAGATTACTTGGAATTAAACCAATTTATACATTCATAGGATATGCATGGATTGCTTTATTTATTTTAACATTTTGGACCACGCTTGCACCACTTGTTTTGTTTTTGCAAATTTTTTAGAAATTATTTTTCAAAGTCTTTTGCAAATAGTCAAAGGTATATGAATAAGATTTTGAGAAGCATTTTCAAGATTTGAAATTTTCTCCCCCTGTTTCAAATGCTTTTCCTTTGACTAAACAAAACTCCCCCTCAATGCAATTCTCCTATTTGTGTTCAAGAGGGTTTTAGATATTAATTTTGAAAGAGGTCATACCAATTTGGAATTATATCAAAAATAAGATACCAATTAAAAAACTTCTTTAATACAAATTAAAAAGACTACATTTTTTGAAATTGGTGGTGGTGCGGTCCTTTTGCTTTGGGCTAATACTTTCTCCCCCTTTGGCATGAATCGTCAAAAACGGATACTTGTGAGTGAAATATAAGCCCTTTTACTTTCTCTCCCCCTTTGGCAAACAATATATGAGTGAATATTATACCAAATTGGAGAGCGGTGCGGAGTGATGGCGAAGTGAAGATAATTCGATGGAGTGGAAGCCTTGTCTTTGCCGAAGACTCCTTTTCCCTTTCAATCTGTGACTTAGCATGAAATACACTTGAAAAACGCATTAGTCATAGCAAATGAAAGAGAGATGATCAAAGGTACATAAATAAGCTATGTATGCAAAACATCAATCAAAATTCTGAGAATCAAGAATATTTAGCTCATGCCTAAGTTTGGTAAAAAATTTCTCATCTAATGGCATGGTAAAGATATCGCCTAATTGTTCTTTGGTGCTAACATATGCAATCTCGATATCCCCCTTTATTGGTGATCCCTCAAGAAGTGATACCGAATGGTTATGTGCTTAGTGCGGCTGTGTTCAACGGGATTATCCGCCATGCGGATTGCATTCTCATTATCACATAGGAGAGGGACTTTGGTTAATTTGTAACCATAATCCCTAAGGGTTTGCCTCATCCAAAGCAATTGCGCGCAACAATGGCCTACGACAATGTACTCAGCTTCGGTGGTAGAAAGAGCTACATAGTTTTGTTTCTTTGAAGCCCAAGACACCAGGGATCTTCCCAAGAACTGACAAGTCCCTGATGTGCTCTTTCTATCAATTTTACACCCTGCCCAATCAGCATCTGAAAACCAATTAAATCAAAAGTGGATCCCTTGGGATACCAAAGGCCAAACTTCGGTGTATGAACTAAATATCTCAAGATTCGTTTTACGGCCCTAAGGTGAACTTCCTTAGGATCGGCTTGGAATCTTGCACACATGCATACAGAAAGCATAATATCCGGTCGAGATACACATAAATGGAGTAAAGATCCTATCATCGACCGGTATACCTTTTGGTCTACGGATTTACCTCCCGTGTCGAGGTCGAGATGCCCATTGGTTCCCATGGGTGTCTTGATGGGCTTGGCATCCTTCATCCTGAACTTGGTGAGTATGTCTTGAGTGTACTTCGTTTGGCTGATGAAGGTGCCCTCTTGGAGTTGCTTCACTTGAAATCCTAGGAAGTATTTCAACTCCCCCATCATTGACATCTCGAATTTTTGAACCATGATCCTACTAAACTCTTCACAAGTAGATTTGTTAGTAGACCCAAATATGATATCATCAACATAAATTTGGCATACAAACAAATCATTTGCAATGGTTTTAGTAAAGAGAGTATGATTGGCTTTACCGACTTTGAAGCCATTAGCGATAAGAAAATCTCTTAGGCATTCATACCATGCTCTTGGGGCTTGCTTGAGCCCATAAAGCGCCTTAGAGAGTTTGTAGACATGATTAGGGTACTCACTATCTTCAAAGCTGGGAGGTTGCTCAACATAGACCTCCTCCTTGATTGGTCCATTAAGGAAGGCACTCTTCACGTCCATTTGATAAAGCTTGAAGCCATGGTAAGTAGCATAGGCAAGTAATATACGAATTGACTCAAGCCTAGCTACGGGTGCATAGGTTTCACCGAAATCCAAACCTTCGACTTATGAATAGCCCTTGGCCACAAGTCGGGCTTTGTTCCTTGTCCCCACACCATGCTCATCTTGCTTGTTGCGGAAGACCCATTTGGTTCCTACAACATTTTGGTTAGGACGTGGAACAAGATGCCATACCTCATTCCTCGTGAAATTGTTGAGTTCCTCTTGCATTGCCAACACCCAGTCTGAATCCCTTAATGCGTCTTCCACCCTGTATGGCTCAATAGAAGACACAAAGGAGTAATGTTCACAAAAATGAGCAACACAAGATCGAGTGGTTACCCCCTTTTGAATATCGCTGAGGATGGTGTTCACGGGGTGATCTCGTTGTATTGCTTGGTAGACTCTTGGGTGTGGTGGCCTTGGACCCTCATCATCTTCCTTGTCTTGATCATTAGCATCTCCCCCTTGATCATTGTCCTCCTCTTGATCTTCATTTTCATCATCTTGAGCTTGATCCTCATCTTGGGTTGGTGGAGATGCTTCCATGGAGGAAGATGGTTGATCTTGTGCATGTGGTGGCTCTTCGGATTTTTTAGGACACACATCCCCAATGGACATGTTCCTTAGTGCAACGCATGGAGCCTCTTTTATCATCTAGCTCATCAAGATCAACCTGCTTTACTTGAGAGCCATTAGTCTCATCAAACACAATGTCACAAGAAACTTCAACTAGTCCAGTGGACTTGTTAAAGACTCTATATGCCCTTGTGTTTGAGTCATAACCAAATAAAAAGCCTTCTACAGCCTTAGGAGCAAATTTAGATTTTCTACCTCTTTTAACAAGAATAAAGCATTTGCTACCAAAGACTCTAAAATATGAAACATTGGGCTTTTTACCAGTTAGGAGTTCATATGATGTCTTCTTGAGGATTCAGTGAAGGTAGAGACGGTTGATGGCGTACCAAGCGGTGTTGATTGCTTCCGCCCAAAACCGGTCCGAAGTCTTGTACTCATCAAACATGGTCCTCGCCATGTCAAGTAGAGTTCTATTCTTCCTCTCCACTACACCATTTTGTTGTGGCGTGTAGGGAGAAGAGAACTCATGCTTGATGCCCTCATCCTCAAGAAAGCCTTCTATTTGAGAGTTCTTGAACTCCGTCCCGTTGTCGCTTCTTATCTTTTTTATTCTCAATCCGAACTCATTTTGAGCCTGTCTCAAGAATCCCTTTAAAGTCTCTTGGGTTTGGGATTTATCCTGCAAAAAGAATAACCAAGTGAAGCGAGAATAATCATCCACAATAACTAGACAGTACTTACTCCCGTCGATGCTTATGTAAGCTATCGGGCCGAATAGGTCCATGTGGAGTAGCTCAAGCGGCCTGTCAGTCGTCATGATGTTCTTGTGTGGATGATGAACACCAACTTGCTTCCCTGCTTGACATGCACTACAAACCCTGTCTTTCTCAAAATGAACATTTGTTAGTCCCAAAATGTGTTATCCCTTTAGAAGCTTGTGAAGATTATTCATCCCAATGTGGGCTAGTCGGCGATGCCAGAGCCAACCCATGTTAGTCTTAGCAATTAAGCAAGTGTCGAGTTCAGCTCTATTAAAATCAACTAAGTATAGCTGACCCTCTAACGCTCCCTTAAATGCTACTGAATCATCACTTCTTCTAAAGACAGTAACACCTATATCCATAAAAAGACAATTGTAGCCCATTTTGCATAATTGAGAAACTGAAAGCAAGTTATAATCTAAAGAATCTACAAGAAAAACATTGGGAATAGAATGGTCAGGAGATATAGCAATTTTACCAAGTCCTTTGACCAAACCTTGATTTCCATCCCCGAATGTGATAGCTCTTTGGGAATCATGGTTTTTCTCATAGGAGGAGAACATCATTTTCTCTCCAGTCATGTGGTTTGTGCACCCGCTATCAATTATCCAACTTGAGCCCTCGGATGCATAAACCTACAAAATAAGTTTATGCCTTGTTCTTAGGTACCCAAACGGTCTTGAGTCCTTTGACATTAGAAACAAGCACCTTGGGTACCCAAACACAAGTCTTTGAGCCCTTGTGTTTGGCCCCAACATATTTGGCAACTATTTTGCCTGATTTGTTAGTTAAAACATATGAAGCATCAAAAGTCTTAAATGAAATAATAGGCTCATTTGATGCAATAGGAGTTTTCTTTTTAGGCAATTTAACATGAGTGGATTGCCTAGAACTAGATGCCTCGCTCTTATACATAAAAGCATGATGAGAGCCAGAGTGAGACTTCCTAGAGTGAATTCTCCTAATCTTGTGCTCGGGATAACCAGCAGGGTATAAAATGTAACCCTCGTTATCCTGAGCTTGGGAGCCTTACCCTTAACAAAATTAGACAATCTTTTAGGGGCATTAAGCTTGACATTGTCTCCCTTTTGGAAGCCAATGTCATCCTTAATGCCAAGGCGTCTCCCACTATAGAGCATACTTCTAGCAAATTTAAATTTTTCATTTTCTAAGGCATGCTCATTGATTTTAGCACTATGTTGAGCTATGTGATCATTTTGTTGTTTAATTAAAACTAGGTGATCATGAATAGCATCAACATTAATGTCTCTACATCTAGTACAAATAGTAACATGCTCAATGGTAGATGTAGAGGGTTTGAAAATATTTAGTTCATCAATCTTAACATGCAAAACAACGTTCTCATTCTTAAGATTGGAAATAACATCATTGCAAACATTTAAATCTTTAGCCTTAGCAATTAGTTTTTCATTCTCAATTTTAAGGCAAGAGAGAGATGCATTCAATTTGTCAATCTTAGTAATCAAACTATCATTATCATTTCTAAGACTAACAATTGAATCATCACAAATATCTAACTTCTCAACTTTAGCAATTAATTTGGCATTTTCTTTTCTAAGGTTTGAGATAACA
Organism: Zea mays; assembly: GCF_902167145.1. Classification (NCBI taxonomy): domain Eukaryota; kingdom Viridiplantae; phylum Streptophyta; class Magnoliopsida; order Poales; family Poaceae; genus Zea; species Zea mays. The sequence goes on along the minus strand of NC_050096.1, from coordinate 58,380,464 downwards.
TCATGGCAAGTGCTTAGCTCACTAGTCAATTTTTCACACTTTTCTACTTCCTGAGCATAAGCATTTTTAACCTTAACATGCTTCTTATTTTCTTTAATTAGGAAGTCCTCTTGGCTATCCAAGAGTTCATCCTTCTCATGAATAGCTCCTATTAATTCATTTAACTTTTCCTTTTGTTGCATGTTGAGGTTGGCAAAAAGAGCAAGCAAATTATCCTCATCATCACTAGAGTTCTCCTCATCACTAGATGTTGCATATTTAGTGGAGGCTCTAGATTTTACCTTCTTTTTACCGTCCCTTGCCATGAGGCACTTGTGGCTGACGTTGGGGAAGAGGAGACCCTTGTTGACGGTGATGTTTGCGGCGTCCTCGTCGGAGGAGGAGTCGGTGGAGCTCTTATCGGAGTCCCACTCCCGGCAAACATGGGCATCACCGCCCTTCTTCTTGTAATACTTTTTCTTCTCCTTCCTTCTTCCCTTCTTGTCGTCGCCCCTGTCACTATCACTTGATAATGGACATTTAGCAATGAAATTACCGGGCTTACCACATTTGTAGCAAACTTTCTTGGAACGAGGCTTGTAGTCTTTCCCCTTCTTTGCTTGAGGATTTGGCGGAAGCTCTTGATGATGAGCGCCATCTCCTCATTATCGAGCTTAGATGCGTCGATGGGAAGCCTACTCGACGTAGACTCTTCCTTCTTCTCCTCCGTCGCTTTGAAGGCGACGGGTTGCACCTCGGGTGTGGAGGTGGTGCCTCGTTCGATGATTTGTTTGGAGCCTTTGATCATTAACTCAAAGCTCACAAACTTTCCTATCACTTCCTTGGGAGACATTAGTTTATATCTAGGATCACCACGAATTAATTGAACTTGTGTAGGATTAAGAAATACAAGTGATCATAGAATAACCTTGACCATTTCATGGTCATCCCATTTGGTGCTCCCGAGGTTGCGCACTTGGTTCACCATGGTTTTGAGCCGGTTGTACATGGCTTGTGGCTCCTCTCCTTGGTTGAGCATAAATTGACCGAGCCCCCCTCGATCGTTTCCCGCTTGGTGATCTTGGTCACCTCGTCTCCTTCGTGCGCGGACTTGAGCACGTCCCAAATCTCCTTGGCACTCTTCAACCGTTGCACCTTATTATACTCCTCTCGACTTAGAGAGGCGAGGAGTATAGTAGTGGCTTGGGAGTTGAAGTGCCGGATTTGGGCTACCTCGTCCGAGTCATAGCCTTCATCCCCCACAGATGGTTCCTGCGCTCCAAACTCAACAATGTCCCAAATACTAGCGTGGAGTGAGGTTAGATGGTGCCTCATTTTATCACTCCACATACAATAATCTTCACCGTAAAAACCGGTGGTTTGCCTAGTGGGACGGAAAGTAAAAGAGTGCGTTTGGAAATACGAGGGTAGCTGAAAGTCGCCTAGAGGGGGGGGTGAATAGGGCGAATCTGAAATTTACAAACTTAATCACAACTACAAGCCGGGTTAGCGTTAGAAATATAATCGAGTCCGAGAGAGAGGATGCAAAACAAATCGCAAGCGAATAAAGAGTGTGACACGCGGATTTGTTTTACCGAGGTTCGGTTCTCTCAAACCTACTCCCCGTTGAGGTGGTCACAAAGACCGGGTCTCTTTCAACCCTTTCCCTCTCTCAAACGGTCCCTCAGACCCAGTGAGCTTCTCTTCTCAAATCAATTGGGAACCAAACTTCCCGCAAGGACCACCACACAATTGGTGTCTCTTGCCTTGTTTACAATTGAGATGATCGCAAGAACAAATGAGAAAAAGAAGCAATCCAAGCGCAAGAGCTCAAAAGAACACAACAAATCTCTCTCACTTAACACTAAAGCTTTTGTGGAATTGGGAGAGGATTTGATCACTTGGGTGTGTCTAGAATTGAATGCTAGAGCTCTTGTAAGTAGTTGGAAGGTGGAAAACTTGGATGACTTGAATGTGGGGGTGGTTGGGGTATTTATAGCCCCAACCACCAAACTAGCCGTTTGGTGGAGGCTGCTGTCGCATGGCGCACCGGACAGTCCGGTGTGCCACCGGACACTGTCTGGTGCGCCAGCCACGTCACCAGGCCGTTGGGTTCCGACCGTTGGAGCTCTGACTTGTGGGCCCGCCTGGCTGTCCGGTGGCGCACCGGACAAGTCCTGTAGACTGTCCGGTGTGCCACCCGCGCGTGCTCTGTCCTCTGCGCGCGCAGGCGTGCATTAAATGTGTTGCAGTCGACCGTTGCGCGCGAAGTAGCCGTTACTCCGCTGGCTCACCGGACAGTCCGGTGTGCACCGGACATGTCCGGTGAATTATAGCGGAGCGCAAATCCGAAGCTGGCGAGTTCAGAGTCGCTCTCCCCTGGGGCATCGGACACTGTCCGTTGGTGCACCGGACAGTCTGGTGAATTATAGCGGAGCGCCTCTGAGAATTCCCAAAGGTGAAGAGTTCAGCTTGGAGTCCCCTGGTGCACCGGACAGTGTCCGGTGGTGCACCGGACAGTCCGGTGCGCCAGACCAGGGCAGCCTTCGGTTATCCCTTGCTCTCTTTGTTGAACCCATTTCTTGGTCATTTCATTGGCTTAGTGTGACCCTTTGGCACCTGTATAACTTATAGACTAGAGCAAAACTAGTTAGTCCAATTATTTGTGTTGGGCAATTCAACCACCAAAATCAATTAGGAAATAGGTGTAAGCCTAATTCCCTTTCAATCTCCCCCTTTTTGGCGATTGATGCCAACACAAACCAAAGCAAGTATAGAAGTGCATAATTGAACTAGTTTGCATAATGTAAGTGCAAAGGTTACTTGGAATTGAGCCAATATAAATACTTATAAAAAACGCATGGATTGTTTCTTTATTTTTAACATTTTGGACCACGCTTGCACCTCATGTTTTGTTTTTGCAAATTCTTTTGTAAATTCTTTTCAAAGTTCTTTTGCAAATAGTCAAAGGTAAATGAATAAGATTTTGTGAAGCATTTTCAAGATTTGAAATTTTCTCCCCCTATTTCAAATGTTTTTCCTTTGACTAAACAAAACTCCCCCTTAATGAAATCTCCTCTTAGTGTTCAAGAGGGTTTTAAGATATCAATTTTGAAAATACTACTTTCTCCCCCTTTTGAACACAATAAGATACCAAATTGAAAAACTCTTTTAAAATCATAGTTTTTTAAAATAAGGGTGGTGGTGTGGTCCTTTTGCTTTAGGCTAATACTTTCTCCCCCTTTGGCATGAATCGCCAAAAACGGATACTTTGAGTGAGATGTAAGCCCTTAGTAGCACTACTTTATCCCCTTTGGCAAATAAAACATGAGTGAAGATTATACCAAAGACGGATAGTTGCTCGGAGCGACGGCGAAGGATGAGTTATGGAGTGGAGTGGAAGCCTTTGTCTTCGCCGAAGACTCCAATTCCCTTTCATAACTATGACTTGGTTTGAAATTCACTTGAAAACACATTAGTCATAGCATATGAAGAGACATGATCAAAGGTATACTTATGAGCTATATGTGCAAGACATCAAAAGAAATTCCTAGAATCAAGAATATTTAGCTTATGCCTAAGTTTATTAAAAGTTTGTTCATCAAGTGGCTTGGTAAAGATATCGGCTAATTGTTCCTTAGTGTTAATATATGCAATCTCGATATCTCCCTTTTGTTGGTGATCCCTTAAGAAGTGATACCGAATGGCTATGTGTTTAGTGCGGCTATGCTCAACGGGATTATCCGCCATGCGGATTGCACTCTCATTATCACATAGAAGAGGAACTTTGGTTAGTTTGTAACCATAGTCCCTAAGGGTTTGCCTCATCCAAAGTAGTTGCGCGCAACAATGTCCTGCGGCAATATACTCGACTTCGGCGGTAGAAAGAGCTACGGAATTTTGCTTCTTTGAAGCCCAAGACACCAAGGATCTTCCCAAGAACTGGCAAGTCCCCGATGTGCTCTTTCTATTGATTTTACACCCCGCCCAATCGGCATCCGAATAACCAATTAAATCAAAAGTGGATCCCCGAGGGTACCAAAGCCCAAACTTAGGAGTATAAACTAAATATCTCAAGATTCGTTTTACGGCCGTAAGGTGAGCTTCCTTAGGGTCGGCTTGGAATCTTGCACACATGCATACGAAAAGCATAATATCCGGTCGAGATGCACATATATAGAGCAAAGAGCCTATCATCGACCGGTATACCTTTTGATCGACGGATTTACCTTCCGTGTCGAGGCCGAGATGCCCATTGGTTCCCATGGGTGTCTTGATGGGTTTGGCATCCTTCATCCCAAGCTTGCTTAGAATATCTTGAGTATACTTTGTTTGGCTAATGAAGGTGCCCTCTTGGAGTTGCTTCACTTGAAATCCCAAGAAGTACTTCAACTCCCCCATCATAGACATCTCGAATTTCTGTGTCATGATCCTACTAAACTCTTCACATGTAGATTCGTTAGTAGACCCAAATATAATATCATCAACATAAATTTGGCATACAAACAAATCATTTTCAAGTGTTTTGGTAAAGAGTGTAGGATCGGCCTTTCCGACTTTGAATCCATTAGTGATAAGAAAATCTCTAAGGCATTCATACCATGCTCTTGGGGCTTGCTTGAGCCCATAAAGCGCCTTAGAGAGTTTATAAACATGGTTAGGATACTCACTATCTTCAAAGCCGGGAGGTTGCTCAACATAGACCTCTTCTTTGATTGGTCCATTGAGGAAGGCACTTTTCACGTCCATTTGATAAAGCTTGAAGCTATGGTAAGTATCATATGCTAATAATATACGAATTGACTCAAGCCTAGCTACGGGTGCATAGGTTTCACCGAAATCCAAACCTTCGACTTGGGAGTATCCCTTGGCCACAAGGCGAGCTTTGTTCCTTGTCACCACACCATGCTCATCTTGCTTGTTGCGGAACACCCACTTGGTTCCTACAATATTTTGATTAGGACGTGGAACCAAATGCCATACCTCATTCCTAGTGAAGTTGTTGAGCTCCTCTTGCATCGCCACCACCCAATCCGAATCTTGAAGTGCTTCCTCTACCCTGTGTGGCTCAATAGAGGAAACAAAAGAGTAATGTTGACAAAAATGAGCAACACGAGATCTAGTGGTTACCCCCTTATGAATGTCGCCGAGGATGGTGTCGACGGGGTGATCTCGTTGGATTGCTTGGTGGACTCTTGGGTGTGGCGGTCTTGGTTCTTTATCCTCCTTGTCTTGATTATTTGCATCTCCCCCTTGATCATTGCCGTCATCTTGAGGTGGCTCATCTTCTTGATCTTCTCCTTCATCAACTTGAGCCTCATCCTCATTTTGAGTTGGTGGAGATGCTTGCGTGGAGGAGGATGGTTGATCTTGTGCATTTGGAGGCTCTTCGGATTCTTTAGGACACACATCCCCAATGGACATGTTCCTTAGCGCGATGCACGGAGCCTCTTCATCACTTATCTCATCAAGATCATCTTGCTCTACTTGAGAGCCGTTAGTTTCATCAAACACAACGTCACAAGAAACTTCAACTTGTCCAGAGGACTTGTTAAAGACTCTATATGCCCTTGTGTTTGAATCATATCCTAGTAAAAAGCCTTCTACAGTCTTAGGAGCAAATTTAGATTTTCTACCTCTTTTAACAAGTATAAAGCATTTGCTACCAAAGACTCTAAAATATGAAATATTGGGCTTTTTACCGGTTAGGAGTTCATATGATGTCTTCTTGAGGATTCGGTGTAGATACAATCGGTTGATGGCGTAGCAGGCGGTGTTGACCGCCTCGGCCCAAAACCGATCCGAAGTCTTGTACTCATCAAGCATGGTTCTTGCCATGTCCAATAGAGTTCTATTCTTCCTCTCCACTATACCATTTTGTTGTGGTGTGTAGGGAGAAGAGAACTCATGCTTGATGCCCTCCTCCTCCTCAAGAAAGCCTTCGATTTGTGAGTTCTTGAACTCCGTCCCATTGTCGCTTCTAATTTTCTTGATCCTTAAGCCGAACTCGTTTTGAGCTCGTCTCAAGAATCCCTTTAAAGTATCTTGGGTATGAGATTTTTCCTGCAAAAAGAACACCCAAGTGAAGCGAGAATAATCATCCACAATAACTAGACAGTACTTACTCCCGCCGATGCTTATGTAAGCTATTGGGCCGAATAGATCCATGTGTAGGAGCTCCAGTGGCTTGTCAGTCGTCATGATGTTCTTGTGTGGATGATGAGCACCAACTTGCTTCCCTGCTTGGCATGCGCTACAAATTCTGTCTTTCTCAAAATGAACATTTGTTAATCCTAAAATGTGCTCTCCCTTTAGAAGCTTATGAAGATTCTTCATCCCAACATGTGCTAGTCGGCGATGCTAGAGCCAGCCCATGTTAGTCTTAGCAATTAAGTAAGTATCGAGTTCAGCTCTATCAAAATTTACTAAGTATAGCTGACCCTCTAACACTCCCTTAAATGCTATTGAATCATCACTTCTTCTAAAGACAGTGACACCTACATCAGTAAATAGACAGTTGTAGCCCATTTTGCATAATTGAGAAACGGAAAGCAAATTGTAATCTAAAGAGTCTACAAGAAAAACATTGGAAATGGAATGGTCAGGTGAAATAGAAATTTTACCCAGTCCTTTGACCAAACCTTGATTTTCATCCCCGAATGTGATTGCTCTTTGGGGATCTTGGTTTTTCTCGTAGGAGAACATCTTCTTCTCCCCTGTCATATGGTTTGTGCACCCGCTGTCGATTACCCAACTTGAGCCCCCGGATACATAAACCTACAAAACAAGTTTAGTTCTTGGTTTTAGGTACCCAAACAATTTTGGGTCCTTTGGCATTAGAAACAAGAACTTTGGGTACCCAAACACAAGTTTTTGAACCCTTGTGTTTGCCCCCAACAAACTTGGCAACTACCTTGCCGGATTTGTTAGTCAAGACATAAGAGGCATCAAAAGTTTTAAATGAAATGCTATGGTCATTTGATGCACTAGGAGTTTTCTTCTTAGGCAACTTAGCACGGGTTGGTTGCCTAGAGCTAGATGTCTCACCCTTATACATAAAAGCATGGTTAGGGCCAGAGTGAGACTTCCTAGAATGAATTCTCCTAATTTTGCTCTCGGGATAACCGATAGGGTACAAAATGTAATCCTCGTTATCCTAAGGCATGAGAGCCTTGCCCTTAACAAAGTTGGATAATTTCTTAGGAGGGGCACTAAGTTTGGCATTGCCTCCCTGTTGGAAGCCAATGCCATCCTTTATGCCAGGGCGTCTCCCACTATAGAGCATGCTTCTAGCAAATTTAAATTTCTCATTTTCTAAGTCATGCTCACTAATCTTAGCATTAAGTTGAGCTATGTGATCATTTTGTTTCTTAATTAAGGCTAGGTGATCATGGATAGCATCAACATTAATGTCTCTACATCTAGTACATATGGAAGTGTGCTCAACGATAGATGTAGAGGGTTTGCAAGATTTTAATTCTACAACCTTAGCATGTAATATATCATTTTTACTTCTAAGGTCGGAAATGGAAGCATTGCAAACATCTAATTCTTTAGCCTTAGCAAGCAATTTTTCATTTTCATTCCTAAGGCTAGCAAGAGAAATGTTTAATTCTTCAATCTTAGCAAGTAAATCAACATTATCATCTCTAAGATTGGGAATTGAAACATTACAAGCATTTGAATCAACCTTAGCAATTAAACTAGCGTTTTCATTTCTAAGGTTGTCAATAGTCTCATGGCAAGTGCTTAGCTCACTAGAAAGTTTTTCACATTTCTCTACTTCTAGAGCGTAAGCATTTTTAACCTTAACATGCTTCTTATTTTCTTTAATAAGGAAGTCCTCTTGGGTGTCCAAGAGATCATCCTTCTCATGGATAGCACTAATCAATTCATTTAATTTTCTTTTTGTTGCATGTTTAGGTTGGCAAAAAGAATACGCAAGTTATCCTCCTCATTACTAGCATTTTCCTCATCACTAGAGGTTTCATATTTAATGGAGGATCTTGATTTTACCTTCTTCCTTTTGCCGTCCTTTGCCATGAGGCATTTGTGGCCGACGTTGGGGAAGAGAAGACCCTTGGTGACGGCGATGTTTGCGGCGTCCTCATCGGAGGAGGAGTCGGTGGAGCTCTCGTCGGAGTCCCATTCCCGGCAAACATGGGCATCGCCGCCCTTCTTCTTGTAGTACTTCTTCTCCTTTCTTCTTTCCTTCTTGTCGTCACCCCTATCACTGTCACTAGAAATAGGACATTTTGCTATAAAATGACCGGGCTTACCACATTTGTAGCAAACTTTCTTGGAGCGGGGCTTGTAATCCTTCCCCCTCCTTTGCTTGAGGATTTGGCAGAAGCTCTTGATGATGAGCGCCATTTCCTCGTTGTCGAGCTTGGAGGCGTCGATGGGTGTTCAACTCGGTGTAGACTCCTCCTTCTTCTCCTCCGTCGCCTTAAATGCGACCGGTTGTGCTTCGGACGTGGAGGGGCCGTCAAGCTCGTTGATCTTCTTTGAGCCTTTGATCATAAACTCAAAGCTCACAAAATTCCCGATTACTTCCTCGGGAGTCATTAGTGTATATCTAGGATTGTCACAAATTAATTGGACTTGAGTAGGGTTAAGAAAAACAAGTGATCTTAGAATAACCTTAACCATTTCGTGGTCATCCCATTTTTTGCTCCCGAGGTTGCGCACTTGATTCACCAAGGTTTTGAGCCGGTTGTCTTGTGGCTCCTCCCCTTGGCAAAGACGGAAGCGACCGAGCTCCCCCTCGATCGTCTCCCGGTTGGTGATCTTGGTTAGCTCATCTCCCTCGTGCGCGGTCTTGAGCACGTCCCAAACTTCCTTGGCGCTCTTTAATCCTTGCACCTTGTTGTACTCCTCTCTACTTAGAGAGGCGAGGAGTATAGTTGTGGCTTGGGAGTTGAAGTGCTCGATTTGGGCTACTTCGTCCTCATCATAATCTTCATCCCCTATGGATGGTACTTGTACACCAAACTCAACGACATCCCATATACTTTTGTGGAGTGAGGTTAGATGAAATCACATTAAATCACTCCACCTTGCATATTCTTCACCATCAAACGTTGGTGGTTTGCCTAATGGGACGGAAAGTAAAGTCGTATGTTTAGGAATGCGAGGATAGCGTAGGGGGATCTTACTAAACTTCTTGCGCTCATGGCGCTTAGAAGTGACAGACGGCGTGTCGGAGCCGGAGGTGGATGGCGATGAGGTGTCGGTCTCGTAGTAGACCACCTTCCTCATCTTCTTCTTTTTATCATCGCTTCGACGCGACTTGTGTGAAGGGGATTCCTTTTCCTTCCCCTTCCCTTTGTTGTATGACTCTCCCGATGGAGCCTTCCTGTGGCTTGTAGCGGGCTTCTCGCCGGTCACCATATCCTTCTTGGTGTGATCTCCCGACATCACTTCGAGCGGTTAGGCTCTAATGAAGCACCGAGCTCTGATACCAATTGAAAGTCGCCTAGAGGGGGGGTGAATAGGGCGAATCTGAAATTTACAAACTTAATCACAACTACAAGCAGGGTTAGCGTTTGAAATATAATCGAGTCCGAGAGAGAGGATGCAAAACAAATCGCAAGCGAATAAAGAGTGTGACACGCAGATTTGTTTTACCGAGGTTCGGTTCTCTCAAACCTACTCCCCGTTGAGGTGGTCACAAAGACCGGGTCTCTTTCAACCCTTTCCCTCTCTCAAACGGTCCCTCGGACCGAGTGAGCTTCTCTTCTCAAATCAATTGGGAACCAAACTTCCCGCAAGGACCACCACACAATTGGTGTCTCTTGCCTTGTTTACAATTGAGATGATCGCAAGAACAAATGAGAAAAAGAAGCAATCCAAGCGCAAGAGCTCAAAAGAACACAACAAATCTCTCTCACTTAACACTAAAGCTTTTGTGGAATTGGGAGAGGATTTGATCACTTGGGTGTGTCTAGAATTGAATGCTAGAGCTCTTGTAAGTAGTTGGAAGGTGGAAAACTTGGATGACTTGAATGTGGGGGTGGTTGGGGTATTTATAGCCCCAACCACCAAACTAGCCGTTTGGTGGAGGCTGCTGTCGCATGGCGCACCGGACAGTCCGGTGTGCCACCGGACACTGTCCGGTGCGCCAGCCACGTCACCAGGCCGTTGGGTTCCGACCGTTGGAGCTCTGACTTGTGGGCCCGCCTGGCTGTCCGGTGGCGCACCAGACAAGTCCTGTAGACTGTCCGGTGTGCCACCCGCGCGTGCTCCGTCCTCTGCGCGCGCAGGCGCGCATTAAATGCGTTGCAGTCGACCGTTGTGCGCGAAGTAGCCGTTGATCCGCTGGCTCATCGGACAGTCCGGTGTGCACCGGACATGTTCGGTGAATTATAGCGGAGCGCAAATCCGAAGCTGGCGAGTTCAGATTCGCTCTCCCCTGGGGCACCGGACACTGTCTGGTGGTGCACCGGACAGTCCGGTGAATTATAGCGGAGCGCCTCTGAGAATTCCCAAAGGTGAAGAGTTCAGCTTGGAGTCCCCTGGTGCACCGGACACTGTCCGGTGGCACACCGGACAGTCCGGTGCGCCAGACCAGGGCAGCCTTCGGTTATCCCTTGCTCTCTTTGTTGAACCCATTTCTTGGTCATTTCATTGGCTTAGTGTGACCCTTTGGCACCTGTATAACTTATAGACTAGAGCAAAACTAGTTAGTCCAATTATTTGTGTTGGGCAATTCAACCACCAAAATCAATTAGGAAATAGGTGTAAGCCTAATTCCCTTTCAGTAGCGTAAGGGGATCTTACTAAACTTCTTGCGCTCATGGCGCTTAGAAGTGACGGACGACGTGTCGGAGCAGGAGGTGGAAGGCGACGATGAACCGGTCTTGTAGTAGACCACTTTCTTCATTTTCTTCTTCTTGTCGCCACTCCGGTGCGACTTGACGCGGGGAGGTGATTCCTCCCTCTTCTTGTTGCCGGACTCTTCCGATGGAGCTTTCCCGTGGCTTGTGGCGGGCTTCTCGCCGGTCACCATCTCCTTCTTGGCGTGAGCTCCCGACATCACTTCGAGCGGTTAGGCTCTAATGAAGTACCGGGCTCCGATACCAATTGAAAGTCGCCTAGAGGGGGGTGAATAGGAAAATCTGAAATTTATAACGTTTAAGCACAACTACAAGCCGGGGATAGCGTTAGAAATAAAGTCGAGTCCGAAAAAGAGGGCAAAAACAAATCATAAGCAAATGAAGAGTATGACACAGTGATTTGTTTTACCGAGGTTCGGTTCTTGCAAACCTACTTCCCGTTGAGGTGGTCACAAAGACCGGGTCTCTTTCAACCCTTTCCTTCTCTCAAACGGTCACCTAGACCGAGTGAGCTTCTCTTCTCGATCAATTGGGACACTAAGTCCCCACAAGGACCACCACACAATTGGTGTCTCTTGCTTTGATTAAAAAGATCTTAGGAACAAGAAATGGGGAAGAAGAAAAGCGATCCAAGCGCAAGAGCTCAAAGAACACGACAAAAACTCTCTCTTCTAGTCACTATTGCTTTGAGTGGAATTGAGACTTTGAGAGATTTTGATTCACTCTAATTGTGTCTTGTATTGAATGCACTAGCTCTTGTATTGAGTGTGTTGGCTGAAAACTTGGATACCTTGAAGTGTGGTGGTTGGGGGGTATTTATAGCCCCAACCACCAAAGTGGTCGTTGGGGAAGGCTGCTGTCGAAGGGCGCATCGGACAGTCTGGTGCGCCAGCCACGTCACCCAACCATTAGGGTTCAACCGTTGGAGCTCTGACAAGTGGGGCCACCTGTCCGGTGCGCCTTCTGGCGCCTGCTCTGACTCTACGCGCGCAGTCCGCACTGTTCACTGTTCACTGTTGCTTTTGCAGACGACCGTTAGCGCAGTTAGCCGTTGCTCCGCTGGCACACCGGACAGTTCGGTGCTACACCGGACAGTCCGGTGAATTATGGCGGAGGGGCTCCCCGAATTCCCGAAGCTGAGCAGTTCAGAGTGACTCTCCCTGGCTGCACCAGACACTGTCCGGTGGCACACGGACAGTCCGGTGCGCCAGACCAGGGCAGCCTTCGGTTGTCTTTTGCTCTTTTTATTTGAACCATTTCTTGAACTTTTTTATTGGTTTGTGTTGAACCTTTGGCACCTGTAGAACTTATAATCTAGAGCAAACTAGTTAGTCCAATTATTTGTGTTGGGCAATTCAACCACCAAAATCATTTAGGAAAAGGTGTGAGCCTATTTCCCTTTCAAGGAGTATAGTAGTTGCTTGGGAATTGAGATGCCGGATTTGGGCGACCTCGTCCGCATCATAATCTTCATCCCTTACGGATGGTTCCTGTGCTCCAAATTTAACAATGTCCCATATGCTTGTGTGGAGTGAGGTTAGGTGATATTTCATCATTTCACTCCACCTAGAATAATCTTCACCGTCAAACATAGGTGGTTTGCCTAATGGAACGGAAAGTAATGGAGTATGTTTGGAAATGCGAGGGTAGCGTAAGGGGATCTTACTAAACTTCTTGCGCTCATGGCGCTTAGAAGTGACGGACGACACGTCAGAGCCTGAGGTGGATGGCGATGAAGAGTCGGTCTCGTAGTAGACCACTTTCTTCATCTTCTTTTTCTTCTCGCCGCTCCGATGCGACTTGTTGTGTGAAGGGGATCCCTTCACTTTGTTGTCGGACTCCCCGGATGGAGCTTTCCCGTGGCTTGTGGCGGGCTTGTCGCCAGTCACCATCTCCTTCTTGGCGTGAGCTCCCGACATCACTTCGAGCAGTTAGGCTCTAATGAAGTACCAGCCTTTGATACCAATTGAAAGTCGCCTAGAGGGGGGTGAATAGGCAAATCTGAAATTTATAAACATTAAGCACAACTACAAGCCGAGGTTAGCGTTAGGAATAAGATCGAGTCCGAAAGGGAGGGCAAAAACAAATCACAAGCAAATGAAGAGTGTGACACGGTGATTTGTTTTACCGAGGTTCGGTTCTTGCAAACCTACTCCCCGTTAAGGTGGTCACAAAGACCGGGTCTCTTTCAACCCTTTTCCTCTCTCAAACAGTCACCTAGACCGAGTGAGCTTTTCTCCTCAATCAATTGGGACACTTAGTCCCCACAAGGACCACCACACAATTGGTGTCTCTTGCTTTGATTACAAATGTCTTGGGAACAAGAAATGGGGAAGTGAAAGGGAAATGTGCCCTTGGGCCATTTCTAAGTATTTTGGTGATTGAGTGCAAACACAAGGGCCTAAATGTGAAAATATGCTCATGGATGAACAAAGTGTAAATCACAAGTAAAGGTATGTTTCTAAGCCTTAGTACATTAGTTTTGTGTACTAACATCTTGTCTAAGTGTTAGAAACAGGAGAAAGAAGAAAAGAAAAGAAGTGGAGAGTGGCTGTGTACAGCCAAAGGCTGCTTCGGCTGGGGCACCGGACTGTCCGGTGTGCACCGGACAGTGTCCGGTGCGCCAGATCAGCGCAGCGCAAACCAGCCGCTCTCGGGTTTTTCTCCGGCGACTTCGGCTAAAATTCACCGGACTGTCCGGTGTGCACCGGACTGTCCGGTGAGCCAACGGTCGGCAGGGCCAACGGTCGGCCGCGCAATCCGCGCGGGACACGTGGCCGAGCCAACGGTCGGAAGACGGCACCGGACTGTCCGGTGTGCACCGGACATGTCCGGTGCGCCAACAGCGCCAGATCTGCCAACGGTCTGCAACGGTCGTCTTCGCCGTTTAAGGAAACAAATCGGGCACCGGACAGTGTCCGGTGTGCACCGGACTGTCCGGTGCCCCCGACGACAGAAGGCAAGGATGGCCTTCCGGATTTGCTCTCAACGGCTCCTAGCTGCCTTGGGGCTATAAAAGGAGCCCCTAGGCGCATGGAGGAGACACACAAGCAACCTTTGAGCATTCTTGATCATCCACACTAAGTCTCTGTGCATTCGTTTGTGTTTCTAAGTGATTCGAGCTCTGTTCTAAGTGAGAACTCTGAGATAGTCTTGTGAGCTCGATTCTTGGCCGTGTGTGTGCGCTTTTGCTGTGGATTTGTGTGTGTTGCTTCCCTCCCTTACTCTGTGTTTCATTTGTGATCATATACTTGTAAGGGCAAGAGACTCAAATTTGTGGAGATTCCTTGCAAACGGGATAGTGAAAGGAAAACAAAACACCGTGGTATTCAAGTGGGTCTTTGGACCGCTTGAGAGGGGTTGATTGCAACCCTCGTCCGCTGGGACGCCACAACGTGGAGTAGGCAAGCGTTGGTCTTGGCCGAACCACGGGATAAAACCACTGTGTCACTCTGTGCTTGATTCTCTTGTGGTACTGTGTTTTGTTGAGACTGTTGAGACTTCACCTTAGCCACTTGGCAATAATCGTGCTAACACTTAACAAGTTTTTGTGGCTTAAGTTTGAAGTTTTTACAGGATCACCTATTCACCCCCCCCCCTCTAGGTGCTCTCAATTGGTATCAAAGCCGTTCTCTTCAAGAAAGGGACTAACCGCCCGAAGAGATGGATCCTAAGGGGAAGGGAATTGTGATCAACGACAAGGAGAAGGAGTCCTTCGTCAACGAGCCAAGGGATGACAAGTCCAATGACTCGGGCTCGGGCCACAAGCGAAGAGATGGGAAGAAGAAGAAGACAAGACGCATCAAGGAGATCGTCTACTACGACAGCGATGAGTCTTCTTCTTCCCAAAAGGACGACGACTACGACAAACAAAGAAAACCGGTTAATTCGAACTTTTCTTTTGATTACTCTCGTATTCCGCAAAGTTCACATTCTCATTTGCTCTCCATTCCACTCGGCAAGCCCCCACACTTTGATGGAGAGGACTACGGATTTTGGAGCCACAAAATGCGTAGTCACCTATTCTCTCTCCATCCTAGTATATGGGAGATTGTAGAGAGTGGAATGCATTTTGATAGTTCGGATAGTCCCATGTTCATTAATGAACAAATTCATAAGAATGCACAAGCTACTACTGTTCTTCTAGCCTCCTTGTGCAGGAATGAATACCATAAGGTGAGCGGCTTGGATAACGCCAAGCAAATCTGGGACACCCTCAAGATTTCTCATGAGGGGAACGACGTCACCTTACTCACCAAGATGGAGTTGGTGGAGGGCGAGCTTGGACGGTTCGCAATGATAAGGGGCGAGGAGCCAACGCAAACCTACAATCGGCTCAAGACCCTTATCAACAAGATAAGAAGCTACGGGAGCACGCGATGGACGGACCACGACGTCGTCCGCCTAATGCTAAGGTCATTTACCGTTCTTGATCCTCACTTGGTGAACAATATACGTGAAAATCCCAGGTACACCAAGATGTCGCCCGAAGAAGTTCTTGGGAAATTTGTTAGCGGGCGAATGATGATCAAGGAGGCGAGATATGTGGACGACGCCTTGAATGGTCCGATCAACGAGCCGCAACCTCTCGCTCTCAAGGCAACACGAAGCAAGGAGGCGCTACCTAGCAAGGTGGCACAAATTGAGGCGGCCGGACTCAACGATGAAGAGATGGCTCTCATCATCAAGAGATTCAAGACGGCGCTAAATGGTCGCAAGGGGCAGCCAAGCAAGACCAAGACCAAGGGGAAGCGCTCATGCTTCAAATGCGGTAAGCTTGGTCATTTTATCGCTAACTGTCCCGATAATGAAAGTGACCAGGAAAAGGGGAACAAAAGAGAAAAGAAGAAGCAATACAAGAAGGCAAAGGGCGAGGCGCATCTAGGAAAGGAGTGGGACTCGGATTGCTCCTCCTCCGACTCCGACAACGAAGGACTCGCCGCCACTGCCTTCAACAAATCGGCTCTCTTCCCCAACGAGCGTCTCACATGTCTTATGGCAAGGGAGAAGAAGGTGAGTACTCAAGACTCCACTTATGCTTCTTCTAGTGATAGTGAGTCTAGTGATGATGACATAGATTATTCATGCTTGTTCAAGGGCTTAGATAGATCTAAGATAGATAAAATCAATGAATTGATTGATGCATTGAATGAAAAGGATAGGCTTTTAGAAAAGCAGGAGGATTTATTGTATGATGAACATGATAAATTTGTAGAGGCACAAAAATCATATGCTTTAGAAGTAAAAAGAAATGAAATGCTTTCTTATGAACTATCTACTTGTCATGAAACCATTTCTACTTTACAAGGTGTTAACAATGATTTAAATGCTAAGTTAGAAGTAGCAAATAAATCTAATTCTTGTGTAGAACATGTTAAGATTTGCACTAGGTGTAAGGATTTCGATGTTGATGCCTGTAGTGAACATCTAGTTTTAATTTCCAAATTAAATAAGGAAGTGGCTAGTCTTAATGCCCAACTTAAGACTAGCAAGAATGAAGTTGATAAAATAAAATTTGCAAGGGATGCCTATACGGTTGGTAGACACCCCTCAATTAAGGATGGTCTTGGCTTCAAGAGAGAGGCCAAGAACTTAACAAGCCATAAGGCTCCCATCTTCGTCAAGGAGAAAGGGAAGGCCCCTATGGCTAGTAATGCTAAAAAGAACCATGCTTTTATGTATTATGATAGGAGAAATGCTAGAAATGCTTATAATGATTTTGATTCACATGTTTATGATTCTCATACCATGTTTGCCTCTAGTTCTTCTTATAAGCATGATAGGGATATGCCTAGGAGAAATATTGCTCATATGCCTAGAAAGAATGTTATTCATGCTCCTAGGAAAGTAGTGAATGAACCTTCTATAATTTATTGTGCTTTAAACACTTCCTTTGCTATTTGTAGAAAGGATAGGAAAATAGTTGCTAGGAAGTTAGGGGCAAAATGCAAGGGAGACAGGACTTGCATTTGGGTCCCTAAGGACATTTGTGCTAACCTTGTAGGACCCAACAAGAGTTGGGTACCTAAGTCCCAAGCCTAAATTTGCCTTGCAGGTTTATGCATCCGGGGGTTCAAGCTGGATTATCGACAGCGGATGCACAAACCATATGACGGGGGAGAAGAAGATGTTCACCTCCTACGTCAAGAATAAAGATTCCCAAGATTCAATTGTATTCAGTGATGGGAATCAAGGCAAGGTAAAAGGGTTAGGTAAAATTGCGATTTCTAATGAGCATTCTATCTCTAATGTATTTTTAGTAGAGAGTCTTGGATATAATTTGCTATCCGTTAGTCAATTATGTCATATGGGGTATAACTGTCTATTTACAAACGTAGATGTGTCTGTCTTTAGAAGGAGTGATGGTTCACTAGCTTTTAAGGGTGTATTAGACGGCAAACTTTATCTAGTTGATTTTGCAAAAGAAGAGGCCGGTCTAGATGCATGCTTAATGGCTAAGACTAGCATGGGCTGGCTGTGGCATCGCCGCTTAGCACATGTGGGGATGAAGAACCTTCACAAGCTTCTAAAGGGAGAACACGTGATAGGTTTGACTAACGTTCAATTCGAAAAAGATAGACCTTGTGCAGCTTGTCAAGCAGGGAAACAGGTGGGAGGAGCACATCACAGCAAGAATGTGATGACCACTTCAAGACCCCTGGAGCTGCTGCATATGGACCTCTTCGGACCCGTCGCCTATCTAAGCATAGGGGGAAGTAAGTATGGTTTAGTTATTGTTGATGATTTTTCCCGCTTCACTTGGGTGTTCTTTTTGCAGGATAAGTCTGAAACCCAAGGGACCCTCAAGCGCTTCCTCAGGAGGGCTCAAAATGAGTTTGAGCTCAAAGTGAAAAAGATAAGGAGCGACAACGGGTCCGAGTTCAAGAACTCTCAAGTGGAGGAGTTCCTTGAAGAGGAAGGGATCAAGCACGAGTTCTCCGCTCCCTACACACCACAGCAAAATGGTGTGGTAGAGAGGAAGAACAGGACGCTCATTGACATGGCGAGGACGATGCTAGGAGAGTTCAAGACCCCCGAGTGCTTTTGGACGGAAGCCGTGAACACTGCTTGCCACGCCATCAACAGGGTCTACCTTCATCGCCTCCTCAAGAAGACGTCATATGAGCTACTAACCGGTAACAAACCCAATGTATCGTACTTTCGTGTATTTGGGAGTAAATGCTACATTCTAGTAAAGAAGGGTAGAAATTCTAAGTTTGCTCCCAAAGCTGTAGAAGGGTTTTTGTTAGGTTATGACTCAAATACAAAGGCGTATAGAGTCTTCAACAAATCATCGGGTTTGGTTGAAGTCTCTAGCGACGTTGTATTTGATGAGACTAATGGCTCTCCAAGAGAGCAAGTTGTTGATCTTGATGATGTAGATGAAGAAGATGTTCCGACAGCCGCTATACGAACCATGGCGATTGGTGATGTGCGACCACAGGAACAAGAAGAGCAAGATCAACCTTATTCCTCAACTATGGTGAATCCCCCAACTCAAGACGATGAACATGTTCATCAACAGGAGGCGTGTGATCAAGGGGGAGCACAAGATGATCATGTGATGGAGGAAGAAGCGCAACCGGCACCTCCAACCCAAGTTCGAGCGATGATTCAAAGGGATCATCCCGTCGACCAAATTCTGGGTGACATTAGCAAGGGAGTAACTACTCGATCTCGATTAGTTAATTTTTGTGAGCATTACTCCTTTGTCTCTTCTATTGAGCCTTTCAGGGTAGAAGAGGCCTTGCTAGATCCGGACTGGGTGTTGGCCATGCAAGAGGAGTTAAACAACTTCAAGCGCAATGAAGTTTGGACACTGGTGCCTCGTCCGAAGCAAAATGTTGTGGGAACCAAGTGGGTGTTCCGCAACAAACAGGACGAGCACGGGGTGGTGACGAGAAACAAGGCTCGACTTGTGGCAAAAGGTTATGCCCAAGTCGCAGGTTTGGATTTTGAGGAGACTTTTGCTCCTGTGGCTAGGCTAGAGTCAATTCGGATCTTGCTAGCATATGCCGCTCACCATTCTTTCAGGTTGTTCCAAATGGATGTGAAGAGCGCTTTCCTCAACGGGCCAATCAAGGAGGAGGTGTACGTGGAGCAACCCCCTGGCTTCGAGGATGAACGGTACCCCGACCACGTGTGTAAGCTCTCTAAGGCGCTCTATGGACTTAAGCAAGCCCCAAGAGCATGGTATGAATGCCTTAGAGACTTTTTACTTGCTAATGCTTTCAAGGTTGGGAAGGCCGATCCAACTCTTTTTACAAAGACATGTGATGGTGATTTGTTTGTGTGCCAAATTTATGTTGATGACATAATATTTGGTTCAACTAACCAAAAGTCTTGTGAAGAGTTTAGCAGGGTGATGACGCAGAAATTCGAGATGTCGATGATGGGCGAGTTGAACTACTTCCTTGGGTTCCAAGTGAAGCAACTCAAGGACGGCACCTTCATCTCCCAAACGAAGTACACGCAAGATCTGCTAAAGCGGTTTGGGATGAAGGACGCCAAGCCCGCAAAGACTCCGATGGGGACCGACGGACACACCGACCTCAACAAAGGAGGTAAGTCCGTTGATCAAAAAGCATACCGGTCAATGATAGGTTCTTTGCTTTACTTATGTGCTAGTAGACCGGATATTATGCTTAGCGTATGCATGTGTGCTAGATTTCAATCCGATCCTAAGGAGTGTCACTTAGTGGCGGTAAAGCGAATTCTTAGATATTTGGTTGCTACGCCTTGCTTCGGGCTCTGGTATCCAAAGGGGTCTACCTTTGACTTAGTTGGATACTCAGACTCCGACTATGCTGGATGTAAGGTCGATAGGAAGAGTACATCGGGGACGTGCCAATTCTTAGGAAGGTCCCTGGTGTCATGGAATTCTAAGAAACAAACATCCGTTGCCCTATCCACCGCTGAGGCCGAGTACGTTGCCGCAGGTCAGTGTTGCGCACAACTACTTTGGATGAGGCAAACCCTCCGGGACTTTGGCTACAATCTGAGCAAAGTCCCACTCCTATGTGACAATGAGAGTGCTATCCGCATGGCGGAGAATCCTGTTGAACACAGCCGCACAAAGCACATAGACATCCGGCATCACTTTTTGAGAGACCACCAGCAAAAGGGAGATATCGAAGTGTTTCATGTTAGCACCGAGAACCAGCTAGCCGATATCTTCACTAAGCCTCTAGATGAGAAGACCTTTTGCAGGTTGCGTAGTGAGCTAAATGTCTTAGATTCGCGGAACCTGGATTGAATTGTAGCATACATGTAGTTATGCTTTTGATCATGTTCCTTTTTGCATTATGTTGCTTATTATGGTGCTCAAGTTGTACAAACACTCCCTGGACCTCACAAGTCCGTTGCAAAGTGATGCACATGTGTAGGGGGAGATGTGTTACAACTTGACCCTTTGAGACTAACCATGTGCTTGAGTTTGATAATTTAGTCTCGAAGGAGGATTGAAAGGGAAAAGGTGGACTTGGACCATGAAAGACTTCCACTGCACTCCGATGAGAGGGTAACTAATTCCAAGTTCATCTCATGAAATCTTATTGCCATTTGCTCTTAATTGAAGACTTTGGTGAGGCAATGGGGTTAAAAGGCCAAGATTGATCCCGTTTTGGTGCTTGATGCCAAAGGGGGAGAAAATAAAGGCCAAAGCGATAAATGGATCAGCTACCACTTGAGAGATTTTGAAAAGAGTAGGATAGAGTTTTTGTTTTTGTCAAAAGCTTTTATTGTCTCTTATTGTCTCTATTGTCAAAAGTTGGCTTCTTGTGGGGAGAAGTATTGAGTATGGGAAATAGGGGGAGTTTTTGAAATCTTTGATCAATCTCTTTTGGAATGACTCTCTTTAAACTTCAACATGTGTGTTTGACTTAGAGATAGAGATTTGAGTTTGATTTGCAAAAACAAACCAAGTGGTGGCAAAGGATGATCCATATATGCCAAAATTGAATCAAAACCAATTTGAGTTTTTATTTGAAGTGATTTTGCACTTGTTCCACTTGCTTTATGTTGTGTTGGCATAAATCACCAAAAAGGGGGAGATTGAAAGGGAAATGTGCCCTTGGGCCATTTCTAAGTATTTTGGTGATTGAGTGCAAACACAAGGGCCTAAATGTGAAAATATGCTCATGGATGAACAAAGTGTAAATCACAAGTAAAGGTATGTTTCTAAGCCTTAGTACATTAGTTTTGTGTACTAACATCTTGTCTAAGTGTTAGAAACAGGAGAAAGAAGAAAAGAAAAGAAGTGGAGAGTGGCTGTGTACAGCCAAAGGCTGCTTCGGCTGGGGCACCGGACTGTCCGGTGTGCACCGGACAGTGTCCGGTGCGCCAGATCAGCGCAGCGCAAACCAGCCGCTCTCGGGTTTTTCTCCGGCGACTTCGGCTAAAATTCACCGGACTGTCCGGTGTGCACCGGACTGTCCGGTGAGCCAACGGTCGGCAGGGCCAACGGTCGGCCGCGCAATCCGCGCGGGACACGTGGCCGAGCCAACGGTCGGAAGACGGCACCGGACTGTCCGGTGTGCACCGGACATGTCCGGTGCGCCAACAGCGCCAGATCTGCCAACGGTCTGCAACGGTCGTCTTCGCCGTTTAAGGAAACAAATCGGGCACCGGACAGTGTCCGGTGTGCACCGGACTGTCCGGTGCCCCCGACGACAGAAGGCAAGGATGGCCTTCCGGATTTGCTCTCAACGGCTCCTAGCTGCCTTGGGGCTATAAAAGGAGCCCCTAGGCGCATGGAGGAGACACACAAGCAACCTTTGAGCATTCTTGATCATCCACACTAAGTCTCTGCGCATTCGTTTGTGTTTCTAAGTGATTCGAGCTCTGTTCTAAGTGAGAACTCTGAGATAGTCTTGTGAGCTCGATTCTTGGCCGTGTGTGTGCGCTTTTGCTGTGGATTTGTGTGTGTTGCTTCCCTCCCTTACTCTGTGTTTCATTTGTGATCATATACTTGTAAGGGCAAGAGACTCAAATTTGTGGAGATTCCTTGCAAACGGGATAGTGAAAGGAAAACAAAACACCGTGGTATTCAAGTGGGTCTTTGGACCGCTTGAGAGGGGTTGATTGCAACCCTCGTCCGCTGGGACGCCACAACGTGGAGTAGGCAAGCGTTGGTCTTGGCCGAACCACGGGATAAAACCACTGTGTCACTCTGTGCTTGATTCTCTTGTGGTACTGTGTTTTGTTGAGACTGTTGAGACTTCACCTTAGCCACTTGGCAATAATCGTGCTAACACTTAACAAGTTTTTGTGGCTTAAGTTTGAAGTTTTTACAGGATCACCTATTCACCCCCCTCTCTAGGTGCTCTCAGGAAGAAGAAAAGCGATCCAAGCGACAAGAACTCAAATGAACACAAATGTCTCTCTCTCTCACAAGCCACTAAATCTTTGGAATGTGTTTGGGACTTGGAGAGGATTTGATCTTTGCTTTTGTGTCTTGGAGTGAAGTCTAGAGCTCTTGTATTGAATGTGTTGGCTGAAAACTTGGATGCCTTGAAGTGTGGTGGTTGGGGGGTATTTATAGCCCCAACCACCAAAATGGTCGTTGGGGAAGGCTGCTGTCGATGGGGGCACCGGACAATCCGGTGCGCCAGCCACGTCACCCAACCGTTAGGGTTCGACCGTTGGAGCTCTGACATGTGGGTCCACCGGATAGTCCGGTGGGCACCAGACAGTCACTGTTCACTATCCGGTGCGCCTTCTGGCGCCTGCTCTGACTTCTGCGCGTGTAGTTCGCATTGTTCACTGTTACTGTACACTTTTGTAGTCGACCGTTGGCGATGTAGCCATTGCTCCGCTGGCACACCGGACAGTCCGGTGCTACACCGGACAATCCGGTGAATTATAGCGGAGTGGCATTTCCAGAAACCCGAAGGTGGCAAGTTCGGAGTTGATCTCCCTGGTGCACCGGACACTGTCCGGTGGCACACCAGATAGTCCGGTGCACCAGACCAGGGTAGCCTTCGGTTGTCTTTTGCTCCTTTCTTTTAAACCCTTTCTTGGACTTTTTATTGGTTTGTGTTGAACCTTTGGCACCTGTAGAACTTATAATCTAGAGCAAACTAGTTAGTCCAATTATTTGTGTTGGGCAATTCAACCACCAAAATTATTTGGGAAAAGGTTTGACCCTATTTCCCTTTCAGACACAATACAACGGAAGGAAAACATGTCGATATAGGGGAAGTAGTTGAACGTCCTCGCATACCAACAACAACAACAAATATATTCACTGTTCTCCTTCAATTCATTGCTGGTCAACATCGCAATAACGCAACAGTGTATCCATGATATATATCATGCAAGGATGAAAGTCGTGATGCCGATATGCTAGCACTGTGTGCGTAGCGATAGATGTAGTAGCGGTGACTCGAGCGCCCACAACCCTGGGGAGAGAGACGACCACGACAATTAAGATAATTTCTCAAGCACATCAATCCCTTCATATATAAAGACCCCTTGCTAATGAGCTTTTACCTAAATGTCCATTAGCGTTCTTATGGATGTTGATTGCCTCTTGGTTATATATTCAACAATTTCTCACTTGTACTATAATCAATTATCTATGCAACTGTTTCAACCTCTTAAGTGTGTGACCCTTTAAATTCGCATATAGATGGTCATGACCAAAAATCACTTTTGAACCATTAGTCAATAATGTCACCTAACATCACATGTTGAACCTCATATATACATAAAAGATCATACCAGTTAAACTTTGATATACACATATCTTGATCATTTTGCCACACGATATTTGTTGAACTCAAGGCACAATTTGTGTCACCCTTATAACAGCTCAACATTTCACTCGATCTTTGTAGCACCTCAAAAATTCACCCTAGAAAGTTTATTGAACTTGTTCTAAATTCAAAATAAATTTTATTTTTTGCCAAAATTCTATATGCAAGTTGATCTCAACAAATAAAATATAGCGGTCTATATTTCTCTCCAAAAGTCTCCCAAATTATTCTACAAATATTTCCAAGTGATTCTCTTCAAATTCTTTCCAAAAAATACTGCCTAAATAGTCCACCAATAAATTTTCAAATATTTTCCTTCTTTCAAGTACTCTCGAAATTATTTTTTAAAATCCCTACAAATATTTTATTGATAAGTTCCCTTGCACCACATTTGCTCATGTGCATACATACACTCCTATTGTCATAAGATGAGCTCTACAAGCTAATTACAATTAACCCGAACTAATCATATGCTTATGTCCCACTAATCCTCCACCTATTCTATAAATAGATGGCAAGGGGCAACCCCCAAGCCATCCCAAGTCATTCCTTGGCTACCCACTCACTCTCACTCCCACACAAGCTCAACACAAGTACATGAATTGTTCTCTGTTCGTTGTTTGTCCGGTTGTTTGGTCATTCATCCGTTCATTTAACTAACTTTTCATCGCTCGTTCATCCAACTATTCATCATTCGTCCGTTCGTTCGCGCGATCGTTGAATCGTTCGTTCGTATGTTCATCTAAGTATTCATCATTTGACCGTTTGTCCGTCCAACTATTCATCGTTCGTTCGTTTGTCCATCTGTCCAATTACTTCATTGTTCATTCGTTATGATGTCAAAATTTTGATCATTAATCAGATCGTCCAACTATTCACCGTTCATCCAATCGTTTGTCTAACTATTCATCGTTCGTTCAATCGTTCATCTCTCATGTTGCCAAAATTCTCCCTTTTCTGTTCACATAAAACCTATCGGATCAATATCTCAGTCATACGAACTCTCCAGAATTTCTCTAAGTTAAGCACGCTTAAGTTATAGGTTCTTTCGAGATAGTCTTCCAAAAAGTAAGGTGAACCATATTTGTATGAGTATGTTATTAATCTTATTAAAACCTTGGGCCAAAATACCACAACCAGCCCGGGCCACGATATCATATATTCCACCTGTCTGGTCCCGCCTAGCTGTTATGTCTCATTTGACACTGTAGCCAGGAGCAGTTGACACCGGCATGAGCCTATACTCATTAATAGCCCAAAATATTTTTTCCTTCACTCGGGATAAATCTTGTGTTATCGAGTTCTTGCTTTTTTCATCCTTTGTGTTTCATCATTAGGAAGCAATGTGTCAGTGTCTCGACCCGAGGGTCTTACCAACCAGTGAAATAATGCAGCGTGCCCTGACCCAGACGGGTGATGCAAAATGACACAAGTTGTTTTTATCCTGGTTTGGGTGAGACAAAGCCCTACTTCCAGTGGAGGGAGGATGAGACTTATATTACTTGCACTAAAGTGCTTGCAGTAGGGAGTACAAGTTGATCGCGAGAGGGAAAGATCCCAAATCCTTAGAGTTGATCGAGGCAAGTGTCAATATCGTGGTGGAGGTGAGAACCGTGAAGTGTTCGGCTGCCTACTTGAAGCCATGGTCAGCCTTATTTATAGCCTCAAGGATGACTGCTAGGAGTACCCGGGCTGGCCGCGTATGGCGAGGAGGCAAGTCTGAGCCCCTGTACGCTTTCATGGAACTTTAGGTAGTGTAAGATATAAGGACTTCTCATCATGTTTATATTATCGAATCAAACTGAGTGTCAACAGGGTGGTTTTCAAACAAGATTTATAGCCAAATGCACGTGTAATAGGTGAATGCCTCATGACGTGATTATTACTCGATGGATGGAATGGAGTTCTTTCTTATCTTTCTTCTTTTCTTTTTTCTTTTTTCCTTTTTCATAACTTCCAAGTTCCATGCATATCCTTCTTTTCTTATATAACATCGAGAGATATTCGGATAAATTCATGGCACACCTTTATGAGGTCGTTTATTTTGTGGAACCTGTACATCAGACATAACACAGTAACACACGAGACACGACATACACAAAGGACTGAAAATCAACTATAGGAGACACCGAACACCTCACCAGTTACGACACTCAGAGAAGCTACAACATGGAAAGAAGTCAGATATAAGACATCAAACGTATCTAATGAAGCACGAGATAGTGTACCCGATATGACACTTAGAGAGCATGAAAAATGCATACCAGACATATCCAATGTGGAATCCAGTGGTGCACCAGATCCCAAAACGACTTAACGGTCGTCAATGGCTAAGTACAACGGTTAGCTGGCATGGTATGTCCGATGCACCACCAAACATATCCGATGCAACTTGACACACTGATAGGACTGACAATTTTTCTAACAGATAATTTTGACATGACGTCAAACACATCCCCTTAATTTGATCCCGCTCCTGATTCGAGCAGGACTTAGGTTTTATTTTTGTTAAAAAGAGGGATTTAGGATATATTTAGTTCAACTTTACGAACCAGGTTCGCTACCCAAAATCTAGAATCCTAACCAAACTGGTACAAAAGCAGAATATATTTCTAAAAATCCATATATTTCTCTAGTTTAATTTAGAACCACCCTCCAGATTTTTCAAATTCCTACCATCTATGTTAATAAGCTACCATATTCTTACCAATTCTACCAAATCTATAGTTAACAATTATTTTAACCAAACATATTTTAGCAATCTCACAACAAGTCAACAACCGTCAATTAGCAACCGTTTTCTTACACCTCATACCTAGCTAGAATCATTTTTTTAAAAAAAGCTATGGCTAGCCAACCTCAATAGCCCACCTTTTGAAAGCCCACGAAGCCCACATTATGGATCACTCCATTCATCGCCGGAGTCCCGACCAAATTATCCACACACGCGCCTCGCCTCCCACTCCCCCGAACTCACACGCCGCGGCGGAGCACCACCGCGGCCGCCCACCATGACCTCCGCCTCCACCTTCCTCTCTCTGCGCCTGCCCACTCCCTCCCACGCCACTTCGTCCCTTTCCTTCCCCCCGTCTCTGCTCCGGCAGGCGCGTGGCGGTGTGGCGTCCTCGACGCTGGTGGCGCGGGCGGCAGGGCCAACGGGAGCGGCGGGAGCTCCATCGCCGCTATTCAACCCCCGGGGAGACCCGTTCCTGTCTACCCTCGCAGCCGCCTCACCGGAGGACCTTGCGGCCGCCGCTGGTGGCGAGCGCCGTGGAGAGGACCACCTGCCGTTCCTCGAGATCTTCCAGAACACCAAACTCATGGCCTCGCCCGCGCAGGTGAGGCTTCCGCGCTTGTATCGTCTGCGGGAATGGAGCTGCTGTTATTTGTTATGAGGCTGGTTGCGGAAAGAGGGGAAATTATGGGTTGAACTCTTTCGTGTATTTCTATCATCAAATTGAGAAAAATATTATAGCTTCCAGATTCACAGTTCTCATAGTAATTCTCCATCCGAAGCCTATCATTAGCAATTCTGAGTTCCACACTACCCGGCATGTTAAATTAGGTTGGCTATTTACGATATTAGAGGTACTAACTTATTCACATGACGACATATCAATCACGACGCAATTTCAAAGGTGTTGCTGTGCTAATATTTCCATGTGTACATTTGCTTCCTGTTATCTGCTGTATGCACCTTGATGATCTTTGGTATTTGTAGTATATACGAACTGCACTTCACTTAACCATACATTGCCTCTGCTTTGTAATTGTCAGGTGGAACGGTCTAGCAGCTCGTATAGTCAGCACAGACCTAGAAGGCCTCCTCCAGATTTGCCTTCATTGCTTCTTCACGGCCGAATCGTTTATATTGGCATGCCGGTATAATCTGCACCAATATTCTTGATGCCAAGTTTCGTTTCATGTTATTACTATGCATCCATGGACATCAGTCATGGTAAAACATAAACATTAGGGTGCTTAGCTAGGCTGGATAAACGATCTGACTTGGTGTTAAATTAAGAGCTATGAAATAGCAAATGCATGATTCCACAGGTTAGACCATTGTAGCCAGTATAGTTTGTATTTCGAATATCAACTCCTTCCACATTCCACATGACATGAGCAAAGAAGAGAAATTCCTATGAGCTCTGGTGGCCAAAAGAGGGTAAAAATGTATGAACAAAGAAGATAGATTCCTATGAGTTTTGCGCCCCTCGACGAACAATAGCTGCCCGGTTAGGCCCCCAAGCCCATTCGAGTCGCAGAGGAGCTTCATCTGCACTGCCTGGTTGAATGTGACGTCGTCCTCGAACAGGGCGAAGGCACTAGCCGGGGTGGACAACATCTCGCTAAATGACTCGATGCAGAATCAGACTTGTTCGTCGAGGGCGTCGGGGTGGTAGTTTGGGTCAGGCCTCGTGTGGACCCGCATCTCATCGTTCTCGCCAGCATAGACCCACATCAGTTTGGCATTTGTTGCAGCGGGGCAAGACGCCGGGAGGAGAAGTGCGCCAGGAGGGTAGTTGTGGAGAGCCCCGCTCCAATGAGCTCTTTAATTTTTCAGAGGACGTGCTCCTAGCTTTCGTCCATGTCCAGAACGTCTTCCCATCAGACCCAGTTGACCATTGGCTCTGCCACCGACATCTCCAGGTATGAACTCAGGCGGATTGTGATGTACACCCAAGACATCCGCCAATGTTCTCACTTCCTTAAAAGGTCTAGGGCGACATACGGGTCCCTGTATCAGGGCTCGGTATCGAGGCCTAGTGCGGAGTTGGAATTAGACCTTCCCAAAGAGGTTGAAGTCACTCGGGACCTGAAGAATGAAGTGGAGGAAAAGATCTATGCACGACCTCACCTCGATGAATGATTCTCACAGATACACAAATGTCGATAGAGCAAGCATAACATTGGTTGCGAGATACCCAACCTGAAGGCAGAAACAAGGAAGTTTACGCCTACCATGGTGTGGTAGTAGAAGATAATATAGTCGTCCGACTCTTCCTAAGGAGTTTGTGGCGGAAAGGTCACCGGACGAACGTGATTGGAGGCTGATAGTGAGATCCATCTAAGATCTCAAACCTTGTCTAGGCCCTCCTCGTTCAACACTCTTGGACGAGGGAGTTGGTCGAGAGTAGAAGGTGTAGCGACCATCATGTTCAATGAAAGCTAAAAAACAGTCACGAGAAAGTGAAGGTGAGAGCAGGAAGACATACAAGTGAGATGGAAGACTAAGGCTAAAGGAATTGAAGTCTACGTATTGCACATAAGCTTATTTAAATACATTTTGTCTATCTTCACCGGGTGAAGAACCCAAAGCATCGCATGACTCACATGAGAAGGCAAGTCATGCGACCTAACAGACCTGCAGTTGAAAACCGTCCAACCACTATGGTCATTACATCCACGATTCACGTGGGACAAATCCGTCGTGCACGCTCGAGACCTAATCCCTTGCTCGGAGTCCATGCTGGATTACCAAATAAGCCGCCACTTCAAAAATAGTGGTAATTCATTTTCTTCCACGTAATGATTGGCTTCAGGACCTGAGCCTCGAGGTATGCCACATCATATCAGAAGGGGTACAATCACGAGGTGTGACTGTTATCGATGCTTTGGCTTCTGAGCTTAAGACAACTAAAAGCTTGGCCCGTGCATGGCACACTGACTAGGTCTGGTGTGATATCCTGGCCCCTGGGATGGTGATATCCTGGCACAAGGCTTAATAGAATTAATAGAGTATCCATACCAACAAGGTGTATCTTCTTTTTTGGAAGCCTATCTCGAAAGAACCTCCAAGTTAAGCGTGCTTGGCTTGGAGCAATTTGGGATGGGTGACCGACCGGGAAATTTTCTCGGGTGCGCATGAGTGAGGACAAAGTGCGCACAAAAGACTCGTGTTGGTCTGTGGGGACAATATATAATCCTAGAGAGCTGCCAGGAGTAAGTACCGCCGATCCGGGATTGGACGGGGTGTTACAAGTGGTATCAGAGTCGACCCTCGCGGTTTCACGAGCGTGTGTGGGTTAGGGGTTTGGGTATATGGCGCATGGCGCATTTGGGCCCGGAGTGGTCACATGGCATGGCATATGACGACACTAGACACTTGCGTGGCTAAGAGGGGAGGTTCCTGGATTCGGGTTGACCGACGAGGACGTCAGTCTTCTAAGGGGGGTGGATTGTGATATCCTGGCCCCTGGGATGGTGATATCCTGGCCCAAGACTTAATAGAATTAATAGAGTATCCATATCAACAAGGTGCATCTTCTTTTTCGGAAGCCTATCTCGAAAGAACCTCCAAGTTAAGCGTGCTTGGTTTGGAACAATTTGGGATGGATGACCGACCGGGAAGTTTTCTCGGGTGCGCTTGAGTGAGGACAAAGTGCACACAAAAGACTCATGTTGGTCTGTGGGGACGGGGTGTTACACCTGGAGACGGAACACAAGGGGAAACTGAGTCATGGTATGAATCCGCTCTATTGTGATGGGGCACTTTTCCCTAGGCCTAGTTCAATCCCCTCCTTGCGCTCGGTCACCTTGGTGATCTAGTTGTCATGATGTTAGTTGGTGGCCCAGCCGATGAGATGCGTAGTCCCGATCATGCGTAATTGGAATCTGTTTTATTAGGCGTCAAGCAAGAAAGATGGGTCTGCCTGCAGGACCAGTCCAACAGTAGACTCAGGGGTCGCTGTCAGTGCCCAAGGAAGCCATATCCCTAGCTGTCGCTAAGAAGCATTGAAGGATTTCCCGGTATAAGAAACTATAGCACGACCCACCTAGTGGTACCATCGCCCAGGGACCCCATACCTTGGGATCTCCCCTAACCTCGCCCGGGGTAGGGGCTTGACACCGGATAACTTGATATTGATCCACCCGAATGAATAAATACACCATAAAGTCTCGTAAGGAGTCCTAAATAGGGATGAAAACGGGACGGGAAATTCCCGTACCGTCCCGTTTCGAATACTGTTTTTCCCGATCGTTTTCGAATTGTTCATGAACCGATTATAAACGGTACGGAAACGATTTAGCTAGTTTTTCTACCGTTTTCGTATTTTTCGTTTCCGAGTCGTGCTAATACCGTTTTCTACCGTTTTATATAATATGAGATAGATCTAGCATATAATTTATTTAAGTTATAGACTTTTGTTGTGTTCAAGTGAATGTATAAGCGAAAAGTAAATGTTATAATTAATCTAACTAATATGAATGATGAAAAAGAGTTGTTTGTGTATTTCTAAATCTTTAAAATTAGGCAATACATCACTTTATTATGTTTTTGATAAAACTACAAAATAGTTATCTTTCCGACTATAGTTTATCGTTTTCGGATAACCGACAATTCCGATCTCGTATTTCGACCGTTGATTTTCGTTTTC
The DNA here is from genome assembly GCF_902167145.1 of Zea mays. Classification (NCBI taxonomy): domain Eukaryota; kingdom Viridiplantae; phylum Streptophyta; class Magnoliopsida; order Poales; family Poaceae; genus Zea; species Zea mays. The sequence goes on along the minus strand of NC_050096.1, from coordinate 58,349,507 downwards.
GTTTTCGTCCCGACCAAAAAATATGAAAACAAAACCAATTTAGCTGTTTTTTCGATCGTTTTCGATCGTTTTCATCCCTAGTCCTAAAGGACTCAGGCCCCTCAGTGCCCCGATATGTACCTTGCTAGAATAATCTAACTCCTTGGCCCCCTTGACACTAGGGCACTACGATTCTATGAAGGATTTAGGTGCTCGGGGCAGTCCATCCCTCAGAGCACTCAACGATGCTTAGCCACTCGGGCCCTCTGGGTCCCTAGCCTTGCATAATATGGATGTTCAGGCCTCGAACTTTTTGGGGCCAAAAGCCTCCTACAGGAATAAGGGACTTAATACGACTAACTGACACGAGACAGAAGGATGTGCCTAGGCCCACCAAGGGCATATAGCCTCGAGGTAGGGATCCCACATCTAAGTGCCTGCTGGCAAGTCCATAACATTAGCTTATCAGCTAATTCTTAGGTACAACACATTAAATGCGCGACGTGCGACATTGCATGCTTGACAGGCATGATGTTGCTACGACTTAGGTTGTTGGGTACTTAAGAGCACTATGAGGTACATGCATCAATTCTGTGGCCACGCATGCGCACGCGGGTGTACCATGAGTGAAGTGTTACCAAGTACAGAAGGATACATCGTCTACCAACTACATCATATCCAATTGCATGGGCCCTGACGTCCATGGAAACAACATGGCATACCTGCCCCAGCAGCAGGTATGACAGACATCCCCGGCATTGTACCATGATCAAAGGTATGACTCTGCGCACGACTTCAAGAAAAGGATAAGAACGGAGTAGTTGGATCTTAGTCGATGGGATTCAAGGTTCGACTATTATAACCTCTCTCCTTTTCTTGAACTATAAAAGGGAGGAGCAGGTTAACATTTAGCAAGTCGATTCCAAGTCAGTTGAATCCATTCTGCATAGAGGTCGGGCATAAAGTTGGATTAGGACCATTAGGCTAGAACTCCAACCACAACTAAGAGGTGAGGGGGAACTACAAGGTCTTGATGCTCAGTTATGTTTGAGCTTATAATCTTCTTCACCTTTGTGTTCGTTAATCGATGAGTAGCGAGAGGATGTAGGGTATCACGTGCACTGCGGCCTGAACCTCTCTAACCGATCGACCTATGTCCTGCTCTCTCCAAATCTCTCTTTTCGTTATTTTTACGTACCCTAGTGTTGTTCCGCAACGAAATGCCAAAATACTTCTTGTTGATTTTTCTATTATTGGTGTTAGTTCAATTCCGCTACACATTCAATAAAAATGGCAAGCTTTTTGTGACATATGCAGAAGAACCTTATTTACAAACTGCTTGATGAACATTGTTCATTTTGATGATTAGATAAATTTTGTTTTTCAGTATACCTCTACTCATTCTATTGTAAACAATTCATTCTAGATATGTAACAAAATGGCATGTTTATATCTTTGATTCATAATGCATTTCTTTCATACACCATGCTGTAAGAGTAGAATTGATGATTCTTTCATCGCATTCAATAATCTCACAAGATTGTCTTCCATTTTCATAGTTGGTACCAGCAGTGACTGAGCTCATTGTTGCCCAGTTGATGTACCTTGAATGGATGAACAGTAAAGAACCTGTTTATATATACATCAACTCAACTGGAACGGCTCGCGATGATGGTGAACCGGTAAGCAAGATTGTTCAATTGGTGACTTCAGTCAAGTATTTCCAGTATTGGGGTCAGTACCGGTAGAATTTGGCTTATTCATGTTCTTCTAATTAGGGTAGACTATAAGGTCTCTTTAGCATTTGTATCATGTCGTCATGGTTGCTATATAGTCAAATAGTTCTTTAATTGATTGTCTGTATTTGTCAGGTCGGGATGGAGAGCGAAGGTTTTGCAATCTATGATGCAATGATGCGTATGAAAACTGAGGTGCTATGCCTTACATTTACTATCTGCAGTTCAGTAGTGTAATGTTGATCATTTGGTACAGATTGATGCTGATTATTTACTGAAACATCTATTTTATGCAAAGAATTTCTCAGTGGACATAATTTATTTTTAAAAGAAGAAATTTACTGTGTATGCAATCTCGATCTGCCTAGTTCTGTAGAGATTACTAATGATTCAATGAATGGCTTGTCGATCATTTGTTTGAACTGGATGGAGTGTGTAAAAAACTTGATCAGCATTGGAGGAACTAGGTGGCAATGGTCTCATAACCAAGAAGAAAATTAGGCTTCCAAATTTGAGATGAAGATGACTCAAACTTGGGCCATGGAGGTGTTCACCAGCAGCCCCACCAACTTAGTTACACCCAGTTCCGATGGAGTGTGTAAAAGCAAACTTCTTTGTGTATTTATTTGTTCAACGAAAGAGTGGCCATAAATACAAACTTTGCACTGTATGCTGATATTCTGAACTGATCAGCACCCTGTTTTCATCACCATAAGATTAAGATGGGATGTTTGTATCAAATAAATCTACAGTTTAGCCAAACTTTGCACTAGCGCTGATATCAATAACTTGGCAGGTCCCTGTTTCATCAACATAAGATTAGGACCGGATGTTTGTACGAATTGAATTCAGTGTCCAAACTGTGAATTGTTAAAATTCATCAATTTTCTACATTTATGGACATCATGATGAGGTTACTATTTGCCATGCAGATCCACACACTTTGTATAGGAGCTGCAGCAGGCCATGCATGTCTTGTGCTTGCAGCTGGAAAAAAAGGCAAACGTTATATGTTCCCTCATGCCAAAGGTAGTAACGTGCTAACTTCCGTACCTGTTTTCTTTCCCACGGGAAATACTCACTTTTGCTCATCATTTCCTGCTGATTCTGGATCATACTATGTCAGCTATGATTCAGCAACCACGTATTCCTTCTTATGGGATGATGCAAGCATCAGATGTTGTTATTCGTGCAAAGGAGGTACGAGCCATGGTTTTTTGAGTTGCTTATATTTTGAGTGTTATTTCATATTCTGATGTATGCTAATCAAGTATGTATTCATACGTTTTGAGTTATGTATGTTCACTTTTTGATTTGTGAAAGGTGAATACACATTTTTCAGTCATGACTCACGATCTATCTTCACATTAACATCCGCTTCTTGTAGGTTGTGCACAACAGGAACACATTGGTCAAACTTTTAGCAAGGCATACTGGAAATGTATGTACAAGTTGTTGCATCTTTTTTATTATATACTCTATATCACTATGTGTTTCTGTCAGTTTAGACATAATTGTGTTTTATAACAGCCACCAGAGAAAATAGACAAGGTAATGAGAGGACCATTTTACATGGACTCCTTGAAGGCAAAGGAGTTTGGAGTCATTGACAAGGTATTATTGTTTTGCTTCTTTACCAGTGGCTTTCTGATCTCGATCTAGCTCATGGCATATCTGAAGTGTGAACAAATATTTACTACTCCCTCCAATTTTTATATTTGACGTTTCTTAGTAGAAAACTAAACTCTCCAGCGTCAAATAAAAAAATGGAGGTAGTATTATTATTTAGCCAGCAGAAGGGCAGATCCAGTGCAGTGTTAAGAGCTGTCTCGAGGAGTCGCTGGGTTCGAAGCAGCCTCTCCCGTATCTGTATTTGCACGGGGAGAGCTTGCCTCGGTTTGTCCCTTCCCGAGTGGGAGCCTCCGGCACTAGGTCTACCCCTTTTTATTATTATTTAGGCAGCACAGTAGATGATAGCTCTACGCGGACCTTCTTGAGTGAGATTCTCTGGTACTAGGTCTGTCCTTTTTTATTATTTAGGCAGCATAGTAGATAATAGCTATATGCGGACTCTTGGTCTTTTTTTTATTATTTAGGCAGCATAGTAGATGATAGCTATATGTGGACCTTCCTGTGTGGGAGCCTACGACATTGAGTCTGCCCTTTTTTTTATTATTTAGGCAGCATAATAGCTGATAGCTATATGCCGACTTTTGGTGTGTCCAAAACATGTTGATTCTTAAGGTTTTGTGCTTGTCAGATCCTTTGGCGCGGTCAGGAGAAGTACATGGCTGACATGCTCTCCCCAGATGAGTGGGACAAAGTTGCCGGAGTCAGACATCCTGATCTAATGTAATGTTATTCATTGAAAGTTCAACATTTGGTAAGTTTTTTCACTGCTCTGTGGATGTTATTACAGTCTTCATTTCGGCTCAGGGTCACGCAGATTATAAATATTTATTGACTTTTGGTTTGACATTGTTCAGGTTAGGTTAATAGCTTCCAGGGGGCAGAAACAGGTGACGCTGAACAATAATGCTTGATTATCAATGATAATGGTTGGTAAGAGCCAAGGAGTACTTGTTTAACTAGGTAAACTTAGAGCTCAGGGCTGGGGGCTGCGCCACCAAGATGTTGTTAATGGTCTCTGGATGAGAGCAGGCACGTGTTTCTCATGAATTATCGTTGTTCCCCACATCAGTTCTAGTCCAGATTTTGGTATTTATTAGTATATAGTCCACACATTTTGATAGACCCAGTGGTTGAACTAGCCAAGTTCATATTGTTATCAGCACGAAGCGCGATGATAATATGATATGTTGTCCTTGAAATTTCCATGGCTACTGCGCCCTTGTCCTTGTGTTCTGGACGTTGGAAATCCTATGTATGGATCATATGGTTTTCAACCATCAAATCAAAGGACTCAGGTTTGTGTCATTGTTCTTTTATTATTATTATTTCCCACTACTCTGCTAGACATCTGTTTCTTCCTTTTTGTGTTGTTTTAGCTAAATTAGAAACATTCAACGTTATATTATGTGAGTAACATGTTCACTCGCAGCTGTTTCTTGATGGGTGATGGGGTAACGTCATGGCTTTGCAGCTTGTTGCATTTTGCATTATTGGCGGTCCTGCTGAGCCGGCTGGCCTTTGGGCTTCCGAAAGGGCCTCCTCAAGTTGCACCAAAATCACCGATAGTGTTTGTGAGGCAGACACAAAGCAAAAAGTCCATTTTGTCTCCCTCAATCTATAGCAAAAGTTGCCCCCAAGGACCAATTTGGAAATTTAAATCCCCTCCCAATTGGGGATGGCAACGCGCACATTTTACCTGCGTGCCTGCGGGTAAAAACCCTATAGGGTGCGAGTTTATGTGTGAGTTTGTACCTGTGGGTACGGGTACGGGTTTGATTCTTACCTCGATGAGTTTTTTTTTCTCGTGGGTATGAAAATGTTGTACCGTGCCCGTAAACCTGCATACCCGCGTGTGTGTTTGTGTAGACTATAGAGCACATGCATTTCAATTTAGTGCCACCTCGAAAGCTTTGAGTGAGTGGAGCCAATCAAATGATATAAAAGAAGACTATACGCGCCAAGTAACTCGTAGAACTTTTGGCTAAGATCGGTACATGTTTTTATCAGTTTACTAAATATTTATTATTATGTGCTATCAGTTTAATAAATATTTATTATATGACTATGCCTGCGGGTGCCATAAACCCGCAGGTTTAGGTAACATACGCTACCCGTCGCGGGTCGCGGGTACGGGTACGGGTTTAACATTAATCTCGTGGGTACGGATTTGTACTATGTGTACCCGCGGGTTTTAAACCCGTTGTCATCCCTACTCCCAATTAGCTCATTTTCCCGCTAAATCACTAGGAATTCGGAAGAAGATTTAAGTTTTTAAACTAGTCCTAACTATAAAATTGGACATGGATCCTACCTCATCTCATAAACTAGACACGGGACTCTATTGGTGGTTTGAACCTTTAAACTATCGTAGTAAATTAAAAATATATAAAATAGGAAATCCAAATTTTGTTGAAATCCACATGAGCAGATCTGCATAGTGAATGTATGATATGGTACTTAGTATAAAGTTTTTGTTATAGTTTTAAACCTATGCATTTCTATAATTAATTTATAGTTGTACTTTATGTGGTACAGTTGTGGTGAAATTTTTATTGTGGGCTAACCATTAAATCTTTGAGTTACAGTAAATATTCCACGCCTTAGGTTTATGCTTGTTGAATAGTTTAAAGTGTATAAAAATAAAAATGTGTTTATAATATTACTATTGTTATGTAGTAGCACGATCTGTCTCCACTCATGTTATGGTACTAGATACATGCCCGTGCGTTGCTACGGAAGTAAAAAATTAGTATAAAACATAGATACGAAACAACAAACATCACTATGATATGTAAAATACGTGTGACAAAATATCATCGTAACACTAATATTATATTGACGATATAAATATGTAATATTATTACAGTACAATGCCAGTGTGTTGCGACGGCCCAAAGTCGATACTCCCGTGAAACTGAAATGAACAACACATTCAGATATCGAGTTGTCTCGTTCCCTCCATCAACGAAATAAAGTCCGAAAATTTTGGTTTGAGGCCTAAATGACCTCGCAACAGATGCTTGCAATCTAACAATTAATTTTAAGATCCTAGAACAAATTCAATCTTTAAAAGGAAACACAAATTCCAATCTAAAAAATCAGCTATACTTTTCTGCAATAATCAGTGTGGGTCCAACCACCAAGCCGATCTGGAGCCCGATCTGGAGCCCGATCTGTTTATATATGAGCATTATGTCACCTAGGGTGATAAACCAATAGTGATGAATCATTGAAGTTCTTAAACTTTGTAATCCTATATGCTACAGGAAACTTGAAAATTCACTGCCCTATTTATAGAACATAAATGTGTCAAAAATACAACTACACAAGTAATTGCATTGGTACCAAAAGTGCATCTACAACTCAATTAGGGAATTAATGAAGGAACCTTTCCAGCTAGGAGGCCTGGAGTAAAGGCACTCCCCTTCTCAACCTCATGCTCAAACGGTTGCATTTGTTGTTCCTCCTGCGTTTGCACCGCCACAACAGGCTCTTCTAGGTGGCAAACCAAGGCCGTCACGACGCTGCCCTCTACAATCACGTTGACAACCTCCTCTGCTCTTGACAACCACCAGATCCACTCAGTAAGGATGCAGGTGCACGGATCGGCGTGACCAGAATGAGGTTTGGTGAAGGGAGGTTACTGTTTTTGGCGAGCTTAGTGAGGACGTGGGTGGCACGGCCTGCGTGGTGCCACGAAGAGATACAATGAATGAGGACATCAACCTCATGTACCTCATGGGCAAGCGCCATGTGGTTGTCATTATTAAAAGCAATCAATTTTCTAAGGCCCCAATGACCATCAAGAGAGGCCGCTTCATTCAAAACACCATCATTTAACAACCATCCCCAAGCGTAACATACCTAAGTAAAAGCACCGAGTAACAACACCATACGACCAACATCCCAAATTGTGCATCACAAACATAACTCTAATTATAATGCAAGTGGCCAGTAATTTACGTGTAATGATCCACGATTTTCATGTCATTCTTGTTGAAACGTGAAGGTAGATGTTTCTCAGCAAGTGCTAGTCCAACAACATTTGCAAAACCCTGCCCCAGAGGACCTATATGGCATCAGAAAAAATTAGAAATCAATTTAACTTTCAGAAGAAGGCAAAGCAAAATTTAAAATGTTTCAGCTGGCAACTGGTGGTGACTTCAAGACCATGTGTTTCAAAATTTTCAGGGTGGCTAGGAGTCCCGCTACCACCATCCTTTGCAACTTCCAAGCTACATTTGTCGTCAGCAGCTAGGTTTGCAAGCGCACCAGTAGCACGTTCCTAAAGAAAATAAATAGTAACATATATAGACTAATTGGTCTAGATACTTAGTTAAATTGGAAATATGAGCAATTGAGAATTAAAGGCTTCATACAAGAACTCCATTAGTTCATGAGAAAAATACCAAAGAACCATGTTCAAGCAGAATGTATGTTGAAGATGCATAAGAATCATTACACTTCAAAGGTCTGTCTTGACTTTATCAAGGTTTTCAAGTCGATAAGTCGAGTCGAGTCGACAAGGTACCGACTTGGTGACTAATCGATAAGTCAGTCGACTAGTCGTCGACTTGCCAATATAGTGGCTGTTTTGCCTATATAATGGCTTCATATAGATAATATAGCATTTATATATGAATAAAGAGGATGTTTTACCTCATTTGAAGTCTGAAATTGAACGAAACTAAAATAAACAACAAGTTTTACCTCATTTGAGGCCTCAAACTGAACCAAATCAGTCACATAAGTGATAAGTAATAAACTCATAAGTCATAATAGCCATATAGTTCAAATTGGAAAACAAATAGCAAGAAAATATAGTTCAAACTTGAAAGGAAATAAGCTCCATTAGATAGCTAAGTTGCTGCTGCAGCTAGATAGATACTAGATACCCTAAATATCTCCCAAATCAAGATCACCCAAATCAAGTCACTAGGTTCCAGCAAATTGATTCACCGGCGTGCAGACTGCAGAGGGCCTACTAGCTAGAACAGTTGAGGTGTGCGGCTGCGTGAGAGGAGGGGCGGCCAGCGGCGTGAGAGGAGGGGCGGTCGGCGGCGTGAGAGGAGGGGCGACCGACGACGTGAGGACTGAGGGGCAGGCAGTTGCAGATGCAGCGTGCGGCTACAGATGAGGGTTAGGTTAGGGTTTAAGTTGTGTAATGGGCTGCTTGGGCTGAATTGGGGACAAGTCAGCCGACTAGCTAGAACAAGTCGACGACTAGTCGACTGAGAAATTACAGTCGTTGACAAGTCGCCCGACTTGCCCGAAAAGTCGAGCCGGTCCCCAAGTCGAGCTCCCATGACCGACTGGACGACTTGAAAACAGGGGACTTTATACAAATTGTTATGTCATGCAACTCTTAAATCGGCACTGAAATATTTCTTCTTCTTCTAGAAACACACCCACCCCAACAAATGCTCTTTAAAATTGGTTTCTAGAAGATTAATGGGACAAAAAACAGTGATGTTTCAAAGACTGATAACCCACTACAACTAAAACACATGTTTTCATGTTACATTGAATTATTGTGAGGCATGATCGTATCAGACACAACACAACTAAACAAGAATGTAACTTGTCATTCTATTTATCTCCATCTAGTCAAAAGAACTAATTTTCTGTGTGCATTTCTTTAACTGGAAATGAAAGGAGATGTTCGTACTCGAAACTACTAAATACACATCCCCCTAGGAACTATTTCTCATTCTACGTGCAATGGAACAGGTAGGCAAGTACCTAAGTACCCTGCTCATTCTATTTCTTTCACGTCTCTAATCTGTCACCTCACAACATCAATATGTGTCACCTATCATATCCTATCAACATTGAAAGCTAGAAATAATGCACATATTAAGTAGAAAAGTAGGGTGTAGGTAGTTTTTATTTGAGCTGGTGGTTGTTTCTGCTATATTGTGAACTGGTGGTCGAAATAGTCAGTTCATAAGAATGCTATTTGCAAGTAGCAAAACCAAGCAGCAGGCATTTTACAATGGTGGCTAAAATTGCTTCAAAATAGCAGCCTGACAATAGAGCTTTGTTTTGCTGTCAGTTCATAACGTTGACCGAAATTGAATGCAAATGGCAGCTTCAAAATAGCAGCCTAAAAATAGCAGCAATCAGTTGATAAGTCTGTTTCCTTCAGAATGGTGGTTATTTTGAGTGAAAATAGAAGGAGTCAGTTCATGAGAAGTATGAGCACAAAACCATTCATAGTAGACACCAATCCCAGCACTTTGGCACAAGACCATTAATAATAGACATACTACAAGTTCATACATCCTGTCGCAGATGCTAATGAACCTGTTAGACTTTGGCAACATATTTTGTATAATAGAATGGCAAAAAGTTACAGTTGACATAGAAATAGCAGAGGCCATCAGACCTAAACCTTGAAAGCAGATCTACTCCATACATCACAAAAATGCCTTGATATACTTGGATCCAATGAATTTAGGGTTCATCCAGCCACAAAACCAAGGGGGAAATGAAATATTTGAACTTAATCGGTGAAGGAGGAGGACTGTATCACCTGACAAGATTTGGAACCGGTGCCGAGGACCTAATCGAAGGGCCCTGGTGGCGCACTTGTTCTGCAAGTTGGCGTTCGTTTACAGCCACGAGCACCCCATCGCGAGTGGTGCCTGTCGTGATATATTTCTTGGAGATTGGGCGGTCACAGATGGAGGACAAGGAGGGAGCTGGACGGTGGATGTTGGGTGGGGGCGATGACGGTCGTGGAGGGGGGAGAGGGGTACGGTCACCGCGGACGCGGCGCGAGCGTGGGGAGGGAATCACGGCGGGGCAGGGCCTCGCGGCGTGGGCAGATTGGGGGGAGGCGGGGGCACGCACGGGGGAAGGCGGGGGCACGTTAGCTGTGGACGCTGACACTCCGTTCTTAATAGAGTATAGTACACGACCATCACAACCAATTGAGCTTACCAGTTTACTAAGTTATGATTTCAGGAACTCAAAAAATACTTCAAGGATTGATTCTCTAAAGTGGATTGTTCGGAATAACGTAAACATGATCTCTTTTTGGAAATATCACTTGTGCGCGGACCGTTCGGGCCTTTCTAGAGGACTGTTTGCAACACCTCGATGCACTTCTGACAAAAACTATGTTAAATGCACATTTCTACTACAGACCGTCCGAAGAAAAGACAAGTATTGTCCGGTGCCATGTGCGGACCGTCCGACCGTTGAAAAACAGAACAATCAGAAGGTACCGAGTCCGGTAAAATGAATTACAACACATATGCGGACCATCCAGAGGCATGACCAGATCATCCGCGCCAGACTCCATCTGACATCAAATGGCACATTTAATGCGATTATAACTGTTGATATAGCCGTTGTAACTGACCGTTGCAAATCTAGCTGTTGATGTGCAGTGGTGGACCATTTGGACTAGGAGTGCGGACCGTCCGAACCAGGAGTGCAGACCGTTCGAACATGGCAGAACAAGGGCAATAACTAGGAAGTGGTTGGTGACTATAAATACAACCCAACCACCCCTTCAATGACACCTAAGCATTCCAACCTCCACATTCATTACAAAGAGTTAGAATTCACTCCAAAGCCTCACACAAGCATCAAAGATCCTCCAAGTGCGACCATTGTGATTGTATTCATTAGTGATTAATCACCTTTTTGAGAGATTCTAGAGAGTGTGAGATTGTGTTTCATTTGACAGCTCTTTGTTGCTTTGTTTTCTTAGTCGTGCTTTCTTCCTCTCCTTCTAAATCCTCATTGACTTATAAAGCTAGCAAGAGACACCTAAGTGTCCCTCGAGATTAAGGAGAAGCACACAACTGGTCTAAATGACCGCTTGAGAGAGGAAAATGGTTGAAAAAGACATGTCCTACGTGGACTTCTCAATGGGGAGTAGATCCTCTGGAGCCAAACCTTGGGAAACAAATCATTGTGTTCATTTGTGTTGATCATTACTTTACGATTTGATTCTTCCTCTCTCTCTCTAGTTCTCTTGCTCGCAATCGTTTTGAGTTGCCTCCCAAAGTAATCTGTAATTTATTGAGCAACTCTAAGCAAGAAGATCTCGTCCGCACTTTGATTTCATTTATACTCGAGCTTGTTGAGCACCATTTGTGGCACTAGGCATGGCCAGATGGTTCGACCCTGAGGATCGGACGGTCTGGCCCACGTACGGCTCGCCCGTAGGCGCGGACAGTCCGCGAGTAGATCGAATTAGGTGGTTAAAACTCCTTTCTACTCGCGTGCTTAGCCCTCTAATACCATGGGAGCTGTTGGAGAACGCCTAGGAACAGGTACAGACCTCCCCCTTATATATTTGAAGGGGTACGACCGATTGAAACCCCCAACAATCGATCAATCAATCAATATACATCTAGTTCTTTGCATTCTTCCCTAAGAGTAGATAGTAACTTAGATTCCTCTCTCTAATCTTCACCTTCCTTTGGCTTTACGTCGTTTAGAAGCTTCTTGGGTGGCCTGCCAATCCCAAGACAAACCATAGAATCTCTCCTCCCCGACAGGGTCCCTCCCGGAAGAGAGATCCAGGCGCCGTCGGCGAACTCCGCCACCCCTGCACACGCGTGGACCATCCGTCCACTAGGCGCGGACTGTCTAGCTCGTCAGGCAGGAACCCTAGGCTCTGCGCTAGGTCGCAGACCGTTTGGCCCCTGGCCGTGAACTGTCCGCGCATCTGTAGATAGCACCGCCGCTGGTTCTCATCGCAGTGATTGGCGCCCGGATCGACACCAACACACTTTTTGGCGACTCCGCTGGGCACATTGTGTGAAGACCTATCAGATCAGCCTTCGATGGCCGGTTCAAAAGATAGCTCTGACGTCTCGCCCAGCAACATCATCGAGCCAACTTGGGAAACCTTTCCATCTGAAGAACAACTATAATTTGAGGAGCACCAAGAGTAGCTGATCAATGAAGCAAAAACAAAGTTCCTGGCCAACTTCAAAGTGGACAGGAACAACAAAGTCGTTCGACAACGGGCGACTGATCTGGCTTCGCTTCGACCTACTGTAGATACCCCTAAGGTAAGAGAAACAAACAAAATCTAATCTCTTAGAGCTTACATAGATGAGCAGCGAGACCAAATGCAACATATTATAGGGGGTATGCAAAATGATTATAAAAGGCTAGTGCAAGCATTCGATAAATCTACATACTGTCACGTATTTTCCCTCACACGAGGTTGAATCGGGGGAAAATACACGTGATTCATCGCCTGCAGATTGTCATGACCAGCCACAACCCCTTTACGGGATGCAGATGAACACATACCGTGGACAACCACAGCCTCCTACGCAAATCGGTGGTAAATCTGCCGATCTGCACACGACCGAACCATTGTGATATCTTAGCCCAAGGCTTAATAGAATTAATAGAGTATCCATACCAACAAGGTGCATCATCTTTTTCGGAAACCTATCTCGAAAGTACCTCCAAGTTAAGTGTGCTTGGCTTGGAGCAATTTGGAATGGGTGACCGACTAGGAAATTTTCTTGGGTGCTCATGAGTGAGGACAAAGTGCGCACAAAAGACTCGTGTTGGTTTGTGGGGGATGATATATGATTCTAGAGAGCTGCCAGGAGTAAGTATCGCTGGTTCAGGGATTGGACAGGGTGTTACAACCATACGCACGTGAGTGCGGACCGCGCTCGAGCTGCCACGTAATGCGCGAACCCTAAACGACCCATTCGGACCGTCTGTGTATAGTGCTAGACCGTCTGAATATATTAGCGGATAGTTTGGCCATATGGCCGGACCGTTGTAGGGTCGAGATGGTGGACTAGAGGGGGGGGGGGGTGAATAGTCCTTTCTAAAACTAATTACGTTGGCTAACACAAATAAATATTGAATTAATACTATTTTGTTTTAGCCAAGACTACACTCCTCTAACTATAACAAACACCTCACAAAAGATTCTAATTGAAGCAACTAAGGTGCCAAGTTAGTGAAAGAGCTCTCCCACACAAATCTAGTTAGCAAGGTCATACAAACTTATGCAACTATATTTCTAACCACACCAAGAGCTCCTGAACATTTTAGTAAGCAAAGCACACAAAGCTTTAAGCACAACGAGAGAGAAACAACTACTTAGCCACACAAGCTAAGCATAACGGATTAGCTACACAAGTTAACAAAGGAGTACCTATTTTACTACAAGTATGACTAGATAAACAAGAGCATACAAGAGAATCAAATAGTCACTAGCATAAGTATATGAACAAGTAAATACAAGCTAGTGAGGAAAGTTGCAAACCAACGGGGAGATGATGACACTTGACACAATGATTTTTTCCCGTGGTGTCGATGACTTGCCGGTCACCCCTAGTCCACGTTGAGGTAGATTCAAAGCACCCAACCACTCCTCTATCAAGTCTCCACTTGATCTCTTAAGCCAGATTGGTAAATGAATCCTCAAACCTTGATTCCACTAGAGTTGCTTTTCACCACTCCGGTGAGGCAAGCACAACGCCTCTCATAATCACCACCGCGGCTTCTTCACAATTTCCTTTGAAGAGCTCATGAGGAACCACCACCAAGCCGCCTAGGAGGTGGCAACCTCTAAGAGTAACAAGCCAACGACCTCACTTGATGATCTCCCTAGTGCCTCAAAGATCAACAACTTGATGCAATGCACTAGATAGCTCTCAACCTCACTAGAATGCAATCCCATCCAATATGAGTGAGAGAGGGAGAGGAAAGGCTCCAATATGCTCACAAGTGTTCTAAAATGGCCTCTTTCTTTTTCAACTCGGGCAACGCAAGTATATATATAGCCCCTCTCCAAAACTAGCCGTTATGGGCCAAATGCACCTTTTATGCGCACACACAGACGATCTGCAATACAAGCCCGGACTGTCTGCACAAGAATCCCAACGGCTATAAACGGTTATAAAAATGTCAGAGCATTCAAAAATGACTTGCGGACGGTCTGCCCTTCAAGGTCGGACGGTCCGTGATACATAAAACTGAGCCAAAACGAAGTTTTGCAGACTCTGCACATTTGCTAAATATTGTACTACGAACAGTCCGCACTTGGACCCCAGACAGTCCGCAATACAAAATATTTGTACTGAGGATGGTCCGCACTTAGGCCCCGGATGGTTCGCAGTTCAAAAAAGAAAACCAAAGCAGAACTTCTCGAGTTCTGTCCAAACAACAGTCCTTCAACTACAGACGGTCCGCCACTTGGGACCAGACGGTTCACAGTACAAAAACGTCACAAAACACAGAAACTCTGTGTTTTTGCCCATCACCTCAAGTTAGACCTGTGGATGGTCCGCCATGCTGGCCCGGATGGTCCGCGGTACCTCAATTCAGCCCACATTCAAGAAATCACTTTTGAATAAGTTTTTTTCTTCCACAAACCAAAGCGTTGTTAGACCTGATGCAAATGCACCAACAATATGAGCAACGAGGCACTAAAGACATGTCAAGTAATATAATTGACCCCTCTTGATAGTACGACTATCTAGCCTACTAACCCGACCAATTATCAACCTCTAAGCACCTTTTGACCGGTAAAACAAAAACCTATTGTTATACCTTTGCCTTGAGCATTCAATTCCATCTCCTAAAATGATGAACAATGTGCATCCATAAGTGTAGCCAACCATGATACCTTTTACCATTTGTCCATAGCATGAAGTTCCTCCACCATCATCATCAAACCACTTGATCAATAGCCCAGATCAACACATGGCTTGATAATTCTATAATGATATGATCCACTCCATGTTATCACATGGCCTTCTTGGTTCATCAATCTCAACATAGTTTGCTCTTCACCATTGCTTTATGTCCATCGGTGCTAAGTCCTTGCTCTTGCTTCACTGCCACGCGGTCCCTCACACATGAGCCTTTGACTTGCCCTTCACACTAGCCACTCGATCCATCGAAGCCAAGCCATATCTCTTGATCTTCTCCATATAGCCACATGACACCATGTCATGTCTTCATATGTGATGAGCTCTTTCATCACACTAGTTGAGCATCTCAATATCACCAAGCCACATCACCACCATGGCTTAAATAACTCAAACTAGTGTACCTTTGGACTAATCACCTGTGTATCTCAACATAAACAGATATTAGTCCATATAGGTTGTCAATCAATTACCAAAACCAAACAGGATCTCACAATCGTCTACGCACACAACCGAACGATCTGCGTATCTAAGCGGATAGTCTGGCGCAGAGTACGTAGAGCCCTATGATGGGGATTATTATCCAGATCTGCATCCATCCTAACTAAACTTCCCATCACATCCTACAACGCCCCAACACTGTAATATAACATCCCAAACCTGTGGGGGTGAGTACTTTCCAGCCCCTCCTAGAAGGTCGGAAAGGAATGACGAGTCCTATGAACCACATAGGCAAGTATTAATGCGCCACAAAACCCAAGTCAATGGGGAGGAAGACAACATACTAATATCCAAACAACCACACCTATGTTGGACTAGAGAGCCGGTGGACTCCCACCAGCTGCCATTGATATAGTGAGGGAAGAGATAGTGAAAGGGAAATGGCCTCAACATTTCCTATAATCGATTTTGGTGTTTGACGTCCATCACAAACCATATGAACTAACTAGTTTGCCTAGTGAATGTTTTTATCAGGTGCATAAAGTTCACATTAATATACAACGAAAATGAGTTGGGGAATTCTACAAAGTTTGAAGCATACAAGTTTTGGTGCAGCCAGTGGCGCACCGGACACTGTCTGGTGCCCAGACTGAAGCACCTCGCGAACTGGCCGCTCTTGGGTTTTCTCAGAGCCACTCCACTAAAATTCACTGGACTGTTCGGTGCACCACCAGACTATCCGGTGAGCCAACGGAGCAACAGTCAACTTCGCCAACGGTCGACTATAGTACAGTCTGACCGTCAGAAGTCAGAGTCAGAACTGCAAAGTCAGAACGCATCAGACTGTCCAGTGTGCCATCGGACTATCTGGTGCCACAAGAGGACAAACGACTTCAATGGTCAACAACTCCAAACCCCAACGGTTGGCTGATGTGGCATGCACCGGACGGTGAACAGTGCCATGTTCGGTGCACCACCGGACTGTCCGGTGTGCCCGTCGACAGCAAAGTCAGTCAACGGCTAGGAAGTGGTTGGAGGCTATAAATACCCCCAACCACCTCCATTCAAGCCATCCAAGCCTTCCAACCTTCACATTCAATACTAGAGCAAAGAATACACTTCAAAGACACAATCAAAGCATTCAATCCCCTCCAAGCTCCAAAATCAAATCAAGCGTCTAAAGACTTGAGAGAGGGTGTTTTGTGTTTCTTTTGTTGGTCTCGTTGCTTGGATTTCTTTCTTCTTCTCACTCTAATTCTTCTAAGTGCTTTGTAAAGCTAGCAAGAGACACCTAATTATGTGGTGATCCTTGCGGGGTCTTAGTGACCTGTGTGATTAAGAAGAAGCACTTGACCGGTCTAAGTGACCGATTGAGAGAGGGAAAGGGTTGGAATAGACCTGGCCTTTGTGGCCTCCTCAACGGAGCGTAGGTTCCTTGGAACCGAACCTCGGGAAACAAATCGACGTGTTCACTTGTGTTGATCTTCACCACTCGATTTGTTTCTCCCCTCTCCTCTCTCTCGAAATTTCTCTTGCTCACATCGTTTTGAGTTTGCTCCCAAAGTTATCCGCATTATTGAGCAACTCATAGCAAGAGGAACAATCTTCCGCACTCCGAATTTATTTCTAACCCTAACCCCAAGTGTAGTGTGTGTTCAAAGTTTATAATTTTTAGGTTGTGCCTATTCACCCCCCTCTAGGCGACTTTCAGATAGTCACGGCGTTCCAAGATAAGCTCGGAGTTAGCATGATCCCTGTGGGGTAGTCATATCAAAGACCCTATGATAGCCGATTTGACCATCACCCATACCCACAGGGAACTAGGATACCCGAATTCGCAAAGTTTTCAGGTGACCAGGGCAAGAGCACGCGCGAGCACATAGCCCAGTTCTTAGTACAATTAGGAGAATTGGCCGACATAGAGTCATTTCGTGTTCATTTATTTCCATTATCCTTAACAGGAACTGCATTCGCATGGTATGCCACACTGCCTCCTAATTCTATTTTTCGTGGGGAGATTTAGAACAGAAATTCCATGATCATTTCTTCTCCGACGATTATGAGTTAGATCTAGTAGACCTAGTGGCCCTGTGACAAGAGAAAGACGAATTGGTTAATGATTACATCTGGAGGTTCCAGGATACAAGGAACCTGTGTTTCCAAATTCATTTGGCAGAGAAACAACTAGCAAGGTTAACCTTTAATGGATTGCACTATTATTTAAAATAAAGATTAGAAGGCATCCAGTTTTTTACGCTAGCACAATTACAACAGAGAGCTTTGGCTTATGAATGTCAAAGTAAAGAAACTGCCAAAACAATTCATCATAATGTCCATGTAGTAGAATGAGACCATAGTAGCTCAGATGACGAATCAAAAGAAGTATACACTGCTGAAATGATTTGGCCAAAGCAGGCCAAGTCATTGGCTTGTTCCTTCTTTAAGCCCATTAAAAAGAAATGGCAAGATGAGGTTAAGTTTGCGTTTAATGTTTACAAATGTGATAAAATATTTGATGAGTTACTCAAGAATGGTAACATTAAAATAAACCATATTGTTCCATCCGCCGATGAACTCAAGCGTCGTGCAAATTGCAAGTGGCGACCGTGCAAATTGACCATTAATTGTAATGTGTTTCGACGACAAATCCAATAGACCATTAACGAGGGACGATTGAAATTTTAGGAAATGCAGGTGGACACAGAGCCCTTCCTAATAAATATGATCAACTTTGTTGGTTAAAAAATCTGATTCGGCCCAACACAGTCGATAATGGCGAAGGCAAGGAGGTCATCATCGGCGATGCACGAGAGGTCGATGAAAACGCTAAAAACTCTTGCAGGAAAGTTGTGGCGGAAAGGACTCCTGATGGAGGGGAGACTCTGAAGGTTACCATCGCTACCTCCAATGCCAGGAGGCAAGAGCGGGCAGGTAGCCAGGTGCGGGCCCCTGTTCTGTGCATCTTAGACGGTCTGACGCATACACGCGGACAGTCCAGGACATCGTCGGATAGTCTAGATCATTCAAGCGGACGGTCTGTCAACACCCAAGAGCAGCGACAACCGTGTACCTTCAAGCCTCGACGACCAGAAATATGTACGTGGAAAACTAACACAGTAAAGGCAGCTGGTCTACTAGTCAAATCTGGCCCGACCTTTGATCAACTGTTATCTAAATATGTGAAAAAGAAGGCTGGCCCAAGTGACCTCGCTCACCCACTCAGGAGCGATAGCAGGTGAGACCGATTGGACCACCTCACCAATCGGAAAGGTCAGCAGGTCATAATATACAATTAAGACCTAATGTGCTTGCATGGACACCTCCACCCCCATACCCACCTGCGCCATATCAATATGCATACGTACCAACGCCCTATGTCCCAAATCAAATGTGGGGCATGCCACTATATCTATTTGGGATGCCATAATATCCCGCTTGGGGGGCACCCCAAACATCTGTATTTGACAGGTTAGCACGTCCAGTACAAGACCGATTGAGTGCCCCTCAATCCGGTCACCAAGCACAGATCTAGCAAGAGTGCCGAACTACTCAGCCACAAAGGCCAACTAATCCAGCAGGGGGGCATATATCTACAACCGCCAAGAGGATGACAAAAGGGGGCATCATCAAAATAGGCACGTCAGATGTCGTCATACTGGGAAATGAGAAAGGGCCTATGATTTTTGGTAAATCAGCCAATACAAGCCAGAAGGAAGACACGGCTGCCAGCAAAACAGTCGACCCAAAATACCTCATGCCTCGATGGTGCCCATCGGGACTGACACGATCTCAAAAGCGAAAATTGCATCACTTGAGAGCAAAGGACAAGCAAAAGAAGCAGAAAACATATTTAACGATACACATCCGCAGTACCCAACACCACAAAAGAGGTGGAGGCCAAAGGCCGTCGAAGTAAATTAAATGACCATGAAGACATAAAACAAGACAACAACTTTGCAGCTCTCTTCAGGTACGACGGATAGTCCGACTCTCGAGTCCGGATCGTCCGCTCTATGCCAGAACACCTCCGATGACGTGCCCACACCTATGGAAGAGGAATAGAGGATGACCTGCTGGGAGAGGACTTGGTCGACTACGGAGCCACGCCAGAACACCCAAGTATGGACGTACTGTTATTATGTTTTGAGCCGATTGTACTATTATTGGTGACGATGAACCTGTTGTTGCTCAATTCGATTTTGGTACTAAATAGGTCGCCTTCACTAAGCCAAAAGAATCGATCAACCATTTAAAGCCTGTCGGGGACCATAATTAGGGGTACCCTCAAGACGCCTAATTCTCAGCTGGTAACCCCCATCAGCATAAAGCTGCAGAGGCCTGATGGGTGCGATTAAGTCAGGGATCAGTCCGTACGAGCGACTCAATCACGCCTCGCCCAAGCCTAGCCTCGGGCAAGGGCAGCCGACCCCGAGGGATTTCCGTCTCGCCCGAGGCCCCCCTTTAACGGCGGACACATCTCCGGCTCGCCCGAGGCCTTGCCTTCGCTAAGAAGCAACCCTGACTAAATCGCCGCACTGACTGACCGAGTCGCAGGGGCATTTAACGCAAAGGTGGCCTGACACCTTTATCCTAACGCGCGCCCCCCGGCAGAGCCGAAGTGACCGCCGTCACTTCGCCGCTCCACTAACCGGTTTGACAGAAGGACAGCGCCGCCTGCGCCACTCCGACTGCAGTGCCACTTGACAGAGTGAGACTGACAGGCAGTCAGACCTTGCCAAAGGCGCCATAGGAAACTCCGCTCCGCCCGACCCAGGGCTCGGACTCGGGCTCAGCCCCGGAAGACGGCGAACTCCGCTCCGCCCGACCCAGGGCTCGGACTCGGGCTAAGCCCCGGAAGACGGCGAACTCCGCTCCGCCCGACCCAGGGCTCGGACTCGGGCTAAGCCCCGGAAGACGGCGAACTCCGCTCCGCCCGACCCAGGGCTCGGACTCGGGCTAAGCCCCGGAAGACGGTGAACTCCGCTCCGCCCGACCCAGGGCTCGGACTCGGGCTAAGACCCGGAAGACGGCGAACTCCGCTCCGCCCGACCCAGGGCTCGGACTCGGGCTCAGCCCCAGAAGACGACGAACTCCGCTCCGCCCGACCCAGGGCTCGGACTCGGGCTAAGACCCAGAAGACGGCGAACTCCGCTCCGCCCGACCCAGGGCTCGGACTCGGGCTAAGACCCAGAAGACGGCGAACTCCGCTCCGCCCGACCCCAGGGCTCGGACTCCGCCCTGGCCTCTGCCGAACGACCTCCGCCTCGCCCGACCCAGGGGCTTGGGCTCGGCCTCGGCAACGGAAGACAGACTCGACCCCAGCTTCGGAGGAGCCCCCACGTCGCCCGGACTCGGGCGCGGGCCCGCCACGTCAATAGGGAGCGCCATCATCATCCTACCCCGAGCCGACTCGGGCCGCAGAGAACAAGACCGGTGTCCCATCTGGCTAGCTCCGCCAGATAGGCAATGATGGCGCCCCGCGTGCCCTGTGACGACGGCGGCTCTCAGCTCCCTTACGGAAGCAGGGGGACGTCAGCAAGGACTCGACCGCTCCGACAGCTGTCCCTCCGCCAGGCTCCGTTGCTCCTCCGATAGCCACGACATCACACCAGCAGGGTGCCAAGATCTCTCCGGCTGCCACATTGGCATGTACTTAGGGCGCTAGCTCTCCCTCCGCTAGACACGTAGCACTCTGCTACACCCCCATTGTACACCTGGATCCTCTCCTTACGCCTATAAAAGGAAGGACCAGGGCCTTCTTAGAGAAGGTTGGCCGCGCGGGGACGAGGACGGGACAGGCGCTCTCTTGGGGCCGCTCGCTTCCCTCACCCGCGTGGACGCTTGTAACCCCCTACTGCAAGCGCACCCGACCTGGGCGCGGGACGAACACGAAGGCCGCGGGATCTTCCACCTCTCTCACGCCCGTCTCCGGCCACCTCGCTTTCCCCCCTTCGCGCTCGCCCACGCGCTCGACCCATCTGGGCTGGGGCACGCGACACACTCACTCGTCGGCTTAGGGACCCCCCGGTCTCGAAACGCCGACAGTTGGCGCGCCAGGTAGGGGCCTGCTGCGTGTTGACGAACAGCTTCCCGTCAAGCTCCAGATGGGCAGTCTCCAGCAACCTCTCCGGCCCGGGACGGTGCTCCGTTTCGGGAGTCTTGAGTTCATGTCCTTCGACGGCGGCTACGACATGATACTCCTTCCACCGCCGCGCGACAACGACAATGGCGGCCGACAACCCGCCCGCCGGCGGCGGAATCGACGACGTCTTCCCCGCGTGGCGGAAGAACAACATTCGAGCTCGCCCCGTCCTCTCCCCCGCCAACGGAGGAGGAGGCGGAGCAACCAAGGCCAAGCAGGAGGTCGCGTTTCGTCGGCAGTTGAGCGAATCGATGTCCCCAGCGCCCCAACGGGGGGCGCGTCGGGCGTCGACCTCGCGTTTAAGACGAAGGCGGGCGCCGTCCCCCCGCGACAAGCCGATCCCGAGCAAGTGGATGACGCCAGCGCGCTCGCGGAGGGCTTGCAGGACGTCGCCCTCGTACCCAAGACGACGGTGCAACCAGTCCCCGACGTGACTATGTCGCTGCTCGTCGACCAAAAGGTACCGATTGAATCCCATCCTACGTCATTTCGACTCGGCCTCAACCCGCTTAGCGACCTCACTTCGGCGGGCGCTCTCGTTGAGGCGAGTGCAACCCCTCTGGGGTTTCGTATGCGGTCGCCTTGGGACCAGTTGACGGACGTCTCGACCTACGGGCCCTCTGGGTCCGAGGAAGATGACGATCCCAGCATATGTTGGGATTTCTCTGGATTTGGCAACCCCAGTGCCATGCAAGACTTTATGACCGCATGTGACTACTGCCTCTCCGACTGTTCCGACGGTGGCCGCAGCCTCGACAACGAGGACTGCGGCCCAAGCCGCGAATGTTTCCACGTCGAGCTAGGGGGTCCCTCCGAAGGCAACCATCTCGGCTTGCCGGAGGACGGTGATCTCCCTAGGCCGGTGCCTCGCGCTGACATCCCGCGGGAGCTAGCTGTGGTCCCCGTTCTGGCGGGGGGTCACGACCCACAGCTCGAGCAAGTCCGCGGGGCGCAGGCCAGGCTCGACGAGGGAGCAGGAGCGCTTGAGCCGATCCGCCGGGACATTGGGCAGGTATGGGCGGGCCAACCCATGGCCGGAGAAATACGTCACCTGCCCCAAGGTTTCCAGCATCACGTCGCCAACGACGTCAGGGTCAGACCGCAACC
This sequence comes from Zea mays, assembly GCF_902167145.1. Lineage (NCBI taxonomy): Eukaryota > Viridiplantae > Streptophyta > Magnoliopsida > Poales > Poaceae > Zea > Zea mays. Next base: position 58,326,813 of record NC_050096.1, on the reverse strand, counting down.
CGCATCCAATGGGGTCGGTCAGAACCTGGCAGCCGCAGCGATGCTCATCCGCGCGATGCCGGAGCCATCGACCACTGAGGGTCGGCGAATCCAGGGAGAGCTCAAGAATCTCCTGGAAGGCGCTGCGGTCCGACGGGCCGAGAGCACTGCCTCCCGAAGGCAGGGATACCCCTCAGAACCTCATGCCGCGACTTCCCGATTCATGCGGGAAGCCTCGATCTACACCGGGCGCACGCGCAACACCGCGCCTGCGGCCCCGGGCCACCTTGGCAACGAGCACCATCGTCGCGACCGTCGGGCCCACCTCGACGAAAGGGTGCGAAGAGGCTACCACACCAGGCGTGGGGGACGCTACGACAGCGGGGAGGATCGGAGTCCCTCGCCCGAACCACCCGGTCCGCAGGCCTTCAGTCGGGCCATCCGACGGGCGCCGTTCCCGACCCGGTTCCGACCCCCGACTACTATCACAAAGTACTCGAGGGAAACGAGACCGGAACTGTGGCTCGCGGACTACCGCCTGGCCTGCCAACTGGGTGGAACGGACGATGACAACCTCATCATCCGCAACCTCCCCCTGTTCCTCTCCGACACCGCTCGCGCCTGGTTGGAGCACCTGCCTCCGGGGCAGATCTCCAACTGGGATGATTTGGTCCAAGCCTTCGCCGGCAATTTCCAGGGCACGTACATGCGCCCTGGGAATTCCTGGGACCTCCGAAGTTGCCGACAACAGCCGGGAGAGTCTCTCCGAGACTACATCCGGCGATTTTCGAAGCAGCGCACCGAGCTGCCCAACATCACCGACTCGGATGTCATCGGCGCGTTCCTCGCCGGCACCACCTGCCGCGACCTGGTGAGTAAGTTGGGTCGCAAGACCCCCACCAGGGCGAGCGAGCTGATGGACATCGCCACCAAGTTCGCCTCTGGCCAGGAGGCGGTCGAGGCTATCTTCCGAAAGGACAAGCAGCCCCAGGGCCGCCCATCGGAAGATGCTCCCGAGGCGTCGACTCAGCGCGGCGCCAAGAAGAAAGGCAAGAAGAAGTCGCAAGCGAAACGCGACGCCGCCGACGTGGACCTTGTCGCCGCCGCCGAGTACAAGAACCCTCGGAAGCCCCCCGGAGGTGCTAACCTCTTCGACAAGATGCTCAAAGAGCCGTGCCCCTATCATCAGGGGCCCGTCAAGCACACCCTTGAGGAGTGCGTCATGCTTCGGCGCCACTTCCACAGGGCCGGGCCACCCGCAGAGGGTGGCAGGGCCCGCGACGACGACAACAAGGAAGATCACCAAGCAGGAGAGTTCCCCGAGGTCCGCGACTGCTTCATGATCTACGGTGGGCATGCGGCGAATGCCTCGGCTCGGCATCGCAAGCAAGAGCGCCGGGAGGTCTGCTCGGCGAAGGTGGCGGCGCCAGTCTACCTAGACTGGTCCGACAAGCCCATCATCTTCGACCAAGCTGATCATCCCGACCACGTGCCGAGCCCGGGGAAATACCCGCTCGTCGTCGACCCCATCGTCGGCGACGTCAGTCTCACCAAGGTCCTGATGGATGGGGGCAGCTGCCTCAACATCATCTACGCCGAGACCCTCAGGCTCCTGCGCGTCGATCTGTCCTCCGTCCGAGCGGGTGCTGCGCCCTTCCACGGGATCATTCCCTTTAAGCGCGTCCAGCCCCTCGGACGACTCGACCTTCTCGTCTGCTTCGGAACACCCTCCAACTTCCGAAGGGAGACTCTGACGTTCGAGGTGGTCGGGTTCCGAGGAACCTACCACGCGGTACTAGGGAGGCCATGCTACGCGAAGTTCATGGCCGTCCCCAACTACACCTACCTGAAGCTCAAGATGCCGGGCCCCAACGGGGTCATCACCGTCGACCCCACGTACAAACACGCGTTCGAATGCGACATGGAGTGCGTGGAGTACGCCGAGGCCCTCGCCGAGTCCGAGGCCCTCATCGCCGACCTGGAGAACCTCTCCAAGGAGGTGCCAGACGTGAAGCGTCATGCCGGCAACTTCGAGCCAGCGGAGACGGTTAAGGCCGTCCCTCTCGACCCCAGTGGCGACACCTCCAAGCAGATCCGGGTCGGTTCCGGGCTCGACCCCAAATAGGAAGCAGTGCTCGTCGACTTTCTCCGCGCAAACGCCGACGTCTTTGCGTGGAGTCCCTCGGACATGCCCGGCATACCGAGGGATGTCGCCGAGCACTCGCTGGATATTCGGGCCGGAGCCCGACCCGTTAGGCAGCCTCTGCGCCGATTCGACGAGGAGAAGCGCAGAGTGATAGGCGAGGAGATCCACAAGCTAATGGCAGCAGGGTTCATCAAAGAGGTATTCCATCCCGAATGGCTTGCCAACCCTGTGCTTGTGAGGAAGAAAGGGGGGAAATGGCGGATGTGTGTAGACTACACTGGTCTCAACAAAGCATGCCCGAAGGTTCCCTACCCTCTGCCTCGCATCGATCAAATCGTGGATTCCACTGCTGGGTGCGAAACCTTGTCCTTCCTCGATGCCTACTCAGGGTATCACCAAATCCGGATGAAAGAGTCCGACCAGCTCGCGACTTCTTTCATCACGCCCTTCGGCATGTACTGCTATGTCACCATGCCATTCGGTTTGAGGAATGCGGGCGCGACGTACCAGCGGTGCATGAACCATGTGTTCGGCGAACACATCGGTCGCACAGTCGAGGCCTACGTCGATGACATCGTAGTCAAGACAAGGAAGGCTTCCGACCTCCTCTCCGACCTTGAAGTGACATTCCGATGTCTTAAGGCGAAAGGCGTCAAGCTCAATCCCGAGAAGTGTGTCTTCGGGGTGCCCCGGGGCATGTTCTTGGGGTTCATCGTCTCCGAGCGAGGCATCAAAGCCAACCCGGAGAAGATCGCAGCTATCACCAGCATGGGGCCCATCAAGGACTTAAAAGGCGTACAGAGGGTCATGGGATGTCTCGCGGCCCTGAGCCGCTTCATCTCACGCCTCGGCGAAAGAGGTCTGCCTCTGTACCGCCTCTTAAGGAAGGCCGAGTGTTTCGCTTGGACCCCTGAGGCCGAGGAAGCTCTCGGGAACCTGAAGGCGCTCCTTACAAAGGCGCCTATCTTGGTGCCCCCAGCTGATGGAGAAGCCCTCTTGATTTACGTCGCCGCGACCACTCAGGTGGTTAGCGTCGCGATTGTGGTCGAGAGGCAAGAAGAAGGGCATGCATTGCCCGTTCAGAGGCCAGTCTACTTCGTCAGCGAGGTACTGTCCGAAACCAAGATCCGCTACCCACAAGTTCAGAAGCTGCTGTATGCAGTAATCCTGACGAGGCGGAAGTTGCGACATTACTTCGAGTCTCATCCGGTAACTGTGGTGTCATCCTTCCCCCTGGGGGAGATCATCCAGTGCCGAGAGGCCTCGGGCAGGATCGCAAAGTGGGCGGTGGAAATCATGGGCGAAACGATCTCGTTCGCCCCTCGGAAGGCCATCAAGTCCCAGGTGTTGGCGGACTTCGTGGCTGAATGGGTCGACACCCAGCTGCTGACGGCTCCGATCCAACCGGAGCTCTGGACCATGTTTTTCGACGGGTCGCTGATGAAGACGGGAGCCGGCGCGGGCCTGCTCTTCATCTCGCCCCTCGGGAAACACCTACGCTACGTGCTACGCCTCCATTTCCCGGCGTCCAACAATGTGGCTGAGTACGAGGCTCTGGTCAACGGGTTGCGGATCGCCATCGAGCTAGGGGTCAGACGCCTCGACGCTCGCGGTGACTCGTAGCTCGTCATCGACCAAGTCATGAAGAACTCCCACTGCCGCGACCCGAAGATGGAGGCCTACTGCGATGAGGTTCGGCGCCTGGAAGACAAGTTCTACGGGCTCGAGCTCAACCACATCGCTCGGCGCTACAACGAGACTGCGGACGAGCTGGCGAAAATAGCCTCGGGGCGAACGACGGTTCCCCCGGACGTCTTCTCCCAGGATCTGCATCAACCCTCCGTCAAGATCGACGACACGCCCGAGGCCGAGGCACCCTCGGTCCAGCCCGAGGCACCCTCGGTCCAGCCCGAGGTACCCTCGGCTCAGCCCGAGGCACCCTCGGTCCAGTCCGAGGTACCCTCGGCTCAGCCCGAGGCGTCCTCGGTTCAGCCCGAGGTACCCTCGGCCCCCGAGGGCGAGGCACTGCATGTCGAGGAAGAGCAGAACGGGGCCACGCCTGATCGAAATTGGCAGACCCCGTACCTGCAATATCTCCGCCGAGGAGAGCTACCCCTCGACCAAGCCGAGGCTCGGCGGGTAGCGCGACGCGCTAAGTCGTTCGTCTTGCTGGGCGATGAGGAGGAGCTCTACCACCGTAGCCCCTCGGGCATCCTCCAGCGATGCATCTCCATCGCCGAAGGTCAGGAACTCCTACAAGAAATACACTCGGGGGCTTGCGGGCATCATGCAGCGCCTCGAGCCCTTGTCGGGAATGCTTTCCGGCAAGGCTTCTACTGGCCAACGGCAGTGGCTGACGCCACTAGAATTGTCCGCACCTGCGAAGGGTGCCAATTCTATGCGAAGCAGACCCACCTGCCCGCTCAGGCTCTTTAGACGATACCCATCACCTGGCCCTTTGCTGTATGGGGTCTGGACCTCGTTGGTCCCTTGCAGAAGGCACCCGGGGGCTACACGCACCTGCTGGTCGCCATCGACAAATTCTCCAAGTGGATCGAGGTCCGACCCCTGAACAGCATCAGGTCCGAGCAGGTGGTGGCGTTCTTCACCAACATCATCCATCGCTTCGGGGTCCCAAACTCCATCATCACCGACAACGGCACCCAGTTCACCGGCAGAAAATTCTTGGATTTTTGCGAGGATCACCACATCCGGGTGGACTGGGCCGCCGTGGCTCATCCCATGACAAATGGGCAAGTAGAGCGTGCCAACGACATGATTCTACAAGGGCTCAAGCCCCGGATTTACAACGACCTCAACAAGTTCGGCAAGCGATGGATGAAGGAACTCCCCTCGGTGGTCTGGAGCCTGAGGACAACGCCGAGCCGAGCCACGGGTTTCACGCCGTTCTTCCTGGTCTACGGGGCCGAGGCCATATTGCCCACTGACCTGGAATACGGCTCCCCGAGGACGAGGGCCTACAACGATCAAAGCAACCAAGCTAGCCGAGAAGAGTCGCTGGACCAGCTGGAAGAGGCTCGGGACAAGGCCTTACTACACTCGGCGCGGTACCAGCAGTCCCTGCGACGCTACCACGCCCGAGGGGTCCGACCCCGAGACCTCCAGGTGGGCGACCTGGTGCTTCGACTGCGGCAAGACGCCCGAGGGAGGCACAAGCTCACGCCCCCCTGGGAAGGGCCATTCGTCATCGCCAAAGTTCTGAAGCCCGGAACATACAAGCTGGCCAACGATCAAGGCGAGGTCTACGGCAACGCTTGGAACATCAAACAACTACGTCGCTTCTACCCTTAAGATGTTTTCAAGTTGTTCATATACCTCGCACCCACGCAAAGTTTGGTCATCAAGGAAGGGTCGGCCTCGCCTCGGCAAAGCCCGACCCTCCCTCGGGGGCTAAAAGGGGGGAGACCCCCTCTGCGTCAAAATTTTCTCGAAAGAAAAGATCTCTTTTAGCAGAATATCTTTCGTGCTTTTTGACTACTTCGAAAAGCGGATCCTGGAAACGACGGAGTACACGTAAGCAACCAAGGCTGACCGAACCGAGGGACTCCTACGCCTCCGGGATACGGATACCTCACTCATCACCTTCTGCGATAAGTAGCTCGCGCTCGGATAAAGTGATTCCACGGACCGAACAAGTCTTTACGTTTGGAAGCTCTTCTGCCGAAGCGGTCCTTCGAGCCTTCTCGACTGAGTCGGTGACAGGGCCTCATGGACGGGCGAAAGTACGCGTAAGCGGCAAGGCCGACCGAGCCGAGGGACTCCCACGCCTCCGGGATACGGATACCTCACTCATCACCTTCCGCGAGAAGCAACTCTCGCTCGCGCAAACATCCCTGTTACCGACAAAAAGTCCAGATACTCGAAACAAGAGGAAAAGAGACGCAGCTTTACTACGCGGCGAGGGTGTGTTCTCTGGCCTCAGCGCCCGCAGAAGGCACACGCTACAAGACAACCTGATCCTGCAGGCTCGGGTCTTCGCACTGGAGGGGGGCTGTAGCACCCTCGACATCGACAACACCTTCGGCGAGGTCCGACCCAGCCTCGGACGGTGACGCAGTCCGGGGGCTCCTCCGGGAATCCGGCCCGAGCAGGCGGCTCGGCCGATTACCCCTGGGGCCTCGGCCCACCATCTTCCAAGGGCGCCAGCCCGGTCCGAGGCCTCGGCTGATCGACTCCGGCATCGGTCCCGCCGACGGACAACCCGGCTAGGCTCCGGCCAACCAGGTTTTCATTTTTGAGCCAACTCCGCCTCTGTTAGTTCTGATATCGCTACCCCTGGCCTCGGCTCATCGAAGAGCGGCCAAGGGGTCTTTTTAACTAAGCTAGAGGAGCCTCAGACAACAAGGCCGATCGAGCCGAGGGATTCCTACGCCTCCGGGATATGGATACCTCACTCGTCACCTTGACACGGGGCGACTCATGATTGGTGAAGCGGTTCAGATAATCAACAGGCGAGTCTTAGTACTCGAAAATGAGGAAAAAACATGGCTCCGTGCCAAAATTACATACATGTTCAGGCCTCGACAGCCACAATGAACAAAAACACTAGCATTCAAGGTGCCATTACAAACGGAACTCCGGTTCCGTCCCCGCGGGTACGAACAACCCCAGAGAGTCGGGGAACCCGCGGAGCGATCGCGAGCCGACAGGTGGCCCGCCACCGCCCGATCCGGCAACAGCGGCAACCACCCCCGCCCCGGGCGGCGAAGCAGCTTCGGCAGCAGCTTCGGGGCAGGTGTTACGACAGGAGGGCTCTCACCCGCGGGGACTTCCTCCAGCCATTCCTTGAGGCTGAGGGAGGGAGAGAGGCCGCAGCCCGACTCGCTTTCCCCCACCATCAAACTGGAGGTCACCATCTTGGGTGACCGCCGGTGGAGGGGTGCAGCCGGGCTGCATGATGAAAATCCTTGAAGCCGAACGATGGCTGAAAGGTACCAACTCCCACGGAGTTGCGTTCCTCCGACGATGAGGCGAAAAGACAGTGGGTACCCCCCATCCGGGGGCTTGGAAGATGGAAAGACACGACGCATAAGGGAGGAAGAAGACATGGTCGCCTTCCGAAAGGGGTCACCCTCCTTTTAAAGGCAACTCTCCCTACGTGCGCCCTCAAACGTCACGGGCTGAGTCTTCTCCAACACGCTCCAAGGCCCTCCCCTGCGGCGCGGGGGCTGGGTCCCGCATGTCATGCAAACCGGCTCAGAGCAGAAGAAGCCAAACCGCCGCGCATGGCGCACACAACCGCCCAGCGGTTACAAGCGACCCCCCACTTTTGCCCAGACCAACGGGTGGAAGGGGCGGGCAGCCATGCAGGCGGCATGCAACCGCGCCAAGTGGACGCGCTTCTCCGACTCCCGACACGCCAGCATGGAGGCCCAGGCCCACGCGTCACGCAACCGGCGCGCCAGATGCTGCATGCGAGCAACTGCACCGCCACTTACGCCACCATCGCGCCTCTTCGGTTGCGGAGCCAATACCGCGACTCGAGGCGGCCCAGCGCACGACCCAGCAGCGCCAGCCTGGCGCGACGGTCAATGCGGCCGAAAGTGGGCCGGCAGTAATGACGGTGGCAGGCGGGCGGGAGCAGCGGTCACGTCGTCAGCCAGGCTCACGTCCCATCCAGGGGCAGCAAGAGAGCCTCCTCTCACGGCGTGAAGACGGCGCGCCCGTGATCCGTCCCTCGAACGGCTCGCGCACGCGCAACGGCCGCTCCGCCAACCACTCGCCCTGTCGCATTAACTCCGCGGCGGGACAGGCGGCGCTTCTGGCAGGGGAAGCGGGCGACGCTTCGCCTTCGCCGTAATAACCGCGCCAAAAAAAAGGTACGCCACGTCGTTCGATTTCGTATCCTTTTCCTTTTTTCCTCTTTCTCTATCTCTTGCAACAGGGACCGGGAAAGGGGGATACCCCGAAAAGGATCCTTCCCTGTGAAGGAACCGGGCTCCGAGCCCCCCCTACTGATCAGAGGTTCGAAGACTGGCCCTCCGAGGGGTTCAACAGTCGCCTCAGATCGCGTGGGCCCTACACCCACTACTGGTCAGAGGTTCGAAGGCCGGCCCCCCGAAGGGCTCCACGGCCGCCTCAGGCTACTCGGGCTCCGCGCCCATTACTGATCAGGGGTTCGAAGGCTGGCCCCCGAAGGGTACACAGTCGCCTCAGACGCCGAGCGAGGGATGACCAGGGGTACGTTCGATACATAACCAAGGCTCGGGCTGCGCTCCCGAGGTACCCTAGGACATTTCCGAGACCAGCGGGAGCGATCTTGTAACGGAATCCCATCGGAGGGAGGCATCGAGCACTCGGACCCCGTCGCCAGGGGACCGGGTCCGGCAGATCACCCGCAGGTACTTTTGGGCGTGCCTCTGGGCCCCTAGCCGACCCCCAACGAACGGGGCACGAACGTCCACTCGGATTACCCGCTTGCAGCTCACCGGAGACACCATGTTCGATGCCCATCGAGGGTAACATGGCGCTCTCCCCCCCTCCTCCTTGCGGAAAGGCGACGTAGGGGCGTATATAAAAAAGCCGAGTCTGTCCCTGATCGCCCTCTCGCCCTGTGCGGAGGCTCGGGGGCTGCTCTCGCAAACCCGGCTCCGGCCGAACCGTTGACAGCATCAACATACCAGCCCGAGAGCTTGGGCCCCGACCGTGCACCCGGGCTACGGCCAGTTCGCATGAGGGAACAACCAGACCAGCCGAAGCATTACGCGAGGCATTAAGACCTCGGAGGAGTGAAACCACTCCTCCGAGGCCTCGGGGGCTACACCCGGCGGGTGCGCTCGCGCGCACCCACCGGAACAAAATGCAACCGAGAAAGGCTGGTCCCCTTGCAAAAAAGTGCGACGAAAGCCTCCAAGCGAGTGCTAACACTCCCTTCGAGGCTCGGGGGCTACTGTCGGGGACCATAATTAGGGGTACCCTCAAGACGCCTAATTCTCAGCTGGTAACCCCCATCAGCATAAAGCTGTAGAGGCCTGATGGGTGCGATTAAGTCAGGGATCAGTCCGTACGAGCGACTCGATCACGCCTCGCCCGAGCCTAGCCTCGGGCAAGGGCAGCCGACCCCGAGGGATTTCCGTCTCGCCCGAGGCCCCCCTTTAACGGCGGACACATCTCCGGCTCGCCCGAGCCCTTGCCTTCGCTAAGAAGCAACCCTGACTAAATCGCCGCACTGACTGACCGAGTCGCAGGGGCATTTAACGCAAAGGTGGCCTGACACCTTTATCCTGACGCGCGCCCCCCGGCAGAGCCGAAGTGACCGCCGTCACTTCGCCGCTCCACTAACCGGTCTGACAGAAGGACAGCGCCGCCTGCGCCACTCCGACTGCAGTGCCACTTGACAGAGTGAGACTGACAGGCAGTCAGACCCTGCCAAAGGCGCCATAGGAAACTCCGCTCCGCCCGACCCAGGGCTCGGACTCGGGCTCAGCCCCGGAAGACGGCGAACTCCGCTCCGCCCGACCCAGGGCTCGGACTCGGGCTAAGCCCCGGAAGACGGCGAACTCCGCTCCGCCCGACCCAGGGCTCGGACTCGGGCTAAGCCCCGGAAGACGGCGAACTCCGCTCCGCCCGACCCAGGGCTCGGACTCGGGCTAAGCCCCGGAAGACGGCGAACTCCGCTCCGCCCGACCCAGGGCTCGGACTCGGGCTAAGCCCCAGAAGACGGCGAACTCCGCTCCGCCCGACCCAGGGCTCGGACTCGAGCTAAGACCCGGAAGACGGCGAACTCCGCTCCGCCCGACCCAGGGCTCGGACTCGGGCTCAGCCCCAGAAGACGACGAACTCCGCTCCGCCCGACCCAGGGCTCGGACTCGGGCTAAGACCCGGAAGACGGCGAACTCCGCTCCGCCCGACCCAGGGCTCGGACTCGGGCTAAGACCCAGAAGACGGCGAACTCCGCTCCGCCCGACCCCAGGGCTCGGACTCCGCCCTGGCCTCTGCCGAACGACCTCCGCCTCGCCCGACCCAGGGGCTCGGGCTCGGCCTCGGCAACGGAAGACAGACTCGACCCCAGCTTCGGAGGAGCCCCCACGTCGCCCGGACTCGGGCGCGGGCCCGCCACGTCAATAGGGAGCGCCATCATCATCCTACCCCGAGCCGACTCGGGCCGCAGAGAACAAGACCGGTGTCCCATCTGGCTAGCTCCGCCAGATAGGCAATGATGGCGCCCCGCGTGCCCTGTGACGACGGCGGCTCTCAGCTCCCTTACGGAAGCAGGGGGACGTCAGCAAGGACTCGACCGCTCCGACAGCTGTCCCTCCGCCAGGCTCCGTTGCTCCTCCGATAGCCACGACATCACACCAGCAGGGTGCCAAGATCTCTCCGGCTGCCACATTGGCATGTACTTAGGGCGCTAGCTCTCCCTCCGCTAGACACGTAGCACTCTGCTACACCCCCATTGTACACCTGGATCCTCTCCTTACGCCTATAAAAGGAAGGACCAGGGCCTTCTTAGAGAAGGTTGGCCGCGCGGGGACGAGGACGGGACAGGCGCTCTCTTGGGGCCGCTCGCTTCCCTCACCCGCGTGGACGCTTGTAACCCCCTACTGCAAGCGCACCCGACCTGGGCGCGGGACGAACACGAAGGCCGCGGGATCTTCCACCTCTCTCACGCCCGTCTCCGGCCACCTCGCTTTCCCCCCTTCGCGCTCGCCCACGCGCTCGACCCATCTGGGCTGGGGCACGCGGCACACTCACTCGTCGGCTTAGGGACCCCCCGGTCTCGAAACGCCGACAAAGTCGCTCTTCGTGCGCGGTCATATCGATGGAATGCCGATTTCTAAGATGTTGGTAGACGGAGGGGCAACCATGAATTTAATGCCTTACTCATTGTACAGAAAATTAGGAAAGCAAGATGATGAACTAGTCAAGACCAATATGACGCTCAGTGGTGTTGGGACTGGCAGTTCGATCAAAGCCAAGGGAGTCACGTTCGTTGAGTTAACCGTCAGGACCAAGACCCTTGATGCTGCATTCTTCGTCGCTGATGTAGAAGGAAATTATAGTATAATCTTAGGCAGAGATTGGATTCATGCTAATCAATGTATACCTTCTACTTTATATCAAATGTTGTTACAGTTGGTAGGAGATGAGGTAGAACAAGTACATGTTGATGCATCGGCCTGCATCGCCGTGGCCGATGCTCCTGTGCTTTGGACTTATGAGACGACTACATGTCTCACAGGAGTTGACTTTTTTGATTATCAATTCACAAGTATAGATAAAAAAGGCTTCATTCCTGTAATGCTAGAGCCGATGGAGAATCGGCTGAATCCTAAATAAAGTTTAAATAATGAGTACACCCATAAGGAACATGTCATAGGTCACGGACAGTCTGGCCCTCGAGGCTGGACAGTTCGACGAAAGGCAAGAAGATTCTCAGGGTTTAGCCCAGGTCGTGGATAGTCTAACCCCTAAGGACAGACGGTTCAGTCTTTTCTAGGACAGTCCGACCCTTAAGGCCAGACAGTCTGGCTGCTGCCAGACAGTGCTACAACACAGGTCCGGTGTCGTGGGGCCTTCGAGGCCGGACGGTCCGCAACCACGTAGAGAGTGCCTAGTTCCTCTGAAGGAGACATAATAGAAGAATTTAGAAATATCGACAAGTTAGGACAGGGGTTTACATCGGCCGATCCTTTGGATGAGATCGACATAGGAGATGGTAAAACTCCGAGGCTGACTTTCATAAACAAGACCTTGGAGGTCGATCCAAGACATGAAATGATCGGTCTATTAAAAGAATATTCTGATTGCTTTGCTTGGAATTACACTGAGATGCCAGGATTAAGCCGAGAGATAGCAGAACATCGGCTACCTATTAAATCCAGTTTTGGACCTTTCAAGCAGAAACCAAGATCATTTCGTCCAGACTTACTCCCACGGATAAAGGATGAAATCCATCGGCTTTTAGAAGCTAGTTTTATTAGACCTTGTAGATACGCAGAGTGAGTCTCTAATATTGTGCCAGTGGAAAAGAAAGAATCAGGTAAGTTTAGAGTGTGCATTGATTTCCGCAATTTAAATAGAGAAACTCTTAAGGATGAATATCCTATGCCTATAGCCGACATGTTGATTAATAATGCATCAGGAAATAGAATTATTAGCTTTGTTGATGGTAATGCCGGATATAATCAATATCTTTATGGCCTAGTAAAAAAATAAGATATCTAATCATCCTAAGCATTGGCATAAGATTTTGTCTGAAGCGTTATGGGCTCATAGAATATCTAAACACCATGCTACTGGTAGGAAGCAGTGTTGCTTGTAGAGGTAAGCTTAAATGGTGTCAAGTTCGCCAAGCAAAATGATCTAGCAGTCGGTGATTATTACAATTCAATGATGAACAATATTGATGAAGTGACCGACAAGAGAGTGATAGCTCTAGGATAAATAGAGAAGGACAAGATCATGGTCGCCAAAGCTTACAACAAGAAGGTCAAGGCTAAGCATTCTAGGTAGGAGACCTGGTATGGAAGACCATCTTACCATTAAGGAGGAGAGACCGAAAGTTTGGGAAGTGGTCACCAAGCTGGGAAGGCCCTTACAAAGATCACACAAGTAATATCTGGTAACACCTACATGTTGCAGACATTACAAGGCGAAGACTTGCCCAAGTCATTAAACAGACGCTTCTTAAAGCAATACCATCCTAGTATGTGGCAAGATGCTTAAGAGAAACTATATGATCACATCGAGTTGGTTCTAGCCTATGTTAGTGCTTTCGGTTCGCTCAGTGTAACACCCTGAATTTGGCGGTATAAAATTTCTTTCCTAATATCCACAAAATTTGGGTGTTACTCTCTCATTTCTTTGTTTCCCTTCTCTTTTCCCAAAAATGGAGAATTGTTCTGTTTTATATTGGCGTAAACCTAATGGAATGAGCCCTAGAGGCACTTTGGTTCTTGCATTCATACCATTGCATGGTGTTTCTAAGTGTAAAATGTATTTGAAACATGTTAGTATATCCTATAGAAGCTCTCGGTAGATTTTTCATATTTTTCGGAAACCAAAATATATTTATTTAATGTACTTAAAATGCTTTTAGAAACTCTAAGTATGTTTTTTGAGTTCATTAGGTGCCAAAACATTTATAAGAGTTTATCTGGAATTTTTAGAAGCATCTATAATATTTTGAGCACAAAATATGAATTTCTAGACTTTTCTGAATTTTATAAATAGTAATATCCGAATTTGGCCCGAATTTTCATCTCGTCCAACCCCAACTATATATATATATGCCCGGCTTCGCCTCGTCGAGCACGTTCCAAAGCACGAAATGGTTTCCTCGGATTCAATTTCCTGCTCTCGGAATTGCTAGCCAAAGTTTGGAGCGGTTCCAAATCCGGCGAGCAATTACTTCTAATCCGTGCGTCGTTAGCGGAATTTGAGGGTACCACTGCGTTCGTCTCATCGAGGGCTTCATCTTGGCGTGTTCGGTTCGTCAATCGGACCTCCAAATCTCCGTTAATCGACGGATTTGCCCGACTTCGGCGAGGTTGTTTCCTTCGGTGAGCTCCTCCATTCCTCCTCTCTGTTTTCTTCAATTTCTAGGGTTTGAGGTGCAGCATGGCGGCCCCTACACCCGGCAGCGGCCATGGCGGCCCGCGCGCCCTCCCCCTCCCCGCCACACACACCCACCCCTGCAGCCTATGCGCGCGCGCCCGTGGCCCTGCGCGTCGTGTCGCGCCTGGCCGGTCGGCCCCCACCCCCTGCGCACGACCCCCTCCCCAACCCCCCATGGTGGTTCCCTGCCCGGAGAGGAAGGTGTGGGGAAGAAGAAGACCTTTTTGCGAAAAACCCCTTGTGCGAAACTAAAACCGTACACAGTAATTTAATTCAATTTAAAACTGTGATAACTTTTGCGTTGTAAATTCAATTGAATCCGTTCAAGTTGTGTTAGATTCGTATTAAAATGATCTACATGTTAGAAGTACTTTTCCCTACTGTTGCACATTTTATTTAATTTATTGAAACATTTGTTTGACCGATGGCTACTAGAACATCGTTTCAATTTAAAATCTAATTTAGGAATTCGATTTGCGCATTTATAATTAGACATCAACATGGTTAACCTAAACTGAAATATTATTTATTAATAATTGGTAGGTTTAATCACTTTTCACGTATCGTGTCGGCCCGCACGCCGTACACGTGCTGTGCGCGCATGTGCGCATGTGGTCATGCTGTTTCACTCGTTACGTATTTCGTCTCGCTCCGCAAATTCGTCTCACTTAGAATCACTAATGTTATTTAAATTACTTATTTAACAAAGAATGGTTAGCGTAGTCAGCTAATTAAAGCTAGACGATAGCTCTATTTACATTTAATAAATATTGAATAATGCGAGTATGTCGAATTAAGTATTCTAATTAATACTTGTTTAGTGTAAACGCGCCGACCTCTCGACCGTAGCTTCGACTATCACATTTCTTTTTCTCGTGTGACCGTAGCAACAACTCTATTTCGCACTACATGATTTATAATGTTTCCCTTGTATGATATAATGTTTTATGCATATATATGTTTGTCTGCTTGTGTCTGTTTGTATTCGCTGCATGTCGCGAATAGAATGCGATCTGTTTTCGAGCTTCGAGGAATCGACGACCAAGTGGTCAAGTTGTTCGAGTTCTACGAAATTGAAGACCCTGAGCATCTGTTTGGTGAAGGGAAGTGTCCTCTGACCTATTTATGTCATATTCACATGATAATTCACTTCCCTGCATTACATAATTGAATCCTAAGGATTGACTAGTTTTCTGTTTACCTTGTCCTTGATTACCTTTTGGGTTATTTTGGTTAGCTTTATGTTAGCACTCTACTTTAATCAATGAACATGATGAGATATAATTATGATACGATGCTTTACATTCTGATTATGATTATGAGCTTGTGATACTAAAGGAGGCTCGAGCTGTTTCCCGAGTACTTTTTTCGTAAGGATCTATTCGTTGGATGACCACCCGGGAAAACAGTGCAGCCATGAGGGTGGTATGTGATGCCCTTAGCTGATTAATTAGAGGACTTGATGTGTAGTTTGCTTCGCCATCGTGCCGTCAATGGGTTTCGGGCACATGTACTTGCTCTATCGAGGCTGGGTGCTGTTGTTGGTCACTCTTCCTATGCGGAAATGTACTGTGTTTATCAAACTGGAGAAACCTAACAGACGACTATGACCTTTGGGTAATCGTTGTAAAAGCTACATAGTGAGACCCTACCAGTTCACCTTGGAAGTGATCAATGGGGAGTCACGATCCTCAGGCAGAAAGGGAATCACGGCTCATGGGTAAATTGTGCGACCTCTGCAGAGGATTAGAAACTGATATATCAGTCGTGCTCACGGTTATGAATGGCCTTGGGAGCTCCTTTGATTAGAGACACAGATGATCTGAGATACTATGTGCTATTTATGAGTCTGGTTACGATGATGTTATTGATGTTCCTCGATGAGGAAATGGTTCATGGGTTGGTTATTGCTAAAACTTGGCTTCTACTAATAATAAATACCTGATGAACTAAAAGCAACTGCTTTGATCCTAGCCCCACATAAAGCTAGTCCACCTTAGCGAAATGGGGCATTTGCTGAGTACGTTGATGTGTACTCACCGTTGAATTCATAAAACACCAGGATGCCTTTGGTGCACCCTATACTCAGGTAAAGAAGAAGAAGAAGGCATCGAGGCGGACCTCCAGGAGTTCCAGTAATTCGACAAGTTCGAGGATTAGTCTAGCGACCTCCCCTAGTCAGCTGCCTGTGTTGGGTTTATTTACGTTGGCTACATTTCTATTATGTGCACTTTGATTTATATTATGTTTATGACTCATGTGTGTAATATTATTACTTGCTTTTATTATTATTTGAAGCATTGTGCTATGATGAGTCATTTATGTAATAGTTGTGTACATGAGTTCTGATCTTGGCACGTACATGGTTCGTATTCGGTTTACCTTCCAAAATCGGGTGTCACACCCGCGATTTCGGGGTCACCAAGAACCGGGCGCGAACATAATCACCAAGTGTGCTGGGACCAAGTTTTACACATATGATGACTCATGGTACAGAAACAAATGTCACAACATTAATATATAACAGAGTTCTACACAAAATAGTTAAATAATTACATCATGCGAAGACACGATCCAGCAACACAAAGTTGACTAGAAGAGAACGGCCTAGGCCTCTCACGAACTCATCACAACATCCTCCATGCGCCTCATCCTGCGGTACATGTTCTTGACCTATGGGGGGTGTGAGACAGCAAGGGTGAGCTCACATACGTTCATCACTCAATAAGTTGTGGGGAATAATGTGCATGAACTTGCCAAAGGTGGGAGCTCATGTGAAGTGTAAGGGTTACTAAAGACGATGGTTGAAGTTGAGCATTGCTTTTAAAGTTGGTCAAAATTTTATTAGCAGTTACTAAGTGTAAGTAGATACCAACCCAAATAAGTAATAGATCAAAATTGATAACAACACCCGCGATGCAATGCATATGACAAATTGAATTTAGTTCCATAAATTACTCATGTGAGGGTCCGAGCCGCTCATGACCATGAGCACGGCTGATATACCAATTTTACACTCTATAGAGGTTGCACATCTTTACCCACAAGTCATGTTACCCATTTGCCAAGGAATCACGACTTCCCATACACCTCTACCAAGGAAGCGAGGCAGGGTAACACTACAAGGACTTTACAAAGTTCCACTAGCTTCAGCAAACCCGCTACAGTTTCTATGAAGCTCCAATGCAGGGATCCCTCGCCTGACCGCCATCGCAGCAAAATCAACCCAAGGACCTCCCTACACTGACCACTCCCCTACTACCCTTGCCCCTTTCGAGTAAGGTAGTCATCCACTAGCTTTCCTAATTAGTCAGCCTAGGGCGTCCCATACCACCCTTGTGGTAGCAATGTTTTCCCAGGTTGTTCTCCATGTTCCAATTAACAATATGATCTTATCATGAACAATAATTAAACAACAACATAATTCGAACATGATCATAATGAAACATTAGTTTCCCAAAACCAGGTAGAGCAATAGCAAATCTACCCAATAATTCATCTGTTTGCAAGGTGGGGGATATACAATTGCAACTTGGCGGGCCCTACATGTCATTGACTTTCGCTGTTCTAGCGAAGGGAAGGTGTTTTTCGGACCTTCGGCTAAAGGCCTTCGTTCACGTCACAGTCTGAATTTGTTAAATGCAAAAACAAATTAATACTGCGAGGGGCTACTGTTGGGGGGCCTTCCTCTTTCGAAGGTCCTCAAAAACTTAACTAACATGTTTTTTAGTATAACATAGACTGTACAGGAGGCTTCAGCTTTGAGATGAAGGTGTGCGTGGTATGAAGGTGCAGTCTGAACGAAGGACAAGCTAGCTCCGAAGCTATGGCTGAAGGAGCTTCGGCTTAGCACGTTGACGACAGTGAAAGGAGAAACCGATCTAAAGGGGAAAAGACTGCTTAGTCCTCGACAACTTGCCTTATGGTCAACAGTAAATGTCAGGGATATGAATGTAATTTCATCCAGGCTGCGTCCTATGCCTATTAATAGATGAACAGTAACACCGTACTGTTCACACTGACTTGTAATCACTCTTGCGTCACTCCCGCTTTTTCACCTTCTGTCAAGCCGAAGGTACAAATGTAATATGGATATTATTGATGTTTATTCATGTTTATAAAATGAGAATATAAATAATCTAATGATTTAGAATAATTGTTTATATTCTTTTTGTGTTTCACATGTCTTCATTTACATCTTTGCTCACTGTAATGATGAAGGTATGCCCTTCATGACCTTCGTCTGAAGATCATTATATCCCAGGGGAGATAATGCTTCGAAGGATGAAGGTCTCTAATCATTAACGATTGTGTTGCTTTGTCCTTGGTATATACCATCCGAGGACAAGGACCAACATTGGTGCCCACCTCCTGTGAACTCATCTGACCACCTTCGACAAGCATCGACCTTCGTCATGCCACCGAAGAAGGCAGCCGGGCCAGGGGCTACACTGCAGCCACTGGACGTTAATCAGGAGACGCTACACGAAGCTAGGAGCCAGAAGAGGAAGGCTACCAGCCCAACACCTCAGGAGGAGGAACTGGACCAAGAGATCAGGGACCTCGAAGCTATCCATCAACAGGTTCAAAAGAAGAGAGAGAAAATGCTTCGGCTCGCCGATCTCCAGAGGAAGATTGATGAGGCCGCCGAAGAAATGTGTCACCTCACCGAGGAGGACCAAGACCGAAGGCCCCAGCACAGGGAGCTTCGTCAAGAGAATTCATACAATGATGATGAATGGTATGGTGATTTTCATCATGGCAATTTTGCTTTCGATGATGCTTCTCCTTTGGCAGTAGAGTTGCAGGCTACCCCATGGCCCCCATCATACAAGCCACCTCAGCTTACTATATATGATGGGCACTTAGACCCGAAGCAGTTCCTGATGAGCTACGAAGCAACCATATCTTCATATGGGGGCAATACTGTAGTCATGGCGAAATCCTTTGTCATGGCAGTTAAAAGCGTAGCGCAAACTTGGTACTCTTCTCTTCGGCCAGGGACAATCACATCATGGCAGAAGCTCAAGGATATGCTAATCACTAGCTTCCAAGGCTTTCAAGCGAAGCCAGTCACTGCTCAGGCTTTGTTTCAATGCACGCAAGACCATGAGGAGTACCTTCAGGCGTATGTCCGAAGGTTCCTGCGTCTGAGAGCACAAGCGCCTACAGTGCCCAACGAAATTGTCATTGAGGCCATGATCAAGGGGCTTTGTCTAGGACCTATAGCTCAATATTTTGTCAGGAAGCCCCCACAAACCCTGGAGAAGCTTCTTCAGAATATGGATGAGTACATCTGGGCTGATAATGATTTCCGCCAAAGAAGGGAGGAAGCATACAAGTTTTCTGAGATGGCCAGGGGCTTCGGAGGAAGAATTCACCCCAGGCACGTCAGGTCGATCCATAATTCCAACTCAAGTGATGATAGAGGAATTCAACCTCAGAGGCAACAACACAGCTCCCAATCATCCGGGCCACAAAAAAGCTCCTTCAGGCCACCAGCCCCAAGAGGCAGAGGGGGCAGAAGCTTCGGAGGAAGATACGAAGATCAGCCTAGGAGACTGTTTTGCTTGTTCTGTGGTGAAGATAAAGGCCACACCACAAGAACGTGCCAAGTCACAATTCAGAAGCAAAAAGAGATTATCGAAGCTGAAGCACAGAAGAATCAGCCGAAGCAAGTCCTACATACTGCTTCATGCTATTCTCCCTATGTCCCAGAGTACGTAGGTAATCAACAGCCTACGGTATCTGTCGCTTCGGCAAGCCACTCTCAAGCTTCCTGGGCCCAACTCCCACCACCACCACCGCTACCACCTACTCTGGCTCGAAGCCAGCAGCCAGAAGGGCACCAACACGCTCAACAGCAACGTGATCTTCGGGAGGAGTCCAAAGCTCACATAGTCAATAGTACTGTGCCTGAATCCAAGCACATCTACTAAAGAATATCCTACCTTTGGTGTATCTTTATCTTTTCTGCCGTTTTATTTTTCTTGTATGAAAAACAATTCACGAAGGATTGAATTCTGATTTCATGTAATAATAGTGCCCATATCATTGAGTGAAATGCTTCCTCTTAACAAAATTCTGAAGCTATAAAAGTCGTTCCTAAGGGAGCGCAAAATAGATTCCGAAGCTACAAAAGTCGTTCCTAAGGGAACGCATAGTAAGTTCCAAAGCTATAAAAGTCGTTCCTAAGGATGCACAAAGTCTCAAAGCTACAAAAGTCGTTCCTAAGGGAGCGCAGAGTAAGTTCCGAAGCTACAAAAGTCGTTCCTAAGGGAGCGCAGAGTAAGTTTCGAAGCTCAAAAGTCGTTCCTAAGGGAATGCAGAGCCAAAATACCACCAAAATAGAAGGTGAAGAAGCTCCAAAGTCGTTCCTAAAGGGATGCAGAGCTTAAATGCCACCAAAATAGAAGGTGAAGAAGCTCCAAAGTCGTTCCTAAGGGGATGCAGAGCTTAAATGCCACCAAAATATAAGGTGAAGAGACTCCAAAGACGTTCCTAAGGGGATGCAGAGTCTGGGTGTGTTTCCGTGTGGGCGTGTGTCTTCGGCATAAACATCATGCTGCATCATATCATCGCATCATTTCGTATAGCATTACATCATACATCATATCGCATCAGGCAACAAAACTGTGAAGAAGGAAAGATACTTGATGAATGGAACAACATACTGAAGCACAAAAGAGTATCTTCGGCAGCAGTAGTTTTACATGCCAGAAAAGACTTCGCCGACAACAATATCATTCAACAGTTATGGCATAGAAGGGGCGATTTTTTCTTTGTGAAGCATGAAAAGAAGGGAAGGTGTTTTTTCGCCAAAGGCTCAAAAAATAGTATGTACACGACTTTCATGCGTCACAAAGAAATATATTACATTAATAAACATATTCGTTGTTCGATTCACACACAAATGTTACATTAATATACATATTTGTTGTTTCATTCATACACAAGTGTCACATTGTACCATCACAACAAAAGCCTAGTCTTCTTTGAGAATTTTCTCGGCGGCCTCATTCAACAGTCTATCGACAACTTCGTCGACGATGGTATTGGCAACACTCATCACATCCAGAGCCTCTTTCATAACGGGATCGACCTAGGGGTCATATGGCTTAGGTAGCGGTGAAAGTTCAGCTGTAGTAAACAAATCGTTAGTCCGAAGCCAAAAAACAAACACCGAAGCTAGAATTCAATAATAATACCTATACGCCTTGCACACTTAGCAGCTTCTTCGGCTCGCTTAGCTTCTTCTCGGGCGTCATGGGATTCTTTTTCATTTCTCTTTATAATCTCGTCGGCCATTTCTCGACCACCTTTCATCCAGACATCGGAATAGAATTTTCCATCCATCAAAGTAGCTTCGACAGAAGGGTCCCTCGTGTCGTCTGTGGAGAAGATGGCTTCGGCCTGGGCTGCAGCTTTAACATGTTCACAACCAGCCTTCTCCAGAATTGCTGCAAGCCCTTGAGCGTCGGCGAAGGCACAAATATCCCCACGATCACTAAGGATCTCTTCAAAAGCTTTGGCTTCTTCACCTATCCAATCGATGACTCCCTCGGGGTCACCTCAAATGAACTTTTCTTCCGAAGAGTACGCACCCACCTTGGCAAAGCTGATTTTTAGTTTTCTTACGCAATCCAAGGATTTCTCAAAGCATCTTTCCTTGGATTCACGAAGCTCCTCAACATTCTTTTCCAGCCTAGCATTCAACCATTCACTTATTTCTTGCTTTACTTTTGCAAGTTCAAAATTTTCATTAGCTTCGGCAAGTTTTTTCTGAAGGTTCTCAACTTCGGCTTTATGGGCTTTGGATTGAGCATTAAATTTTGCTTTGTTTTTCTTCACTCTATCCACCAATGAAAGCATAATTTTATCTTTCTCTAAGACTTCATTTCTCAGTTTGATAACCTCCGACCGAAGGTTACCAAGGGCTATCTGGCAACTTTCATCTTTAGCATTCTTCTGTGCTCTCAAAGCGTTGCTAAGAATTAAGCCCTGCAAAAAGAAGGGAGACAAAGGATCAGCACAAGAATAAGAGACACAAAAAATAATCTATTTATAAGTCCATAACTTCTGTACCTTCAGACTATTGTACGCAAGGCTGTCTGCGAGGTCATCCTTCGACATGGCAGAAAGGCCAACTTCAAGCTTCGGAAATCCCATGTTTTTTGCCATCTCCCGACAAATAGATATTTCCTTGTTGTCTGGGAGACAGTATAGAAAATCATCTTCGTCGGTGCCATTGTACACCAAAGCCCCCTTCGGGTACTTCAGTTCCCGAGCGTAGTGTTTGGCTTCCACAATTTCCTCTTCAGACAACCTTTTACCCTAAGCGTGTCGAATAATAAAGTCAAGATCTTCAGAAGGTGCTTCGGGAGTAGGAGATTTAACTTTTTCGGGCGCGTCTTTTTTATCCAGAGCCAAACCTGCGTCTAAAGATCCTTGTTCAGTTCTCTGCTCAGTTCCAGCAGGCTCTGCTTCAGTGGGCACTGAGGGCCCAGCTTCGGTTTCAACGCGAACTGTAGCAGCTTCGGCATTCTCTTTAGCAGGAGCAGGAGTTGATGCCCTTGTCGATTCCAGGACAGCGTCCAGCACGCTAGCCATCCTCCTCCTCTTGGGAGTTATTGTAGGAGCTTTCGACACCTTCGACAATTCTGGCTCCGGTGGCGGGCTCAAGATTTTTAGTGGCCCTGCCGTTTCCCCTAGCTCTGGCTCTTCGGCCACTTTTCCTTTGGCTTTAGCAGCATGTTTCGGCGCTTCGGCCAACCCGGTTGCAGGAACCTTCGGCACTTCAGCCGATTCTTCGGCGCTTTGGCCGGCAGGAGCAGACTGTCCTGGCTCAGCGATAGAAGATGTTCCTTCACCAAGCTTTAGCACTGTGGCAGTTTCAATATATCTAGGCCGCTGTGTTAAAACCTTGATCTTTTTTCCCTTCGGCGCAGCAGAAATCGCCGAAGTGGCAGTCTTCCTTTTCTTTCCCTGCTTTCGCGAGGGATAAGTATAGTCTAGGTACACGAAGCCAATAACGTCAAAAACGCTGTTTAACCTTTTCTTGCCTCATCCTCCGAAGGCTAAAGTCATGGCATCATCTTCGGCTCTCGTGTACGCCCCAAGCAACTCGTCACTGGTTGCCTCAATATAGTTCACCCAGTCATCATTCGGCTCATTAAACTCACCTCTATATCGGAAGGTATATTTTAGGTAGACCAGGCCGCCTTGGCTGGATCCGGAAACAGTCTCCTTCGGCATCTCCCAGTCATTCACAAGAGGCCACACTCTGTAGGCTATGTGCTCCTAGACTAGGTCTCTTGTTCCAATAAATGCGCATACATTGTTGAAAGCCTTCTGGCATGCTTCGATATTGTTCCCAAGCGCAGTAGTCGACCTTATGATGCCGAAGCGAGACCAAATAGGGCGTTGAATAATCCCCTTTATGTCTTCCCTTTCAACCAGATTATTCTTTACATAAAACCATTCCTCCATCCAGGCCCCTGACCACCTTTTCCGAAACGTTGGAACTGGATAATTTACATCAGAGCGAGGCATGAAGCTATAACAACCAAAGTTATTGTGATATTGTTCCTTGCTAGTAGCCTTCGTCTCATACAGTAGCTCGTGCATGTTGCAGAAGCATTTTGCGCTTGGCTCTTGCCCTTAGCTCCTCACGGCCTAAACAAAAATACCCATCCTGATTATAGCTTCGGGAGTAATCTGATGAAGAAAAATTTCAAAGGTCTTCAGCACTTCAACCAGAAATTTACTCAATGGGAACCGAAGCCCTGCCTTCATGAAGCTCCTATAAAGAACAACTTCATCCACCTCGGGTGTAGGGGCAGCGCTGTCCTCCCCAGCTCTCACAATGGACATATCATGAAAATATCTTCCCTTCATAGCATCAATCTGACTTTGTTTGATGGATGATTTTTCGAAGATAGTATGACTCGGCCGCCAGGGCTGATCTTTGGCATCTTCGTTCCCACTCTCAACATCAAAGTTCTCTCTATCATCAGAATCTTCAGACAACCAGGCTAACATTTCATTCATAATCTTCTCTATATTTGTCTTTTCCATAGCCTCATAAAACCCAACTAGGGCAGGGTCCACAACTTTCTTCTCTTCAGACATCCTCTTCTCCTCAGACATCTAACAGGCACTTGTGCAAATGCCGAAGCTCACAAATCAAGCAAAATCTAACAGAGCAAGAAAATTCAAGCTTGAAAAAATAGCACAAGCAATTGAGATGGTGCAGCAAATGCTATCGCTGCGGGTTCCTATTTATATGCCCAGTGCATTGCAACTTGGCGGGCCCTACATGTCATTGACTATCACTATTCTAGCGAAGGGAAGGTGTTTTTTCGGACCTTCGGCTAAAGGCCTTCGTTCACGTCGCAGTCTGAATTTGTTAAATGCAAAAACAAATTAATACCGCGAGGGGCTACTGTTGGGGGGCCTTCCTCTTCCGAAGGTCCTCAAAAACTTAATTAACATTTTTTTAGTATAACATAGACTGTATAGTAGGCTTCGGCTTTGAGATGAAGGTGTGCGTGGTATGAAGGTGCAGTCTGAACGAAGGACAAACTAGCTCCGAAGCTGTGGCTGAAGGAGCTTTGGCTTAGCACGTTGACGATGGTGAAAGGAGAAGCCGACCTAAAGGGGAAAAGACTGCTTAGTCCTCGATAGCTTGCCTTATGGTCAACAGTAAATGTCAGGGACATGAATGTAATTTCATCAAGGCTGCGTCCTGTGCCTATAAATAGATGAACTGTAACACCATACTGTTCACGCTGACTTGTAATCGCTCTTGCGTCACTCCCGCTTTTTCACCTTCTATCAAGTCGAAGGTACAAATGTAATATGAATATTATTGATGTTTATTCATTTTTATATAAAATGAGAATATAAATAATCTAATGATTTGGAATGATTGTTTATATTCTTTTTGTGTTTCACATGTCTTCTTTTACATCTTTGCTCACTGTAATGATGAAGGTATGCCCTTCATGACCTTCGTCTGAAGATCATTATATCCCAGGGGAGATAATGCTTCAAAGGACGAAGGTCTCTAATCATTAACGATTGTGTTGCTTTGTCCTTGGTATATAGCATCCGAGGACAAGGACCAACAAAACCTATTAAGTCCCATCAAATTAACCTGAGCATGTCACTGTGATTAATATTTAACATTATTAGGTAAAAATGAGTGATCAATGGCACAACTTGCCTAGGACTCAAGATTCCAGGTACCGGGATGATCTTCAGATTCTCGTGACCTCACCGCTATTCGTAGCAATACATACAAATAGACAAGGAGTACATAAAAATAAGAGTACACCAAACATGAGAACAAATTGCGTAAGAATATTCTACGCGCTGCTACGAGATTGTAGGATCGAGAACCACTAAAAGCAGAGTTACAGTTGAGATGCCATATGTTGGAACTTGCTCTCTTAGGCAAGATGATCCAACGGGGGAGTGTAAAGAATGCAAACAAGGTTTAACACGAGATGGCGATTGCTTTGTTAGTCCAGCCTCTCAAGGGCACAGTTTGGGGGTATTTATAGGTGCCTGAGCGCCCAATGTCTTGATGTAAGGACGCATGTGCCCTCAGGCACCTGGACTATCCCTAGAATATTCCCATAAGGGAGGGTTACAGACTGTCGTTACAGAAAAGCCATTACAAGTCGGGCCCGTAACACACTTCTCCGCGCGGGGCCTGTTACAATGGGCCGAATCCCACGTGGGCCTCCAGGTTGGGTGAGGACATGGTATGGGGCGGCCTCATCGTAGGCCTTCGTCTTGCAGTGTAGAGGACGAAGGGTTGGCCTCGCCGGTCGTTTTGCCTCCGTTGGTGCAGTGAGATTGGTGAAGGCTTCGAGCGAAGGGTAACGTCTTCACCTTCGCCCCAACATTTGCCCTCCAAGGGACCAGTTCGACTAAGTTATCTGGTGCCGAAGACATCGCTAGATGGTGGAGACGCTGCCCTCGCTCAAAGTGGTTCCACGGGGGTTTTTGATGTGACCGTTGACGGTCGCAGTACTGTTGGGCTGCGGGTTTCCCGAAGCGTCGTGTCCTGTGTATAAAAAGGGGTGGGGCGGCGCGGGTCAGGCACTCTTTCTGCGCGCCGCAAAACCCTAGCCTCCTTTTGAAACCGTTCGCCCGCTCGCTTTCCCTCCTTGCTCCTGCTCGTCGGAGATCTGGCCCGCGTCAAGCAGACCGCTCGCCGCCGCCGACGGTATGTAGCCATGCCGTCTTCTTCCTCGTCTGCTGCAAACACGGCGCCGACCGACGCATCGTCCGAGGATACCTTGAGCAACGTGGCGGCGGAGGAGTTACATCCAGGTGATACGGTGGAGTTCGGCGTTTTGTGGATTTCCTCGGTCCGCGTTCAGGATATGCAGCAGCTGGGGTATTTTGGCAGCGGAGTTGGGCGTGTCCCGGGGGAGGAGGAGGTTCCCGAGCCCGAGGGTGAGTTGGTCGTGTTTGAGGCGTTTTTCACCGCTGGCCTTCGTCTGCCTGCACATCTCTTTGTGGCGGAGGTCCTGAAGAGATTTGAGGTCCATGTCCACCAGCTGATGCCGAATGCCGTGGTGGCCCTGGCGAAGTATGTCTGGGCGGCGACTTCGTATGATGGTCAGCCTTCTGTGGAGGCCTTCGCCAAACATTACTGTCTGCATTGGCAGAAAAGGAAAATTGGACACAAGATTGCACAGTTTGGATCGTGCACGTTTACGCCAAGGACCGGAAAGACTTTGATGGAAGTCGTGGAGTTATTTCTCTGTGCCCGCAATAAGTGGGGCAATTGGTGGGATTTCTGGTTTTATGTTTCCGAGGGCAAAGTCGAAGACCACCCAGGGCTCCCCGTGGCCGTGATGTGCTCCCATTATTATGTGGCGTACCTGCAATTTGAGGTGGCGGAGGATGATGAAAATGAAGGAGCCCTTCGGTGCGCTGCCCGCATGAGTAGCGGGCGCGATTTAGTTGAGGAATTCATCGGGTATGAGGTATGGCCCTTGGCGCATGGCTGGGCGTTGGGCGAAGTATGCCCTCGCGAGATGCCCTCCCTGGGCGGGCAGCGAGTGCGAAGTCCAGCCTTCGCGTTGGATCTGCGTGGCCGGGATCCAGCCGCATTTGTTCGTGAAGTGGAGGACAGTGCGACGAGGATTGTGGGGCGCTATGTGCCGAGGACAGAGGGTCTGCAGAGCTGGGATATCCATGGGTCCAATGTTAGATTGAATCGGGTCTTCGAATTGAACTGCTTGCCATACGATGGCTATCCCGGGGATGACATTGCCGACCGCCGCGGGAAGAGACCGGTGGGCATGACCGAGGAAGGGCCTTTGCAGGGGGCTGCCCCAGCCACTAAGAAGAGAAAATTAGGTACTGCAGTGGGGGGAGTGGGGGTCTCTGATAGTTTTGTTGTGGATTTGATGGGGACGTGCGCAGCCCTCGGGGAAAGGATGTCTTCGCCCGAGCTCCGGGAGTCTTCGGCGCGAATGCTGGCGGTTACCGGGGGTCGATGGCCCAAGAATGTTCTGATCCCCCGCGCGGCTGGTGAAGACTTCTTTACGTCACGCATGGCTCATGACTTGAAGGTTTTTCCTTACGGACGGAATATTGCTGTTGTTGTATCGGCAGTGATGGAGAGGGACCGTCAAGACGCTGCGTAGAAACGCCGGACGATCGTCAGGATCACGGATCCTATGCGCGAGGCGAAGAAGGCGTGGGGAGCACGAAGGCTGCTACCTCCGGCAATAGCAAACCGGTGCCGGCTGTGAAACCGGCCGCCCCGGGCACAACAAGGCATCAGCGAGTGCGAAGGCTGCCGCCTCTGGCGGGAGCAAGCCACCCCCGAGTGGGCCTGTGAAAGGACGAGGGCTGCCTTCGCCGGCGGGACGTGTTGCCAACTTCGGCACGGACATCAATGTCGAAGATTATTTTGTTGGTAAGTTTTTTTTGAAGGCTAGGTCATTAACCAGTATCATGGTGCAGGGTCGGATGGGGGGCAACTGGCTGTTGTCCCGCCTCCGGTGGCGACCACTTCGCGAACGGCGGTGGTTGAGGCGAAGGGTGCCGTGCGGGACCCGTGGGCCGCTTTTTGCGCGAGCGGCAAGATTCTGTCGGCCGCTGCCGCTAAGGATGTGGCGGGCTCCATGTCTCAGCGGCTGAGGGAAGCGTCACAACAGCTGAAGCAAGTAAGTTGTGTTGGACTTTGATGTTTGTTGTTTTTATGAGGATTCGGGTCTCATGGGTTTATGTGTCAGGCGGCTGACTTCGCCGACCTTGTTGCGTCGGGTGCCTTGACTGCGGACGTTGCTGCCGAGGTCGAGCGTCTCCGGGCACAGCATGCGGATGTTGTGCGGGAGAAGTCGGCTGCGGAAAGTAAAAACCGCAGGCTGTCGGAGAAGGTGGCCGCCCTGGAGAATGAGAAGACGGATCTCCGCCGCCAGCTGGCGGAGGAGAGGAGGGAGGCGAACAAGGCTATCGCTGATGCGCAGGCTGCACAGGCCGAAGCCAAAGTGACGCGGGTAGAGGGCAGTCTCGCCCGCCAACTCGCCGAGGAGCTGGAGGCGAGGTTCAACGCCCTGCGCAGCCGCGTGGAGAAGGCCGAGGCCTCGACACGCGCGAAGATCGAGCGGACGCACACGTAGTTTGTGGACGCGTACCGCGAGCTGGGTGCGTGGACTGCTGACTTCGAAGTGCCCGGCCAAGAAGCGGGCCTTTGCTTCTTTGAATGATTGCAGGAGGAGCTGCTGGTGCTCCCGACCATTGTGACGGGTTTCATGTCCTTCGCCTCCCTCGTCACTTGCGAGGGGGCCGTGAATGCTTTGTCCCGCGAGGGGTGCCGGCATTACGAGGTCTTCGACCAAGCGGACGAAAACTTTGAACGTGAAATCTTCAAGGTCGAAGACCCTGTGCTGAAGCAGTCGGCGGGGGCACTCTTCGATAGGATGTGGGGTCCGCACGGCCGAGAGGCGGTCAGAGAGCAGTCCGACTGGGCAATAGAGCAGGTAAAAGCTGTTTTTTGTGTGGTTATATGTGTGGGTATGTGTGGTTTTGCTGAATGAGTGCGCTGTTGCTGCAGATGGCTCATGCCGAAGACGTCGAGGACCTTGGTGGTCTGGACGGCGCTGCCCGAGGCCGCGGAGGTTGATCCGGTGCTGCCCTTGGATGTCGGTGAAGGCCCCTCGGCTACCCTCACGCCCACTGCGGCCGGCGAAGACCCCGCATCAGCCCCTGTGCCGACGGGTGAAGACGCCTTGAAGGTTATGGCCGAGCCGGCAACCGAAGACCCCACAGCCGTGGCCGAGCCTTCGCAGGTGGCTGAATAGGTGTTGAGGATTTTGTAAATTTTGTCTGTGTGATACTGAACCTCGGTTGCTGCGTAGGTTCTGGGGTTTGGGCCCGCGCACGCAACCGCTACTGACAATGCTATTTTTGTGGCGGCTTCGACCGTGGTTGCTGATGATGATTCGTTTGGCTCTGTGTCTAAGTGTTTTGAGTCTGATGATTCTGGGAGTTTGGTTGCGTGGACAGAGGAGTCTTCAGATGACGACTTGGATTATTTTGCAGCGTTGGATGTGGCTGCAGCGGAGCCTTCGCTGCGCGCGGAGGGTTCCGAGGAGCTCCCGGGCACGCGTACTGGGTATAGGCGGCGAAGGGCGGTGACGAAACGGAGAATGAGTGGATTTTCGCGAAGCAGTAGGCGTCATCGTAGTGAGATGGAGAGTGGGCGTCTTCGCATGGATGAGACCGGTAAGCGAGAATTGTTGTCCTCGCCGATTGGGGTGAGTGTAGGTGAGGGGGAGCTACGAAATATTTTTGAGGGTGAGGAATTAAGGATAATGTTGTTCAACTACAGGGAGATGGGTATCATCCCGAAGGTTAAGCCAATGTAATGTATGATGCCCTCGCTGTGTGTATGTAACCATAATTTGTATGATAAGGCTGCACGCCTTCGTTGATCCGGCCGCGCTCGTAGGCGACTTCTGCACGGAGAGTCTTTTGGAAAAGACTTCGATTTTGCGCACCTATTATTCCGGCTGCACCCTTAGGTGACTTTTGCACGGAGAGTCCGGCTGCACCCTTAGGCGACTTTTGCACGGAGAGTCTTTTGGAAAAGACTTTGATTTTGCGCATTTATTGTGCTAGCCCGGCTGCACCCTTAGGCGACTTTTGCGCGGAGTGTCTTTGACAAAGACTGATTATCGCACTGGTTGTGCTGTTCCGGCTGCACCCTTAGGCGACTTTTGCGCGGAGTGTCGCACGCGAGGGTGGTTAGCGCTGCCCCTCGCGGTGACTTCGGTGTGGTCGAATGCCGAAGACCGTCGATGCGGTCTTTTTCGACATATTGTGTCTTAGTTTTTGCAGGGGATTTTTGCGGGTATATTACATGGCTTCGCCTCATTAAAAACCTCACCCCCGGGAGGAAAAGAGTGCGGGCCGGAATGGTACTGTTTGGTGAATTACAAGGGCGTGTTAGCCCTGAGGATTCAAACAAAAAATTTGCGGAGATTATCGATATTCCAGGAATGCTCTAGGTCCTCGCCGGATGGCGTTGTTAGCCTGTACGCGCTGGGGAACGCTTTCGTCTTGACGATAAAAGGACCCTCCCACTTTGGCTCCAGTTTGCCCCGTGACTCTGTCTGAGTTGTCCGAACGAGTACAAGGTCCCCTTCGTCGAATTCTTTTGGGACGACTATGTGGTCACGCCAGGCCTTCATTTGAGCTTGTTATTTGTTGAGAGCCTGCAGGGCGAAGACACGGTCTACGTCGATGAGGTCTTTGGAGGTTGGTTCATCTACGTCGGGGACGGCTGAAGCGCTTGCCCGTGGTGACCCATGTTTGATTTCCTGCAGGGTCATGGCCTCTGATCCGTATAGCAGGCGAAAGGGAGTGAATCTAGTCGCCCGACATTCGGTCATGTTCAGTGCCCAGACTGCTTCAGGTAGCAGGTCGGCCCATTTACCCTTCTTGTCGTCAAGAAGCATTTTCTTGATGGCAGTAAAGATCTTGCCGTTGGCGCGCTCCACGACGCCGTTAGATTGTGGGTGATATACTGAGGCGAAAGCGAGCTTGGTGCCAATGGAAAAGCAAAAGTCCCTGAAGTCCCGGCTGTCAAACTGTTTGCCATTGTTGACTGTGAGCTCAGACGGGACTCCAAATCGGTAGATAATGTTTTGCCAGAAAAATTTCTGGGCAGTCTTCGACGTTATTGTGGATACTGCCCTTGCTTCGATCCACTTGGTAAAATACTCGACGGCGACGAAGGTGAACTTGAGGTTCCCTTGAGCCGTGGGTAGTGGCCCAACAATGTCTAGCCCCCAGCGTTGAAGTGGCCATGTGTGGGCGATCAGCTTTGTGAATTGCGAGGGTTTGCCCGAACGGGGAGAGAACTTCTGGCAGGCTTCGCACGACCTCGTGACTCGATTTGCGGTGCAGATTATAGCAGGCCAGTAGAAACCTTGACGGATCACCTTGGTAGCGAGGGCCCTAGGCCCCGAGTGAGAGCCGCAAGTGCCGCTGTGGACTTCGCGTAGGATCTGGAGGCCTTCGGTCTCTGTGAAACATTTGAGCATGGGTTGACTGATCCCTTTCTTGTATAGTTGGCCCTCAATAAGTGTGAAGTCCTGACTTCGGTGTTTGAGGCGCTTGGCCACGTTGACATCACCTGGATGGTAATATCTGTTAGAAATATGCCCTAGAGATAATCATAGAGATGAACATATTTCGTTGTATCCATGATATATATATTGCTTAATTGAATATCCATGGAAGGCACCTTGTATTGATTAGCAATTATGTGAATTGTTTGTGAGATTCTTTACTTATATGGTTATTCTAAATGATGTCCCTAGTCAGAGTCGATGACTAGCACATGTATTAGTTGATGACTACATTTCACAAGTCATGAACATGGAGATGTTAAACTAATAATGTGGGCGCATGTATGACATGAGGCTGGACCGACCCAATGTGAGATATTGTAATATAGTTCTCTTTTTGCAACATGAATACTGTATCCTTAGACCTGAGATTGTCGCATGCTCTCAAGATGTGAATTGACTTACTTAGGGACTATCAAACGCTATTCCATAACTGGGTAGTTATAAAGGTAGTTTTGGGTTTGTCAGGAAGCATGCTGTGAGGCATGGTCAGTCAAGATGGAATTTGTCCCTCTCTTTGTGAGAGAGATATCTCTGGGCCCCTCGAGTGATTGGATCAAGAAATGCATGGCCGTGCTAGGGTTAAGAGTTAACCATTGAAAGGATTCCAATTCACAGTATCGAGAAAGAGAGGTCAGCTTAGAGCCAGACCAAATATCGTTAGACAAAGGGAACAGCATGTACGTAATGTTGCAATGGTTCGTCTGATATGATCTTTACGTGCGCATAGGAGTTGACATGTCTTGCTAGAGGCCGCTGTCAATTATTGGGCCAAGTAAGAGTACTCGGGCCATGTCTATTTGTACGTGAACCTATAGGGTCACACACTTAAGGGGAAGGAAGCCTAACTCGGATTAGATCCGAAATTAGACTGGGCTTTAGGGTTAATGATGGGCCTCGGTGTCAGAAGCCCACCATAACGCCTATATAATGAGGGGCGGGGGCGCGGTTAGGCTTAACCTAATTTGCCACCAGCAAACGAGCAGCCGCCGCTCACCTCTCGCCCTCGCCAAGCCGCCGTCGCGAACCTAGCAGTTCGGTACGCGACGCTTCCTCCCTGTACGTGTGGATACCTCGGAGGTGCTGCATCTGGAGCACTTGGACGAACCGTGCGAGGACGTGAAGGACGCCGACGACTGCACGGCACTGCTCGACGCGTTCGTCTACATCGAGACGTCTTCCGCTGCTCTGCGCATCTAGTGGTAATTCCATGACCTATAACCGCAGTAGTTCTTGGTATTATGGGGTTGAAAATTTTGTTTTGCGCTAGCGTAGCCTCCCCGTAATCCAACAGTGGTATCAAAGCCAGGTTCTACGTAGTTTTAGGTCTGGATGCACGGTTTGATTAGATCAATTGGTTATAAAGGGTTGAAGTAGATTACATCGGATATGACTGAAAAGATTAGTTCGTCCTTCTCTGTTATGTGCGCGACTTGCCCCTACCGGCTGGAATCACCATCGGGGCTAACTGCGTACACAACCAGCAGATTGACGTAATAGATCGACGTCATGAGTGTAATCTTCTTTGAGTCTAAAGTCTCGGATTTGGGTTGATTTGATCAACCACATGAGATTTCCAGTGGAATTTCCATACATACGATGCATGGAATCCTGTGAGGTTTTCAGGGCGCTGCTGTAGTGGCGAACATATAGAAACGTGTTTGTCTAACCTGTTTTTGCAGGGCATCTTGTGATCGGTATGGCTATTGTGTATATGATGCATATTAATGAATTATTCATGACCTGCGTGTCGTGACCTGGGCAATACGGCTGGAGCCATATGTATTGTCCAAATTTAATGTAATGACCTGCGTGTCAACATGTGATGATCCAAAGCGTATATGTAATTTGTTTACCAGCATACGTTAGATAGGTCTTGAAGGACTCATCACCTGAAGGATGGCATACCTATATCATGGAGATGGAGATCATCGTGATGGACAGATTATTGGAGATGGGGATCACCATGTGACAACAAGCCATACCGAATCACAACTGTTGTGTGAATGCCATTCTTAATGTTCTACTTGTTCATATTGCATATATGTCCTTGCGTGCGATGATATAAGTAGGACGATCCCTCATAAATGTTTAAGCTTAAATGCCTCTCCAAACCTTGCAATATCATAAGTCTTGTACAATTGGTGGTGGGTCTATGAAATTAGGGTGCCACCAGTTTTCCTTGACTAGATAGGTTTGTATCGGATACGAACTGCAGAAAGGGTTGGTTAACTTAAACAAAGTCAGCTTAATGGTTAAGGACTTTGAGGCATAAGGTTGGGAGCCGAGACATAGAGATGTCACCCAACAACAGGAGTCATATATATGATATGATTAGCAAGGAGTTGCTTACCGATCTACCTTGTCTTCTAGCGGTGATGCTAAAGCTCACTAGTAGACTTGTTAGTTGTGGGTTCTGAATCACTAAGTATCAATCGAGGGATATTGATTTTAGTGGGAGTAGACTATTAAATGTTTAATATGATTTACTCTGTCATGGATATTTTTGTCTTAGTATTTTGCATTATTTTGTTGTAGATAAATGGCACCTAGCACACCAATATTTACTTTGCGATCAATTCTTGAAAAGGATAAGTTAAATGGAACAAACTATACGGATTGGATCCGTAACCTGAGAATTGTTCTCAGGGCTGAAAAAAAGGAAGACGTTCTAGACACCCCACTACCAGAGGATCCTGGTGAAAATGCAACTGCTGCAGCTAAAACCGCTTACAAGAAAGCAATGGATACTAATCTTGAAGTGAGTTGCCTAATGCTTGCTTGCATGGAGCCTGAGCTACAGATGCAGTTTGAGACAAACCATGAGGTGCACGATATGATCGTGGCGCTCAAGGATATGTTCTAGACTCAGGCTAGGACTGAAAGGTTCAATGTGTCCAAAGCCTTTCTGGAATGCAAGCTAGCAGAAGGCGCAGCAATTGGGCCACACATAATCAAAATGGTTGGTTACAGTCAGAGGTTGGAGAAGCTAGGCTTCCCAATAAGCCAAGAGTTGGCCACTGACTTCATTTTGGCATCTCTTCCGCCCAGCTATGGAAACTTCATCACGAACTACCATATGCATGGGGCAGAGAGGGGCCTCAATGAACTATGTGGCATGCTGAAAACAGCAGAGGGGGACATAAAGAAAAGCGCTGGCAGCAGCGGCCATGTGATGGCGGTCCAAAACAAACCCAACTTTAAGAAGAAGGGTAAATCTCAAAAGAAGAAGGGCAAGGCAAAGGATACAGTATCCAAGCCAAATCAAAAGCCCAAGGCTGGACCAGCTGCAGATGCAGAGTGCTTTTATTGCAAAGAACTTGGTCACTGGAAAAGGAATTGCAAGCAGTACTTTGCATCTATTAAGGATCGCGGCGGTAAGGGTACAGCCGCAGCAGGTACACTTGCTATTCACATTATAGAAATTTTTCTTGCTGATTCTTATATTAATTCTTGGGTATTTGATACCGGATCGGTTGCCCATATTTGCAATTCGATGCAGGGAATGATAAGAAGTAGAAGCGTGAAAAGAGGAGAAGTTGATTTCCGGGTAGGCAATAATGCAAGAGTTGCTGCGTTGACCGTCGGGATGATGCAACTCCACCTCCCATCAGGATTTATTTTGGAGTTAAATAATTGTTATCTAGTTCCTAGTATGAGTCGAAACATTATGTCTCCTTCATGTTTGATGAAGGATGGTTATTCATTTGCGAGTGAAAACAATGGTTGTGTGATCTTTAAGAATGGCATGTTTGTGGCTTTTGCATCCATTATGAATGGGTTATTCATTTTAAATCTTGATGATGCACCTATCTGTAATATTAGTGCTAAAAGGCCTCGACCTAATGATTTAAGTCCTACCTACATGTGGCACTGTCGTTTGGGTCATATAAGTGAGAATCGCATGAAGAAGCTTCATTCTGATGGGCTTTTAACTTCGTTTGATTTTGAATCATACGAGACATGTGAAGCTTGCTTACTTGGTAAGATGACCAAGGCGCCTTTCACAGGTTTACCGGAGAGGACATTAGATTTATTGGAACTCATACATACTGATGTGTGTGGACCAATGAGTACGACAACTAGGGGAGGATTCCAAT
Source organism: Zea mays (assembly GCF_902167145.1). Taxonomy (NCBI): domain Eukaryota; kingdom Viridiplantae; phylum Streptophyta; class Magnoliopsida; order Poales; family Poaceae; genus Zea; species Zea mays. Next base: position 58,291,339 of record NC_050096.1, on the reverse strand, counting down.
ACTTCATAACCTTCACTGATGATTTTAGTAGATATGGGTATGTCTACTTAATGAAACACAAGTCTGAATCCTTAGAAAAGTTCAAAGAGTTTCAGAATGAATTAGAAAATCAGCGTGGCAAGAAAATTAAAGCACTGCGATCAGATCGTGGAGGTGAATATTTGAGTCATGAGTTTAGCAATCATCTAAAGAGTTGTGGAATTGTTCCACAGCTTACGCCGCCTGGAACGCCTCAGAGGAATGGTGTGTCTGAGCGACGTAATCGGACTTTATTGGATATGGTTCGATCAATGATGAGCCAGTCGGACCTACCTTTGTTGTTTTGGGGATACGCTCTAGAAACAGCAGCTTTCACACTAAATAGGGTACCGTCTAAGTCCGTAGTTAAGACACCATATGAGATGTGGACTGGGAAGACTCCCAGTTTGTCTTTTCTGAAGATTTGGGGTTGTGAGGTTTACGTCAAGCGACTTCAGTCAGATAAACTCACTCCAAAATCGGACAAGTGCATGTTCGTGGGATATCCAAAGGAAACTTTAGGATATTACTTTTACCACCGGTCAGAGGGCAAAGTGTTTGTCACCCGGAACGGTGTGTTCTTAGAGAAAGAGTTTCTCAAAAGAGAGAAAAGTAAACAAAAGGTGTACCTTGAAGAAGTTCAGGATGAACCAGTGGGACAAGATTCAACAAGTGATGCTAATGTAGCAAAACAAGTTGAGACGTCTATGGCAAGAGAATCACCACCACAACCACGAAGGTCAGCAAGGCTTCGCGAGGCACGAGGAGAAGTGCTATTGTTGGGCAATGGGGAAGTGTTGTTGTTAGACAACGACGAACCTGCAACATATTCAGAAGCGATGATGGACCCAGATTCCGAGAAATGGCATGTCGCCATGAGATCCGAGATAGATTCCATGGGAGAAAATCAAGTTTGGAACTTGGTTGACCCGCCTGATGGTGTTAGACCTATAGAATGCAAATGGATCTATAAGAAGAAGAAAGACATGGATGGAAATGTTCACATCTATAAGGCTCGACTTGTTGCAAAGGGTTTTCGACAAGTTCAAGGAGTTGACTATGACGAGACATTCTCGCCAGTAGCGATGCTTAAATCTATTCGGATCATTCTAGCTATTGCCGTATATTTCGATTATGAGATTTGGCAGATGGATGTCAAAACAGCTTTCCTTAATGGAAACCTAGATGAGGACGTGTATATGATACAGCCCGAGGGTTTTGTCGATCCGATCAATGCTGGAAAGATATGCAAACTTCAGAAATCCATTTATGGGTTGAAGCAAGCATCTCGGAGTTGGAACATTCGTTTTGATGAAGTGATCAAAGGGCTTGGTTTTCATCAGAATGAAGAAGAAGCTTGTGTTTACAAGAAGGAAAGTGGGAGCGCTGTTGTATTTCTGATCTTGTATGTGGATGACATATTATTGATTGGGAATGACATTCCTATGCTGGAGTCCGTCAAGGCTTCACTGAAAAAGAGTTTTTCTATGAAGGACTTAGGGGAAGCAACATATATTTTGGGCATAAGGATCTATAGAGATAGGTCGAAGAGGCTTATAGGATTAAGTCAAGATACGTACATTGACAAGGTTTTGAAACAGTTCAACATGGAACAGTCCAAGAAAGGGTTCATACCTATGTCACATGGTAAACACCTTAGCCAGATGCAATGTCCTGCGACGGCTAATGAGCGGGAGCGCATGAGTAAGGTACCATACGCCTCAGCAATTGGATCAATCATGTATGCCATGATAAGTACACGCCCAGATGTTTCATATGCTATAAGTGCTACGAGTAGGTACCAGGCTGATCCAGGTAAGGATCACTGGACAGCGGTAAAGGCATTCTTAAGTACTTAAGAAGGACTAAAGATATGTTCCTGGTATATGGGGGTAAGGAGGAGCTCGTTGTAACTGGTTACACCGATGCTAGCTTCCAAACTGACCCAGACGAGTTAAAATCGCAATCAGGTTTTGTGTTCACAATAAATGGTGGTGCTGTTAGTTGGAAGAGTTCCAAACAGGAGACTGTGACTGATTCTACAACAGAAGCCGAGTACATTGCAGCTTCTGAATCTGCGAAGGAAGGTGTTTGGATAAGGAAGTTCCTCATCGAGCTTGGTGTGTTTCCTAATGCTTCTAGTCCATTGAACCTCTACTGTGACAACAATGGGGCTATTGCGCAAGCTAAGGAGCCAAGGAACCACCAGAAAAACAAACACGTACTGCGGAAGTTTCACCTCATACGGGAATTCATTAGGCGGGGTGAGATAAAGATATGCAAAATACATACGGATTTGAATGTTGCTGATCCTTTGACAAAACCTCTTCCACAACCTAAGCATGAGGCACACATGAGATCTATGGGTATTAGATATCTTCTAGATTAACTCTAGTGCAAGTGGGAGACTGTTAGAAATATGCCCTAGAGATAATCATAGAGATGAGCATATTTCTTTGTATCCATGATATATATATATATTGCTTAATTGAATATCCATGGAAGGCACCTTGTATTGATTAGCAATTATGTGAATTGTTTGTGAGATTCTTTACTTATATGGTTATTCTAAATGATGTCCCTAGTCAGAGTCGATGACTAGCACATGTATTAGTTGATGACTACATTTCACAAGTCATGAACATGGAGATGTTAAACTAATAATGTGGGCGCATGTATGACATGAGGCTGGACCGACCCAACGTGAGATATTGTAATATAGTTCTCTTTTTGCAACATGAATACTGTATCCTTAGACCTGAGATTGTCGCATGTTCTCAAGATGTGAATTGACTTACTTAGGTACTATCAAATGCTATTCCATAACTGGGTAGTTATAGAGGTAGTTTTGGGTTTGTCAGGAAGCATGCTGTGAGGCATGGTCAGTCAAGATGGAATTTGTCCCTCTCTTTGTGAGAGAGATATCTCTGGGCCCCTCGAGTGATTGGATCAAGAAATGCATGGCTGTGCTAGGGTTAAGAGTTAACCATTGAAAGGATTCCAATTCACAGTATCGAGAAAGAGAGGTCAGCTTAGAGCCAGACCAAATATCGTGAGACAAAGGGAACAACATGTACGTAATGTTGCAATGGTTCGTATGATATGATCTTTAAGTGCGCATAGGAGTTGACATGTCTTGCTAGAGGCCGCTGTCAATTATTGGGCCAAGTAAGAGTACTCGGGCCATGTCTATTTGTACGTGAACCTATAGGGTCACACACTTAAGGGGAAGGAAGCCTAACTCGGATTAGGTCCGAAATTAGACTGGGCTTTAGGGTTAATGATGGGCCTCGGTGTCAGAAGCCCACCATAACGCCTATATAATGAGGGGCGGGGGCGCGGTTAGGCTTAACCTAATTTGCCACCAGCAAACGAGCAGCCGCCGCTCACCTCTCGCCCTCGCCAAGCCGCCGTCGCGAACCTAGCAGTTCGGTACGCGACGCTTCCTCCCTGTACGTGTGGATACCTCGGAGGTGCTGCATCTGGAGCACTTGGACGAACCGTGCGAGGACGTGAAGGACGCCGACGACTGCACGGCACTGCTCGACGCGTTCGTCTACATCGAGACGTCTTCCGCTGCTCTGCGCGTCTAGTGGTAATTCCATGACCTATAACCGCAGTAGTTCTTGGTATTATGGGGTTGAAAATTTTGTTTTGCGCTAGCGTAGCCTCCCTGTAATCCAACAATATCCTTGCAAGAATAGGGTTATTGGGGCTCGCCAGTCTTCGGCCATGATGAGGTTGACAATGCGATGGCCCTCGGCGTTGGTGGTTATTTGCAGACCCTCTGGGCTACGGACAGTTGGTGTGCCAATGACATGGTAGAACATGTCGGAGGGCAGGGCTTCGCCTCTGGCTGCTGATTTGGCTAATGCGTCGGCTTCTTCGTTTCTAGCGCGGTCAACGTGCTGCAGGGTGAAACCCTTGAATTGCTTCTCAAGACTGCGAACGGTTGTAAGATACTGCAGAAGTGCAGGGTCTTTTGCTGAATAGTGTTTTTCGATCTGGCCAGCAACGACTTTGGAGTCTGTCTTGATAATGCAGGTGGTCACGCAGAGTGCTTTCAGCTTGCGAATGCCCAGGATAACGGCTTCGTATTCTGCTATGTTATTTGTGCACCTGTCGGATTCCAGAGCGAAGCTGAGGCGTGCTGCGTATCTGTGCTTGACGCCAGTGGGTGATGTGATAATTGCAGCTGCGCCTGCCCCCGCATGGCACCATGCGCCGTCGCAGTGGATGATCCACACCTTCTCCGAGGGCTCTTCTTGCTGCCGTGCCGGCCCTGTCCAGTCGACGATGAAATCTGCGAGGACTTGTGACTTAATTGCTGTCCTGGGCTTGAAGGTGATGTGGTATTCAGAGAGTTTGGCTGCCCATTTGGCGATACGGACGGATGCCTCTGGATTCCTGAACAATTCGCCGAGTCCCCTGTCTGTGGTGACCCGCACCTTGAACGCTTCGAAGTAGTGGCGCAACTTGCGCGATGCCATGACGACTGTGTAGGCAATTTTTTCCAACTCCGTCATGTTGCATTTGGAAGTCGTGAGGACTTCGGAGACGTAATAAACTGGACACTACCGAGTTGTGCCCTCTCTGTCTTGCTCTTGGACCAACGCTGTGCTGACTGCGTGTGGCGAAGCTGCGACGTAGAGCAACAGAGGTAGCGAGGGGTCGGGGCTTGTAAGGGTTGCCAACTCTGACAGGCGCTGTTTGAGTGATGCGAAGGCTGCCGCCTGCTCTGGTCCCCATGCAAAGTCTTTTGCGCCGCGTAGCGTCTTGAGGAAAGGTAGACTTCGCTCTGCGGACTTGGAAATGAATCTGTTGAGGGCGGCCAATCTGCCTATCAGACATTGGACGTCTCTGGTTGACTGCGAAGGCATCATGTTGATGATAGCCTGGATCTTGGTCGGGTTGGCCTCGATCCCACGGTGCGACACCAGGTAGCCCAGTATCTTCCCCTGGCGAACTCCGAAGACGCACTTCTCAGGGTTTAGGTGAAGTCGTGCTTCTCGCATGTTCGCAAATATTTCTGCGAGGTCGGCCAGATGATCCTCTTTGTTTTTGCTGGCGACGACGATGTCATCCACATACGTAAAAATGTTCCGGCCTACTTGGCTCTCGAGCACCGTCTTGGTGAGGCGAGAGAAGGTGGACCCATCGTTCTTTAGTCCCTCCGGCATTCTGACGAAGCAATACGTGCCGAAGGGCATGATGAAACTGGTACTGGCCTTGTCTTCCTCCTTCATATATATTTGGTGATAGCCAGAGAAGCAGTCAAGGAGTGACATGACTTCGCATCCGGCCGCACTATCGACGATCTTGTCGATCCGAGGCAGCGGGAAATTATCCTTGGGGCAGGCCTTGTTGAGGCTGGTGAAATCGATGCACATCCGCCACTTGCCACTCTTCTTTTGCACCGTGACTACGTTAGCAAGCCACGTAGGGTAGGCGACTGGTTCGATGAAATTGGCCTCAAGCAGGTGGTGTACCTCGGCTTTGGCGGCTTCTGTTTTTTCATCAGACATTTTGTGCAGCCTGTGCTTCTTCTGCCGCACCGAAGGGTCGATGCCCAGACTGTGTTCGATGATAGTGCGACTGACTCTGACCAGGACGAGGGCAGACCAGGCGAAGACGTCCTTATTTCTGGAAAGACAGGAGATGAGTCTCTCCTCGTCTTGCGAAGTCAGGTCTTCGCTTATGATGACCGTTTGCTTGGGCGTTGCTTAGTCAAGGGGAACTGTCTTCGTTCCATCGTTGCTCTGCAGCTGTGCCTTTTCATGCTCGTTGGCGGTTGGGCGGGTAGCCTCGGGGACTTCGCGCTGCGTCGTAAGGCAGTGTACGTTCCGTTGCCCTGGAACGAAGTCTCTTTCAATGTTGCGTGCGGTCTGTTGGTTGCCATAGACTGTGATCACGCCTTGCGGACACGGGATTTTCATGCACAGGTAAAGTCCGTGAATGGCCGCTTCAAACTTGTTGATAGAGCCCCGACCCATTATGGCGTTGTACGGGTATACCATGTCGACGATGTCGAAGGTGACCTGCTCACTTCGTGCATTGAGTGCTACACCGAAGGACAAGTGTAGCTCTATCTTGCCCACAGGAAAGGTGCCCTTGCCGCCGAAGCCATATAGGGGATTGTCCGAAGGCTTGAGTAAACTGTGGCTGATGCCCATGCGGTCGAAGGCGTGGAGGAAGATGATGTCCGCCTGGCTGCTGTTGTCAACTAAGACTTTGTGCAGGTCCCAGCCTGCCACACTGCAGTTGATGACCATGGCGTCAACGTGGGGTGCGCTGCGCAGGTCGACATCCCTGGCGTCGAAGGTCAGCGGCACATGGGACCACTTCGTTTGCACGACTGGGCCGGTGATGGCGACGTGGTTGATGCTTCGGTAGTGGTCCCTCTTCTGTCGCTTCGTGTCGAAGTCGACGCTGGACCCCCCAGTGATCATGTGAATGACTCCGCGATACGGCTGATCAGCGAAGTCTTCCTGTTTTGGTGCTTGGGGGTAATTTGGGTGGTGGATGTTTGGCTGATGCGGGTGCGGAGGCGGAAGTGGGGGTGGTACGACTTGTACCTCCTGGTGGTGCTGGTATGCGTGGTTAGGTGGATGTTGGGCGGGGCCATGGTTGTATGGTTGAGGGAGGTGGTGTTGATACGTGTGGGCGACAACTCTTGGGTTGTTGGTGGGTTGTGCCCGGGACATCCTGTCCCTGGTAGCCTTCGTTTCCGGGAAGTCCCTCGTCGGGTGCACACAGTCTTCACCGTGAAATAGGCAGTAAAACCTGCGCGGCTGCTGTGCTCATCCTCGGCCCCGACCACGCGTGCCATTGCCGCAGCCCTGGGGGGATAGTCTTGACGGTGAGGGGCCTCGCCGGCGGGGTGCTGGTTGGCAATATTATGCACCTGTTGGTGACTGCGACTGTCCCGACTGGAGTCTGACTGCGAAGGCCTTGTCCATGTTCGGCTGGACTGCGGAGGGTCCTTGGGTTTCCTCTGGGACTCGACCTTGCGCTGGTGGAGCTCTTCGGATCTGGCATACTTTTTAAACAGCTGATAGAGCTCTTGGAGGTTCTTGGGTGGGTCCCTGATGCAGTGACTGTAAAGGACGCCAGCCCGAAGGCCACTGATGGCGTAGTGAATGGCAATTTGGTCGTCGACCGAAGGCAGTCGTGACTTGAGGGTCAGGAACTTGCGGTAGTACTCCCGCAGGGTTTCTTTCTCCAGTTGCTTGCAGAGTGACAGTTCGGCGAAGGCATCGGTGTCTAGGCGGTACCCTTGGAAGTTGAGTAGAAATTTGTCCCGGAGACTTCTTGTCACACCCGGTTTTGGAAGGCAAACCGAATGCGAACTATGTACGTGCCAGGATCAGAACTCACGTACACAGCGATTACATAAATGAACATCATCACACAATGCTCAAATAATAACATAAAAGAGTACTTATTACATCATAGAGTCATAGACATCCACATAGTCATTGTCTTAACAGGTGAATCAAAGTGCTAAGCGAAACGCAGTAAAGATAAGGCCTTCACAGGCAGCTGACTGGGGGTTGCCGCCAACCCACACCTAGAATTCATCGTAGTCTTGAAACTCCTGGAAGTCTCCTTCCACGGCTTCACCTTCTCCTGAGCAGCGGTTACAATGCGGACAACCTGGTGTTTTGTGGTAAAGCAAGGATGAGTACACATCAACGTACTCAGCAAATGTCCCGTTTGGCTGAAGTGGACTAGCTTTATGTGGGGTTAGGCTCAAGCAGTTGCTTTTAGTTGGTCAAGTATTTATCATTAGTAGAAGCCAGATTTTAGCATTAACCAACCCGTAAACCATTTCCTCATCGAGGAACATCATCATCATAGTCGAACCAAAACCATATCATAATCATTGTATCTCGAACCATCTGTATCTCTAATCAAAGAGGATCCCAAGGCTGCTCTTAACCGTGAGCACGGCTGATATATCAGTTTCACTACCCTCTGCAGAGGTTGCACACTTTACCCATGAGTCATGATTCCCTTTCTACCCGGGGAGAGCTAATCCCCATTAACCACTACCTAGGTGGTCCGGCAGGGCATCACTACGTAGCTTTTACAAAGATTCCCTAGAGATCATAGCTGCCCGTTAGGTTTCTCCAGTTTGATAAACACAGTACCCCTCCCCGCAGGAGAGTGACTAACAAAGAGCAAAACGAAAGAACCTCGGCACTCAGCCTCGGCAGAGCAAGCACTGTGCCTGGACCCCATTGACGGCACGACGGCTAAGCAACTACACCTCTAGTTCATCCAATTAATCAGCTAAGGGCATCCCATTTCACCCTCATGGTTGCACTGTTATCCCGGGTGGTCTCTCAACGAACCAGTCCTTACGGAGAGGTACTCAGGAAACAGCCTGAGCCCCCTAGAGTATCACAAGATCATCAACATCATCAGGGTAACAGTATCATAAATAGTCACATCATGTTCATTGATTAAGTTAAGGCAAAAGCAGAGTGCTAACCATAACAACCCAGTAGGTCATCAAGGACAAAGTAAAGTGTAAAGCTAGTCAATCCTTAGGTTTCAAGTAAGTAATGCGGGGTAGTGAGTTATAAATGAATAGGACATAGTGGGACAGAGGACACTTGCCTTCACCAAACTGCTGATCAGAGACTTCCTCTGCAACTTCCTCGGGAAACACAGACTGCTCGTTGTCTACGTAAAGTAATCATTCACACTATGCACTTGGGAAGATAACAAACAAAAGAAACATACCAAACAAATGCAGCAGAGAGAGATCACAAGTTCATAGTTGAAAAGGGATAGGCACTCTGGTGTTCCCTAGGTCTGGGGTAGAGGACTATACAAAGTGATTCATTATCCACTAATCAAGTTTAAGCCAGTGGTGGAATTAAATCATTACCTGGTTTTAAGTTCCTAAACTTAGGTGTTTAAGTCCATAAACTTAAGTAATCCAACTTTTATTAAAGTCTACCCATTTCTAATTATCTTAAATAAGGTTTCAATAGACTTAATCCTATCCTAGTGATTAGCTATTAATTAGTACATGGAAACAACAGGGAAACATTGTTTGAATAGATAGACAAAAACATAATGAGCATTTTGCAATTTGAAGCACCTCATTTGGAGTTCATATGACAAAGTTATGAATTTTACAAGTTTGGGGATTAAAATTATACCCTAAATACCTGTTTTGAATTAAATAAAAGGGCCAGGGACTTAACTGCGAGAAACCAGGGACGGCGGGTTCAAATTCCAGAAAACCGGGGGTCTCTTTAAGAAAATGCGCAGGCGAAGGGGTATCGGGCTTCTACGGCCGTCGGATCTCAAGCGAACGGCCAGGATTAGATCCTGCGGGCGGGCGCGCGAGCGCGCGGCGACCTGGGCGACTGACAGGCGGGACCGGGCGGGCAGAGCGCGCGGGCGGGCTGACAGGCGGGGCCGGCGGTCAGGGCGAGCGCGCGGCGGGCTGACAGGCGGGACCGGCGGGCAGGGCGAGCGCGCGGGCGGGCTGACAAGCGGGACCCAACGGGCAGGGAGACGGGGTGAGGGGGCAGTGGGCCTGGGCCGCTGGATCTCCGGCGGACGGCCAGGATTAGGTCCGGGCGAGTTGAATCAGGGCCGCCCGATCTGGGATGAACGGCGGGGATCGGGTGGGCAGCCTGGGTCTTTCCTACGGCTAGCAGGGGCGGCGGCGCTCGTCCCCGCGGCGGAGGGCTCGCCGGAGACGAGGGGCGCGGGCGATTGGCGGGCCTCTGGGGCCATCTGAGTGGCCAGGAAGGTTGGGGAGGGCACGGAGGGTCCTCTGGTGGGGTCTGGGTCGGGGCAGAGGCACCGGAGGGGGGCGGTTCACGGCGGAGCGGCTCGGCGGCGGGGTTACTCTACTCCGGCGAGGAATTACACGCGGCAGAGAGCAAAACAAAGGGCGATAGGGGCGGGAGAGGTCCCTTACCTCAAGACGGGCTCCGGGGACTCCTCGGCGGCGGCAATGGCGCGACTGTGCCCCGGGGCGACGGTGGCGGACCTCCGCGGCTGCACGGGGAACGGCGGGTGAGCGCGGGCAGAGAGAAATAGGGAGGGGGAGAGGGAATTGGGGCGCGTTCCGGGTTGCGGACGTCGGGGCGGAGCTCACCGGGGCTAAGGGCGCGGCGGAGCTCCAACGGCGACGGGGAACCGAGCTCGGGACGGCGGGGGTTATGGCGGCGGCGCGCTGCGTGCGTGCAGCGAGGGGGAAAGAGGGTCTACTGGAGCGCAAATGGGGGAGAGGGTGAGGGCGAGTGGGGCTCGGGGCTCAAGTGGCCAGGGGCGGGTCAGTTCCGAGCTCCACGCGCGACGTGGGCGCGGGGAAGGCGGGCGCGCGCAGCTCGGCGGCGGTTACGCGGGGACGACGGGGCTGACAGCCCGGGCCCGCGAGCAGAGAGAGAGGGGAGAGCGGAGGCGGGCGCGCGAGAGGCGGCTGCGCTGACGGGCGGGCCCGCCGGGGCAGAGAGAGCGGGGGAGGGAGAGGCGCGCGCGCGGGAATGAGCCGGCTGGGCCGAAAGGCCGAGGGGGCGGCGGGGTTGGGCCTCTTTCTCTTTTCTTTTTATTCTGAATTGTTTTTCCCTTTTCTTTTTACTTTCCCTATTTGATTCAAATTCAAACAAGCCACAAATTCAAACCAAACCTTCCAAGAATTATGCACCAAGCAAAAGTGAAATCTAGGGTTCAACATGATGCAACAATTCATACTCCCTTAGGGTTTAACATAATAAACTATAATTACAAATAAAATAAGCACTTATCTCCTATAGAAATGAGAAAGAAAAGAATGAGGAAGGATGAGAAAAGGAAGTAACACCTGAATTTGTGAATATGAGCAAAGAAATTTTATACCCCCAAATTCAGGGTGTTACAAACCTATCCCCCTTAAAAGAATCTCGCCCCGAGATTCAAGGTTGGTCAGCAAAGAGTTCAGGGTATTTGGCCTTCAGATCATCTTCTCGTTCCCAGGTTGCTTCTTCCTCCGAGTGGTGACCCCATCTGACTTTGCACATTCTGATGGTGTTTCTCCGGGTGACTCTGTCTGCAAACTCCAGAATCTGCGTTGGCTTCTCTATGTAGGTCAGATCCTCCTGGACTTCCAAACTCTCCACCGGCAACTGTTCTTCTGGTACTCGCAGACACTTCTTCAATTGCGACACATGGAACACATTGTGCACTGCTGACAAACTCTCTGGTAGGTCAAGCTGGTAGGCCACTTCTCCACGCTTTGCTTGAATCTGATACGGTCCAACGTACCGGGGTGCTAGCTTGCCTTTGACTCCGAACCTTCTGACTCCTCGGATAGGTGACACCTTCAGATAGACGTAGTCTCCCACTTCAAAACTCAGTTCTCTTCTCCTTCTTCACGATCATCAGTCCCTCTGGCACATGGTACCGACGGAAACTCTCGCTGAATTCCTCCCAAGTGATAGCTTCAGGGTCAGCATGGGTGGCGAGGTAGGACTCCCACCAGGACTGGGCTGCTCCCCTCAGCTGGCGGGGACCATACAGAACCTTCTCCCTGTCGTCGCATTGGGCGGTGCGCAGCTCCCTCTCCACTGCGCGCAGCCAGTCTTCTGCATCCATGGGGTCAGCAGAATGGGCGAAGGTAGGAGGGTGCCCTCTCATGAACTCACCACGCTTATCTCGTGGCATCTGGGGCATCTGCACTTGCAATTGGGGTTGGGGTTGCTGTTGAGCCTGCTGCATGGCTGCCAGAGTCTGCCCAATGGCCTGCACTGCCTGGGTCTGCATCAAGAACATCTGCTCCACTGACATCGGGGGTGGTGGGGGAGGCTGCCTCTGATTTTCCTCCTGCTGGTCATGCTGCTCTAGCTGAGCACGCCTGTTGCATCGGCGCCTGTTGTCAGACATCTGTGGAAGACATTCATACATCAGCATTGATCTTACAATCTTTCAGCATAAGAAAAGAGAATACAGAATTCTTCATGACACTGAGTGAACAAAGAGCCTCACTGATCCTCATTCATGATTCAACACAGCTTCTCAGATAAGAAAGGAAAGTAAGAGTAAAAGGTTTCCCAACTAAACAACTGACTTCATTAATATTACTAGCTAAGCCAAACCGCAGGGGAAACCCACAGGTTGGCAACAGTCATTACAAAGATTCAAATCCAGCACAAGTTCATCATAACAAGCATGAAAGCAACTGATAAGCAAACTAAACTGACTACCTAAGACTGAGACATCTGACTTAAGAATTATTACAAACTCCGACGCTAACGATCTAAGGATCCAGATCTATCCTGGTCTTACAGGCAGGGGAACCATAAGTGTGGTGACCACGTGGCGGCGAGCGGTAAGGGTGCTGAGTCCCAACAGGAGCGGGGGAACCACCCTCCTGGTGATGGCGCTCTGCCAGCTCAGCACGCAACTCCGCAATCTCCGTTCGAGCCCTGCTTAGCTCGTCCAGAGAGTGATCCAGCTCAGTGTTAAGCACTGCGACTAGGTTGACCGTGCTGCTCAACCTAGGGTTAGCCTCACCAACAGGTGAGACAACCACACTCTCTGTGCTGCCAGTAGGGCGGCGGGGGTAGTACCGAAGATTAAGACCGTCGGCCACCCCACCGAACAAAGAACAGTACTGGGAGAGTGCACGCCGTGCTGCATCCTGCATAGCCGCCTCTGCAGTGTCCCTCTCGGAGATGGAATAGTGCTCCGAAACGGCCTCCGCACCCCGGAGGTCATCCTCCAGACGGCGAACTAGGCAGGTAGCCTCCCAGCGGTCCGGGTACCTCCCGCGACTGTGCTGGTAGACTACACAACGATACTCGATCGACCAGGTGTGCCGGTCGAAAGCCTGGCGCAGCAAGGTGTCGAGTGCGTCGTGGAAGTGACAACCGCGAGCGGCGTCACGGGTGATGGGTCGGGCGACCCATCCTTCCGCCTCCTGCGGCTCAGAAGACTCCGTGCTGTGGTCTGAGTCGTCGTCGTCGGGGTCTCCTCCAGAACCTCCTCCTGAAGCTCCTCCAACAGCCGGGGCGTCCCGTGGTGGTGCAGGGGGCGCCTCCAGCTGGGCAACAGAGGAACGGGGCCTCACGGACTCCACCTCTCGCTGGGGTGGGGAGGAAGAGCCCTGCTGCTCTCTGTGCTGGCGCCGGCGTTCCTGCTCCTCACGCAAGCGGTGGTGCAGCCTCTCCAGGTGACTCGACTGACCGGACACGGTGCGGTGCAGAGGACGCTCCGCAAGTCGAGACGGCAGGAAAGGAATCACCGACTTACGTGCAGTGTGTCTAAGACGAGCCATCTACAAAAGACACCGTAAGCATAAGAGTAAGAGCAGAACTAATATGACAAGTGAATAAACCAAAGACAGAATAAGATAAAAATTTTAACAAGGTATTGTATAGATAGATAGTAAAATATAGGGTTGGTCGAGGTGACCGACTTTTTGAAGTAACATCAGATGTCAAGGTGAGGGGGAGGGTCAATAGTCCTTAGTACGACCAGTGCTACTCTAGGTCAGCGGTCCTACAGTCAGCATGGGCTTTGATACCACTTATGTCACACCCAGTTTTGGAAGGCAAACCGAATGCGAACTATGTACGTGCCAGGATCAGAACTCACGTACACAGCGATTACATAAATGAACATCATCACACAATGCTCGAATAATAACATAAAAGAGTACTTATTACATCATAGAGTCATAGACATCCACATAGTCATTGTCTTAACAGGTGAATCAAAGTGCTAAGCGAAACGCAGTAAAGATAAGGCCTTCACAGGCAGCTGACTGGGGGTTGCCGCCAACCCACACCTAGAATTCATCGTAGTCTTGAAACTCCTGGAAGTCTCCTTCCACGGCTTCACCTTCTCCTGAGCAGCGGTTACAATGCGGACAACCTGGTGTTTTGTGGTAAAGCAAGGATGAGTACACATCAACGTACTCAGCAAATGTCTCGTTTGGCTGAAGTGGACTAGCTTTATGTGGGGTTAGGCTCAAGCAGTTGCTTTTAGTTGGTCAAGTATTTATCATTAGTAGAAGCCAGATTTTAGCATTAACCAACCCGTAAACCATTTCCTCATCGAGGAACATCATCATCATAGTCGAACCAAAACCATATCATAATCATTGTATCTCGAACCATCTGTATCTCTAATCAAAGAGGATCCCAAGGCTGCTCTTAACCGTGAGCACGGCTGATATATCAGTTTCACTACCCTCTGCAGAGGTTGCACACTTTACCCATGAGTCATGATTCCCTTTCTACCCGGGGAGAGCTAATCCCCATTAACCACTACCTAGGTGGTCCGGCAGGGCATCACTACGTAGCTTTTACAAAGATTCCCTAGAGATCATAGCTGCCCGTTAGGTTTCTCCAGTTTGATAAACACAGTACCCCTCCCCGCAGGAGAGTGACTAACAAAGAGCAAAACGAAAGAACCTCGGCACTCAGCCTCGGCAGAGCAAGCACTGTGCCTGGACCCCATTGACGGCACGACGGCTAAGCAACTACACCTCTAGTTCATCCAATTAATCAGCTAAGGGCATCCCATTTCACCCTCATGGTTGCACTGTTATCCCGGGTGGTCTCTCAACGAACCAGTCCTTACGGAGAGGTACTCAGGAAACAGCCTGAGCCCCCTAGAGTATCACAAGATCATCAACATCATCAGGGTAACAGTATCATAAATAGTCACATCATGTTCATTGATTAAGTTAAGGCAAAAGCAGAGTGCTAACCATAACAACCCAGTAGGTCATCAAGGACAAAGTAAAGTGTAAAGCTAGTCAATCCTTAGGTTTCAAGTAAGTAATGCGGGGTAGTGAGTTATAAATGAATAGGACATAGTGGGACAGAGGACACTTGCCTTCACCAAACTGCTGATCAGGGACTTCCTCTGCAACTTCCTCGGGAAACACAGACTGCTCGTTGTCTACGTAAAGTAATCATTCACACTATGCACTTGGGAAGATAACAAACAAAAGAAACATACCAAACAAATGCAGCAGAGAGAGATCACAAGTTCATAGTTGAAAAGGGATAGGCACTCTGGTGTTCCCTAGGTCTGGGGTAGAGGACTATACAAAGTGATTCATTATCCACTAATCAAGTTTAAGCCAGTGGTGGAATTAAATCATTACCTGGTTTTAAGTTCCTAAACTTAGGTGTTTAAGTCCATAAACTTAAGTAATCCAACTTTTATTAAAGTCTACCCATTTCTAATTATCTTAAATAAGGTTTCAATAGTCTTAATCCTATCCTAGTGATTAGCTATTAATTAGTACATGGAAACAGCAGGGAAACATTGTTTGAATAGATAGACAAAAACATAATGAGCATTTTGCAATTTGAAGCACCTCATTTGGAGTTCATATGACAAAGTTATGAATTTTACAAGTTTGGGGATTAAAATTATACCCTAAATACCTGTTTTGAATTAAATAAAAGGGCCAGGGACTTAACTGCGAGAAACCAGGGACGGCGGGTTCAAATTCCAGAAAACCGGGGGTCTCTTTAAGAAAATGCGCAGGCGAAGGGGTATCGGGCTTCTACGGCCGTCGGATCTCAAGCGAACGGCCAGGATTAGATCCTGCGGGCGGGCGCGCGAGCGCGCGGCGACCTGGGCGACTGACAGGCGGGACCGGGCGGGCAGAGCGAGCGGGCGGGCTGACAGGCGGGGCCGGCGGTCAGGGCGAGCGCGCGGCGGGCTGACAGGCGGGACCGGCGGGCAGGGCGAGCGCGCGGGCGGGCTGACAAGCGGGACCCAACGGGCAGGGAGACGGGGTGAGGGGGCAGTGGGCCTGGGCCGCTGGATCTCCGGCGGACGGCCAGGATTAGGTCCGGGCGAGTTGAATCAGGGCCGCCCGATCTGGGATGAACGGCGGGGATCGGGTGGGCAGCCTGGGTCTTTCCTACGGCTAGCAGGGGCGGCGGCGCTCGTCCCCGCGGCGGAGGGCTCGCCGGAGACGAGGGGCGCGGGCGATTGGCGGGCCTCTGGGGCGATCTGAGTGGCCGGGAAGGTTGGGGAGGGCACGGAGGGTCCTCTGGTGGGGTCTGGGTCGGGGCAGAGGCACCGGAGGGGGGCGGTTCACGGCGGAGCGGCTCGGCGGCGGGGTTACTCTACTCCGGCGAGGAATTACACGCGGCAGAGAGCAAAACAAAGGGCGATAGGGGCGGGAGAGGTCCCTTACCTCAAGACGGGCTCCGGGGACTCCTCGGCGGCGGCAATGGCGCGACGGTGCCCCGGGGCGACGGTGGCGGACCTCCGCGGCTGCACGGGGAACGGCGGGTGAGCGCGGGCAGAGAGAAATAGGGAGGGGGAGAGGGAATTGGGGCGCGTTCCGGGTTGCGGACGTCGGGGCGGAGCTCACCGGGGCTAAGGGCGCGGCGGAGCTCCAACGGCGACGGGGAACCGAGCTCGGGACGGCGGGGGTTATGGCGGCGGCGCGCTGCGTGCGCGCAGCGAGGGGGAAAGAGGGTCTACTGGAGCGCAAATGGGGGAGAGGGTGAGGGCGAGTGGGGCTCGGGGCTCAAGTGGCCAGGGGCGGGTCAGTTCCGAGCTCCACGCGCGACGTGGGCGCGGGGAAGGCGGGCGCGCGCAGCTCGGCGGCGGTTACGCGGGGACGACGGGGCTGACAGCCCGGGCCCGCGAGCAGAGAGAGAGGGGAGAGCGGAGGCGGGCGCGCGAGAGGCGGCTGCGCTGACGGGCGGGCCCGCCGGGGCAGAGAGAGCGGGGGAGGGAGAGGCGCGCGCGCGGGAATGAGCCGGCTGGGCCGAAAGGCCGAGGGGGCGGCGGGGTTGGGCCTCTTTCTCTTTTCTTTTTATTCTGAATTGTTTTTCCCTTTTCTTTTTACTTTCCCTATTTGATTCAAATTCAAACAAGCCACAAATTCAAACCAAACCTTCCAAGAATTATGCACCAAGCAAAAGTGAAATCTAGGGTTCAACATGATGCAACAATTCATACTCCCTTAGGGTTTAACATAATAAACTATAATTACAAATAAAATAAGCACTTATCTCCTATAGAAATGAGAAAGAAAAGAATGAGGAAGGATGAGAAAAGGAAGTAACACCTGAATTTGTGAATATGAGCAAAGAAATTTTATACCCCCAAATTCAGGGTGTTACACTTCTCCAGGAGTCGATGGACAACGGGGGCAACCTGGTGTACCAGGTCAAGGCCGGACCCTCGAGGGCGATGATGAAGGACTTGGCCATCGTGGCGTCATCCCCTCCGGATGATGCGACGGCGAATTGATAGCTCATGATGTACTGTGCTGGGTCAGTGTTGCCGTTGTACTTGGGGTAGGTCCCTGCCCTGAAGTTGGTGGGCCATGGTGACACTTGCAGTTGCGGAGCCAGGGGACTCCGCTCATCAAGGTAGTTGACGCCTTGGAATGCTGCAGCGTGCGGGATGAAGGGTCTGCGCTGAGGAATGAATAGGTCTCCAATTGGAGTGCGCTGTTGGAGGGGCGGGCCGAGCTGCAGATCATGTTGGACTTCGCGCTGCATGAGCGCAATCTCTTGCTTGAGTTCCTGAGCCCTCTGCTCCTCGTCTCGTATCATCTGGCGAATCTTGGCCTGCGCAGAGACACGTTGGCGCTTGGCCTCGAGGATCTCTTTCTGCTTCTGGAGGTTGCGGTTCTTGATGCGCAGGGCCCGCAGCTGTAGTTGTTCTTCTGCTGAAATGCTGATGACTTCGCCGTCCTCTGTGGCGTCCTCGCCCTCTAGTGGAGCGAAGTCTGGGGGTGGTTCCTGTGGCTGTCCTCCGGAGCTGCAGGTGCGGAGGCTGCCCTCGAGAGTTGGTTGATCATTGCGCTATCTCTTGCTGACGGCGTCGTCTTCGCAGGCTTCTTGGTGGGTGGTGTTTGCAAGGGCCTTGCCCTTTTTCTCGGCCAGCAGCGCTGCCTTCGCTACTTCGTCAACGGATGGGGCTGCCTTCGAGCTAGCTCTCTTGGGTGCCATCGCGGGTGGTTTGTTCGTAGCACGAACGGTGGGCGCAATGTTGGAACTTGCTCTCCTGGGCAAGATGATCCAACGGGGGAGTGTAAAGAATGCAAACGAGGTTTAACACGAGATGGCGATTGCTCTGTTAATCCAGCCTCTGAAGGGCACTGTAGGTGGGTATTTATAGGTGCCTGAGCGCCCAACGTCTTGATGTAAGGACGCATGTGCCCTCAGGCACCTGGACTATCCCCGGAATATTCCCATAAGAGAGGGTTACAGACTGTCATTACAGAAAAGCCATTACAAGTCAGGCCCGTAACACACTTCTCCGCGCGGGGCCTGTTACAATGTGCCGAATCCCACGTGGGCCTCCAGGTTGGGTGAGGACGTGGTACGGGGCGGCCTCGTCGTAGGCCTTCGTCTTGCAGTGTAGAGGACGAAGGGTGGGCCCCGTCGGTCGTTTTGTCTCCGTTGGTGCAGTAAGATTGGCGAAGGCTTCGAGCGAAGGGTAACGTCTTCGCCTTCGCCCCAACACCATAGTTTTCTAAAGATTTACGTGATTAGCTATGAAAAGTTATGTTTTCCGGAGTGATTAATATAAATCATTGTGAGAATAGTTAAAGAAATAACTAATTTAAATTTAATACAAATTATAACTTGAGTAGAAATAGTATTTTAGTCAAATTATAGTTATGGGCCGAATTACAATATTACCTTTATATCGGTTTATAAAAGTTAATCTAATAACTATAGTTAAACAAGTATCTAATTATTTTTAAAAACGAGTTACATGATTAAATAGTTATTAAAGTGTAGAGAATATTATTATGAAGGCAACACAATTTGAACGGATTAAATTGGAGCTATAACGCAAAATTTATGGAGTCTACAAGTTTCGAGGTATAGTCTCCAGGGATCTATGTGAAAAGTTCAGGAACCTTAGTGTAAGAGTTTTCCCTAGGGCTGAGGACGGCGGAGGCCATTGCCGGTGCGCGCGACGCTCGCCCAGGCTTGCACTCTTCATCCCGACGTGATTATTGTGAAGCAGAAACGATGGTGAACTCAGATGAAGTAATCTTACCGGCGCTGGAGGTGTGGAATTTGTCGAGCAGGTAGACGGAGGGCGAGTCCGGTTTGTGCGACAGATGAGCTAGAAAGGGAGCTCAGCACCCATGCTGCAGGCGCCCTAGGAGGCGTGCGACATCAGCAAGAGAGAAGTAAAGGCTCCCTCATGCCTGGAGTCGAGCAGAGGGGCGGGGTGGCCTGGCCGAGCATCAAGTGGGCAGGGCGCCGAGCAGGGACATCGTCCGACCACGGACTTGTCGCTGGACAGGGAAGGAGGAGCCATGGGGTTGTTGCTCTGTGCCAGCTGTCGTGTGGGGAGCACGCCCAGGGGGTTGGGGGAGGAGCAGCACTGCTGCCCGAGTGACATGGGAGGTCTCCATGTGCCAGCCAAAACAAAGATGGAGGGGGTGGCGTGGGGAAGAGAAGCCAGGGTGGCTGGCAGCCGTGAAGAGCATAGGGAAGAAGAAAGCTACCTGGGTGAACACGACCTGAAAAAAAAAAAGAAAATGAGTGGCGTTGCTTGGGGCTAGGGGTGGGAGTATTTATGCACGGTGCAGGGGAAACCGGTAAGTGCTCTCCGGCTGGCAAGGGAGATACAGTTGTTGGAGCAAATCTCGTCAGTTGGGTACCCCGAATTTTATAAGCCCACAGAGTTCAGGGCAGAGGCAGACATGCAGTTGTGATCTCGGTTTTTTTTTCCGCCCACATTCGTTACGACGTCTGCGCGATCAGCACGACAACTGCTTGAGCTGGAAGAAGTGTGTCGGCTGCGGCGTTTGTTGCGGTCGCGCGCGCAAACACAGCGTACTCACGAATCAGTCGGCATGCAGATGTTGGTTCACTGGCCGGGGCCGAGCAAGCCAATGTGCAAGGAGTTAGCTTGCTGATGTTTACGATGGCGCAAGCGCCCGGCAAGGTGAATAAAGAAATAATAAATTGATAAAAAAAACAAAACCCACGCTGAGCACTTGCTCGTGTAGGAGATGGCCAAGCAATGGAAATTTTGCTCATGGGCCATGCAGAGGTGATGCTAGGAGGAGTGGCTGACGAGTTCACCTTTGTTTTTTTATTCTCGATTTCTACTTCTAGATTTAAATGCAATTTCAAATTAATTTCAAATTTGAGTTTGGCTTTCAGTTATAATTTAAGCATGCAAACAAACTCTAGCATGCAAATGCAAAAGTAGGTTATTTATTTATTTGGTTTACGTGGATAAGTACTAAAAAAATGTAATGCACACACATTATTTATATTGATAAAATATTCTTGCTTGATTTATTTTAAGAGAAGATAGTTTCTAATATACATAATTTTGTCAAGATAAGCTTTAACTCAAATCTTTCAGAGAATAATACTATACATTTTCAACAAAGGATAATTTACTCCATATAAGGATCTTTTTATTTAATCTTTTATTAGAAACTTTTTTGATCAATATTCCTAATTCCCGAAATAATATTCTTCGGAGTTACATCGGGTGTGACACTCAGCTTCTCCAAAGGCAGGGGCATGTGTTGAGCACCATTTGTGGCACTGGGTACGCCCAGACGGTCCGGGCCGCGTACGGTCCACCCGTAGGCGCGGACGGTCCGCGAGTAGATCGAATAAAGCGATTAATCACACAATTTTTAGCCCTCTAATCCTGCGGGAGATGTTGGAGAACACCTAGAAACGGGACCAGACCTCCCCTTTTATATTTGAAGGGTTACGACCGATTGAAACCCCAAACAATCATCAATCAATATACAACTAGTTCTTTACATTTTGCCCTAGTAGTAGACAGTAACTTAGATTCCTCTCTCTAATCTTCCACATCTCCATGGCTCTACGTAGTTTATAGGCGCCTTGGGTGGCCTGCCGATCCCAAGACAAACCCTAGGATCTCTCCTCCCCAATGGGGTCCCTCCCGGGAGCGAGATCCGGGCGCCGTCAGCACGCGTGGACCGTCGGACTCATTAGACAGGAACCCTAGCCTCTGCGCCAGGCCGTGGACCATCCATGCCTCCGTAGAGAGCGCCATCGTCGGTTCTCATTGCAGTGATTGGCGCCCAGATCGGCACCAATAAGTCTAACGCTGACCTTGATTCAAGTTTGTGTTCAAAGTTTATATTTTTAGGTTTTGCCTATTCACCCCTTTAGGCGACTTTCAAGAACATAAGATATGTCTTAGTTATCTTATGAATTCTTACCATAACCATATTGTTATAAAGAATTTAGATATAATAATATTAATATTACACGAAGATCGTATATTTTTATATTTTTACATACTTTAACTTTGTAAAACCTATTTAACAAGCATAAAACATAGATTAATGTATGGTACACTCCTATATGATATAATAAGCATGATTTTTTATTATAGCTCAAACAAGTTCAACAAAATTGGATTTTCGATTTATGATATTTTTGGTCTACTATGATTCTTCAAAGATTCAATTGAAATAATATAAAAAGAAAAGGAGAAAAACAACAAGGAAACTACCGAGGGAGGTCGCGTCTTCGGTCTTAGGAGATAGAGGAGTTGTCGATGTAGTTGATGGAGCAAAATCTGATTTTTGTGATAGTTGGTGACAAAATGAACTTTTCCCAAAGATTGATATACGCTAATGTTGTTGTGGTTGTTGTCGTTGTTGATGTTTGGATGTGACATGTGACCCTTGCTTGTGGTTCTAGCAATGTCTAATTATGGTCTCCTAATGGATGCTTTTTGCAATGCTGGAGATGTAAATTTTATTACTAACATAGATAAGCCTAAACCTAAACAAATCTGGCCATAGGACGTGAGACTTATCGCCCTTGGCGAAGAGACTAGAAAACTATAAAATAGGTCGATGGGCACCTCAAATATTTGCATTTTGGATCCCATTAACTAATTACCTGATCCATTGTGAATGTGACATAAGAAAATCACAAGCCCATAATACCAGTTTTATGTTGGTATTTGTCTTAGGATTGAAAGGTTGTCATTAAACTTATATTATCCACAACCCATGAAATTACAATCATAGTTTGTGTCGTCAAAGTGAAGTGAAAGGGAAAGTCTAACCTATTTAAGCATACTTTGACACTTCGATGTTTTTGGGGACCAATCGCTAAATAACTATTGTGTTCCCTAAATCCAGTGAGAGGCATGGTGTCGGGTATCATAATTAGGGGTACCCAGATTATGCCCCAAAACACGCTTAACCCATAAACTACCACAAGACACATTCTCCGAGGTCAAGAAAGTATGAGCCACGATTCGATCGAGACCCCACTCGGCGGTCGCTCAAAACTCCACCTCGTTCGAGCCTTCCCTCGGGCGAGGGCAGCACTTGAGGAAGTCCTCGTCCCGCCCGAGGTCCCCTCTTCGCGGAACGGATGTTTCCGCCTCACCCGAGCCCGTCTCGGACAGGAGGATAACCCCGAGGCCGGCCTCAGTCAAAGGTCTCTGGAACCACAGAGACATGATCATTCAATGCGAATACCTACCCAACGTGATGGTGCAATCAAATAGGAAAGACAGGACCGTGGTCCCATCCACTTTCACCGACTACGATGACGCATGCCCGGGAATAATGGCTACTGCTCCCCCACATCGTCTGCTGAGTTCAAACAACTCCGGATGGGACGTGTGTATGGCAGAGGACGATCTCACCCTCGGGAGGGAACACCACCTCGTCTGAAGTCGGCCTCAGCCTCGGAAAAAACTCTGCCATGCCTGAGCTCGGCCTCGGCCAACTGCCCCCTGCAAATCCCATAGGAGGCCACTCCTGCAACTGTTCCTCGCACAATTGCATGCCCAGAGCAGACTCGACCATGGCCTCGGGAAGAATTCCCTCTCGCCCGAGCGTGGCTTCGGCCTTGATAATATCAACAAAAGGACCCCAACGTCACCAGAAGCTATAGAGCTGATGTCAGGATACCAAGCGCTTTTTGCCATACTTATCACTGTTGATGGTGTAAAGTAGGGCTTCAACCACTACGACTATGACATCACGTTCACCAGACAAGCTCGTGTACACGACCGAGCCCTAGACCCTGACATCGGCTATCTACATGGTCAAAGATGCAAATATAGGGATCGGACATCCTCCTCCTAGCTCGAGTCAATAGCAAGTACGAAGGCCATGCCGATGACCATACTGGCCATAGGGGCTCGGACACGCCTCCTCTCCCGTATGCGACAAATCCCGGCACTCCTGGTAGCCCTCCTTGAGGCTATAAATAGAGGAGCTCAGGGCTTCATTGCGGGAAGAGAACACTTCACGGGTTTCACCTCCACACTGATATTGGCACTTGCCTCAATCATCCCCAAGGACTTGGTAACATCTCCCTCACCCAACTAGCTTGTATTCCCTACTACAAGCACTTAGGTGCAAGTAATATAAGTCTCATTCCCCTCTGCTGGAAGTAGGGTCTTCTTTTGCCCGAACCAGGATAAAGACTTGTGTCTCTTTGCATCACCCATCTGGGCCTAGGCATGCATCACTAATTCACTAGTGGGTAGGATCCACAGGTCAAAACACTTACACATGGTAAAGTAGGGTTTTGGGATTCTACAACCACCTTGACGGTGGATAGGGCAACAAATTTTTGCTTTTTAGAGCTCTAGGACACGAGGGACCTCCTTAAAAACTAACATATCCCTTATGTACTCTTCCTATCTACCTTGCACCCGACATAATCGCATCGAAATATCCAATAAGATCAAAGGCAAATCCCTTTGGATACCAAAGCCCAAAGTGAGGGTATGAACCAAATATCTTAAAATTCGCTTCACGGCCCTAAGATGGCATTACTTAGAGTCAGATTGAAATCTAACGCACATACAAACTGAAAGCATGATGTTCGGTCTAGAAGCACATAGATAGAGCAAAGCTGCTATCTGAAAGTCGCCTAGAGGGGGGGTGAATAGGCGAAACCTGAAATTTATAAACTTAAACACGCACTAAGGTTGGTCGGGGGTTAGCGTTAGAATTAAATTCAAGTCCAAAAGAATATCTCTCTTAGCTAGGAGTTGCTCAAAGATTGCGGATGACGTATGGGAGCCAACTCAAATTCACACTAGCAAGGAAATGTTAGAGAGGGGAAAACAAATCAAACAAGAATCAAGGCGAGTGAACACGATGATTTGTTTTACCGAGGTTCGGTTTGAAAGAACCTAGTCCCCGTTGACGAGGTCACAAAGACCGGGTCTATTTCAACCCTTTCCCTCTCTCAAACGGTCACTTAGATCGAGTGAGCCTTTTCCTTAATCTCTCAGGTCACTTAGACCACGCAAGGACCACCACACACTTAGGTGTCTCTTGCTTCGATTACAAGTCACTTGAGAAATAGAAGGGAAAAGAAAAAGGCCAAGCCAAGCGTCAAGAGCAACAAAGAACCCAAGTGATCCTCTCATAAGCCCTAATGCACTAGAGTTGATTTTGGGGCTTTGAGTGGATTGATTGCTTTGATTGTGTCTTGGAGTGTTGGGTTTTTGCTCTTGCAATGAATGGGAATTCAGAAATGCTTGGATGGATATGAATGAGGTGGTTGGGGGTATTTATAGCCCCCAACCACTTTCATAGCCGTTGGTGAAGGCTGCTGGCGATGGGCGCACCGGACAGTCCGATGCGTTGTCCGGTGCGCGCCACATCAGCGCAACTGTTAGGGTTCGAAGCTGGTTGACCGTTGGAGCCTTTGTCATCTAGCTGCACCAGACAGTCTGGTGCCACACCGGACAGTCCGGTGCCCTCTGACTTATGCGCTTCTGACTTCTGCGCAGCACTGTTCCGCTTTGACATCTCCACAGTTGACCGTTGGATGAGCAGGGAGCCGTTGCTCTGCTGGCTCACCGGACAGTCCGGTGAATTATAGCGGAACGCGTCTTCAAATTCCTGAGAGTGGCTAGTTTGGAGTTGTACGGCCCTAGTGCACCGGACACTGTCCGATGGCACACCGGACAGTCTGGTGCGCCATTTTCAGCACACTCAAGTTCTTTGCTCCATTTTTTTATTGTGTCCCTAACTGGATTTCTTTATTGGTTTGGGTTGAACCTTATACACCTATAATAGATAATATCTAGACAAACTAGTTAGTTCATGTGTTTGTGTTGATTATCAACCACCAAAATTAATTATAGGAAATAGTTAACCCGATTTCTCTTTCAATCTCCCCCTTTTTGGTGATTTATGCCAACACAAACCCAAGCAAATATGAAGTGTAGATATATAACTAGTTTGCAATTGAGATGAATGTGCATAGATTACTTGGAATTAAACCAATAAAAGATTTTCAACATATGAGTAAGAGTGAATGGTTTGGCTTTCTTTTATTTAATATTTTGGACCACATTTGCACCATAAGTTTTGTTTTTGCAAATCTTTTGGAAATCTATTAAACACTTTGCAAATAGTCAAAGGTATAGAAATATGATTGTAAGAAGCTGTTGGGGGCCTTCGGCTTCCGAAGGTCCTCAAAAACATGATTTGACAATGTTTTCCAAGTGAAATATGTGAACAGGTATCTTCGGACGTCAGATAATGGGTATACAAGTGTCTGGTCAAGACGAAGCTTGAGTGGGACGGAAGGCGATCATGACGAAGGATAAGATGATCACGAAGCTATGCGCAGAAAAGCTTCGGCATGACGGCAGAAAAGAGGAACCGACTTAAAGATGAAAAGCCAAATTAGACCCTGAAGAATTATTATAGAGTTATTGATAAATGTAAAGGGCATTAATGTAATTCTACACGGGCTGCGTCCCGCGCCTATAAATAGATGAACAGTACTCCCGTACTGTTCACGCTGACTTGGCATTCACTTTTTACATCACGCTTGTACCTTTGCTCTCCGTCAATTCGAAGGTACATTTATAATTTGTTATTACAAATAAGATAAGGCAAATAAAAATGAGTTGATGATAATATCTATATTATTATTCGTATTTCATGTATGAATTCTTTCTTATCATCTATCGAACTTACGAAGAGTTTTTTCCTTCATAACCTTCGTCCGGAATTCATTATATCCGAAGGGACATAATGTTTTGAAGGACGAAGGACTTTAACATTTAACACTTTTTATGTTGCCTTGTTCTTAATTCGAAGCATTTGAGAACAAGTCCCCAACATTGGCGCCCACCTTCGGTGAACTCACGTCCATTTTTTGAGTTTTGAACACCTTCGGCAAGCATCACCTTCGTCATGCCGCCGAAGAAAGCTTCAGCCACAGGGGCTGCCACTCTGCAGTCGCTGGATCCAAATCAGGATGTCCTTTCTCTTAGGGAGGCCCAAAGCCAGAAGAGGAAGGCCACCAGTCCAACGCCTCCGGAGGACGACTTGGATCAAGAAATCCAAAACTTGGAGATGCTCCATCAACAGGTTCAACGAAAGAAGGAAAAGATGGCTCGTCTAGCTGACCTACAGAGGTAGATAGATGAAGCTTCGGAAGAAGTTCGTCATCTTGCTCAAGATGACCAGAACCGAAGGCCTCCGCGCAGAGAGCTTCATCAGGAGGGCTTCTACAATGAGGACGACTGGTATGAAGATTTCCATCATGAAAATTTTGCTTTTGATGATGCTTCTCCTCTGTCAACAGAACTGCAGGCTACACCATGGCCCCAGTCTTACAAGCCACCCCAGCTCCCCATGTACAACGGTCATTAAGACCCGAAGCAATTCTTGATGAGCTATGAAGCAACCATATCTTTGTATGGTGGCAATACTGCAGTCATGGCAAAATCTTTCGTCATGGCCGTCAAGAGTGTTGCACAAACCTGATACTCCTCTCTTCGGCCAAGAACAATCACCTCATGGCAAAAGCTGAAGGACATGTTGATAACCAGTTTCCAAGGGTTTCAGACGAAGCCAGTCACTGCTCAAGCTTTATTCCAGTGCACCCAGGATCACGAAGAATACCTTCAGGCGTATGTCCGAAGGTTCCTGCGTCTGAGGGCATAGGCACCAACAGTGCCCAATGAAATTATCATTGAGGCCATGATTAAGGGACTTTGGCCGGGACCTTCAGCGCAATACTTTGCCAGGAAGCCTCCTCAAACTTTGGAGAAGCTGCTCCAGAAGATGGACGAGTATATTCGAGCTGACAATGATTTTCGCCAAAGAAGGGAGGAAGCATTCAGGTTCTCTGAAATGACTAGGGGCTTCGGAGGAAGATTCCATCCGAGGCACGTCTGGTCAATTCACAACTCTACTCAAAGTGATGATAGAGGGACTCAACAGCAAAGGCCACAGTATTCCTCGCAAGCTTCGGGGCAGCAGCAAAGCTCTTTCAGGCCGCCAGCGCCAAGGGGCAGAGGCGCCAGGGGCTTCGGGGGAAGATTTGGGGATCAGCCAAGAAAAATTTACTGCCTATTCTGTGGTGAAGACAAGGGTCATACCACCAGGATGTGCCATGTTACCATCCAGAAGCAAAAGGAGATAGCAAAAGCTGCAGCGCAACAGAGTCAGCCGAAGCAAGTCATGCATACTGCTTCGTACCATTCGCCTTACATTCCAGAATATGTAGGCAATCACCCTGTAGCTTTTGTTGCTTCGGCAAGTCAACCCCAGGCATCTTGGCAACAGCCTCCACCGCCACCACCAACGCAACGAGGTCAGCAACCAGAAGGGAGTCAACACACTCACCTTCAGCGGGACTTTAGAGAGGAGTCCGAAGCTCGCACAGTCAATAGCACTGTGCCTGAGTCGAAGCATATTTACTGACAAATATCCTACCTCGATAGCAGCCTTTCGCATTTCAGTCTTACTTTCTTTTTAATAAGGAACAATTATGGGAAGTTTAAGTGCTTTTTATTGTTTGTCAATCTCTTGTAACAGTTTCGCTTTTTACCATAATGAAAATATATCTTCTCCATAGGCTTAAGTTGCCGAAGCATAAGAATTTACGGTGGCAAGGAGGACCTTCGATTTATCAAAAATTTGTTCTAAGGAACGCAGTACAATTTCTTCGAAGCAGCAAAAAGTCGTTCCTAAGGGAGCGCAGTGTAAGTTTTCTGCTCAAAAGTCGTTCCGAAGGGAATGCAGAGCTTACAGCGAAAAATAAACGCTAATTCCGCTAAAAGTAAAAGGAGAAGAAGCTCCTAAGGGAGGCTTACAGCGAAAAATAAACGATGATTCCGCTGAAGTAAAAGGCGAAGAAGCTCCTAAGGGAGGCTTACAGTGAAAAATAAATGTCGACCTTCGGCAAATATCATTTTGCATAACATCACATCATTACATCATTTGTATAGCATAACATCATACATCATAGTGCATCAACAACGCAAGAAGGGGGGTCTCAATATTGATATTCGAAGATCGTTTTGAAGAAATAGCGACACGACACAAACAATAGCCATTGAAGAATTATATCTTCGTCAAACTCTGAAATGGAAAGATCTATTGATTATTGATTTTACGAGGATTGGTTGCTGATTTTATGAGAACACGGATATTATTTACGAAGCATGAAAAGAAGGGAAGGTGTTTTTTCGCCGAAGGCTCAAAAACGGTATGTATATGATGTTTCATGCATCGTAAAGAATAGAACTATAAACAGCTAATATATTACATCTAAAGTTACACAATATTACACATGATTCTCAACAAACATTACATTCTAAATGTTTTTACAACAACATTTAATCTTCCCTTAGGACTACTTCTGCAGCTTCGTTTAAAAGCTGATCAACAACTTTATCCATGATAGCTTCGGCCATTTGTCTAATTTCGTCATCCCCCTTCGTGTGGGGGCCCGGAGATGGCTCAGCAGGTTCTGAGGGAAGAGTAGATACAGATTTATTACTATTACAAACCGGGAACGAGTTCGAAATCAAAAAATTACAACAAAGAGTCAAAACCCACTAGTTAATACCAATTTGCCCTTCGGGCTCTGCGCTTTTCTCAGCGGCCTCTGCTACTTTTCTAGCATCATGGATGCTTTTTTCGCTTTTTTGAATAATTTCTTGGGCCATTTCCCGGCCGCCATTGTCCCAGATGTCGGTGAAAAATTTTCCACCGACCAGGCTTGCTTCGGCCGAGGGGTCTTTTATATCTTCGGAGGATAAGGCAGTTTCGGATTGTGCTAAAGATTTCACATGATCACAGCCTTTCCTCTCCAAAATAGTAGCAATCCCCCTAGCACCCGAAAAGGCACATATGTCTCCGCAGCTATTCAAAATTTCCTCAAAGGCCTCAGCTTCGTGACTGATCCATTCAATCGGGCCTTCGGGGTTACCCCTTGCGAAGTTTTACTCGCTCGAGAATGCGCCAACGCTGGCGAAGCTAGTTTTTATTTTCTTAGCGCATTCTATAGATTTGTCATAGCACCTTTTCTTGGATGAACGAAGCTCTTCAACGTTTCTTTCTAAATGATTTGCCCACTGATCGCTAAGTTCTCGTTTCGTTTCTTCAAGTATGCGTTCTTCTTTAGCTCTGGCTAACTGTTTCCGAAGATCCTCGATTTCGTGCTTCTGAGCCTCAGCTTGAGCTTTAGAAGTAGCTTCGTCTTCCTTTATCTTATCCACCAATGTAAGCAGAATTTTATCTTTTTCCAAAGCTTCGTTTCGCAGCTTAATAACCTCTGTTCGTAGGTTGTTGAAAGCAATATTATAGCTCTCGTCTTCAGCATTCTTTTGCGCTCTCAAAGCGTTGCTAAGTATTAAACCCTATATGAAAAGAATTAATATAAGAATAAAAGAATAATTCAAAAATTATAAATTTCCAAGTATACAATTTTCATACCTTCAGACTATTATATGCGAGGCTATCTGCAAGATCGTCCTTTGTCATAGCGCAAAGGCCAGCTTCAAGCTTCGGGAACCCCATACTTCTAGCTATCTCTTGGCAGACAGATAATTCTTTGTTGTCTGGGAGGCAGTATAAGAAGTTATCTTCGTATGTGCCATTGAATACTAAGGCCCCCTTTGGATACTTCAGTTCTCGGGCATAGTGATTAGCTTCAAAAATCTCTTCTTCAGATAATCTTTTTTCCGAAGCATGTCGTACAATATAATCGAGGGCTTTGGAGGATGCTTCGGGGGCAGCAGTGTCAGTTTCTTCAACCAAAATTGGCTCTGCCATTTTTGTTTCTTCGGCTTCCAAGGGTTTTACCTTGGTGGGCTCTGAAGGCCCAGCTTCAGTTTCAGATTGTTGCTTTGAAGCTTCGGCAACAAAGGCTTCAGTATGCACTTCAGAAGTTTCAACAATTTTCTTCGGAGTTATGCTTGAAGACTTAATTGTCTCCAAAACATCCAGCACATTAACCATCCTTTTTCTTTTCGGGGTCACTGCTGGACCCTTTTGGCTTTTTACTACCTCAATTTTCGCTGAAGGACTTAAAACTTCTGATGTCTTTGTTTCTTCAGTCCTCGGTTCTTCTATCTTTTCTGTTGCTGGCACTTCGGCCAGCTCTTCGATTCTTGGCAGCGGAGTTGGTTCTTTAGCTTCGGTGGCCGAAGAGGTCTCACCGACAAACTCAGGCACTGTGGCCGGTTCAATATAACGTGGCCGGTGTGTGAGAACCTTTACCCTTTTCCTCATCGGCGTCGGCTCGCTAGGAGCGGCTGAAGCAGTTTCCTTCGCAGAAGATGTATTCTTTCTTTTTTGACCCCGCGCTGGATAACGGTAGTCGGGGTAGACAAACCCAATTGCATCAAATACTCGGTTGAGCCTTTTCTTCTTTCGGCCTCCGAAGGCCGCTGATAATGCAGTATCTTCGGCCTTTGAGTATACCCCAAACAATTCATCACTTACGGTCTCAATGCTTTTTAGCCAGTCGTCATCTGGCTCGACGAACTTATCTCCATACTTGAATGTGTATTTTAACCTGACTAGTCCACCTTCGTCAGGTTCCTTAACGGTTTCCTTCGGTATTTCCCAGTTATCTGCAAGTGGTCATACTCTAAAGGCAATGTGTTCTTGCATTAAATCCCTTGTCCCAATAAAAGGGCACACTGCGCCGAAGGCTCTTTGGCATTCTTCGGTTGTTTCATCCATCTCCACCTTCGGCCTCCGAAGGCCGAAGCGTTGCCAAATAGGGCGCATAATGATACCTTTAATATCTTCCCGAGTTTGTAAATCATTCTTCACATAAAACCATTCTGTCATCCAGTTGCTGGGCCATCTTTTCCGAAAGGTTGGCACGGGACAGCTTGACCCAGATCGGACGCCAAAGCTGTAGCAGCCAAAATTGTTGTGATACTGTTCTTTACCCCAAGGTTTCGTCTCGTACAATAACTCATGTATATTGCAGAAACTTTTTGCATTTGGTTCTAAACCTTGGCTCCTCACGGCCCAGATGAAAATGCCCATTCTTATGATTGATTCGGGAGTAAGTTGGTGAAGGTAGACTTCAAATATCTTCAGTACTTCCACGACAAAATTGCTCAAGGGAAATCGCAGTCCAGCCTTCAAGAAGCTTCGGAAGATTACGACTTCATTCTCTTCGGGAGTAGGCACAGTTTTCTCCCCATCATCTGCCCTCACAATAGACATGTCTCGAAAATACCTTCCCTTCATGGTATCAAGATGACTCTGTTTAATGCTCGATTTTCCGAAGACTGTGTGACTTGGTCGCCACGGTCGATCTTCGGAGTCTTCACCCCCACTTTCTACATCATAACTGTCACTGTCACCAGTATCTTCAGATAAGCCCTCCAAGGTCTCCCTAGTGATCTTCTCCGTATTGGTCTTTGCTATTGACTGAAGAAAGCCGAGATGCATCTCCTCAGAAAGGCTCAGCTTTGATTCAGCAACAGCTTTCTTATCTTCAGACATCTTCGCAAACGCTGAGAAAGTGCTCCCAGAACCGAAGCTTAAAAGTCTAAAAAAGCCAAGCAAGAGTTGTTGCGCACAGGCTAAAAGTCGGTTGAGCAAGAGCAGATGGCAAGAGAGCGTGCCAAATAAAATCGTGTTGAGCTCTTATTTATACACCCAGTGCGTCGAAAACTGGAGGGTCCCGCTTGTCAAAGACTGTTGCTATTTTAGCAAAGGGAAGGTGTTTTTTCGGACCTTCGGCTTAAAGCCTTCGTCCATGTCGCAATATGAATTTATCATTCCAGCAAATTAATATTGCGAGGGGCTACTGTTGGGGGCCTTCGGCTTCCGAAGGTCCTCAAAAACATGATTTGACAATGTTTTCCATGTGAAATATGTGAACAGGTATCTTCGGACGTCATATTATGGGTATACAAGTGTCTAGTCAAGACGAAGCTTGAGTGGGACGGAAGGCGATCATGACGAAGGATAAGATGATCACGAAGTTATGTGCAGAAAAGCTTCGGCATGACGGCAGAAAAGAGGAACCGACTTAAAGATGAAAAGCCAAATTAGACCCCGAAGAATTATTATAGAGTTATTGATAAATGTAAAGGGCATTAATGTAATTCTACACGGGCTGCGTCCCGCGCCTATAAATAGATGAACAGTACTCCCGTACTGTTCACGCTGACTTGGCATTCACTTTTTACATCACGCTTGTACCTTTGCTCTCCGTCAATTCGAAGGTACATTTATAATTTGTTATTACAAATATGATAAGGCAAATAAAAATGAGTTGATGATAATATCTGTATTATTATTCGTATTTCATGTATGAATTCTTTCTTATCATCTATCAAACTTATGAAGAGTTTTTTTCTTTCATAACCTTCGTTCGGAATTCATTATATCCGAAGGGACATAATGTTTTGAAGGACGAAGGACTTTAACATTTAACACTTTTTATGTTGCCTTGTTCTTAATTCGAAGCATTTGAGAACAAGTCCCCAACAGAAGCATTTTTAGGATTTGAAATTCCTCCCCCTATTTTAAATGTTTTTCCTTTGACTATATAAAAACTCCCCCTAAACAAATTCTCCCCTTAGCTTTCAAGAGGGTTTTGAAATAGATACCAATTGAAATGTTTGAAGTTTATACAAATTGAAATTTTTCGTACTAGCATGAAGTTTTGAAGATACCAATTGGGAAAACAATACCAAATGTTATACTAATTGAAAATACACTTCACATGCCAATTGAAAATTTATTTTGTCTCAAATACCAATTGAAATAAACATTTTGTGACAATTTTTGAAATTGGTGATGCGGTCCTTTTGCTTTGGGCTAAGTACTTTCTCCCCTTTGGCATTAATCGCCAAAAACGGAGAACTTGAGAGCCCTCATGCACTTTTCTCCCCCTTTGGGGCCTAACAATTTCTCCCAAACGGTAAAGTAAATATAAGTGAAGAGTCATACCATTGAGAGTTTTGTGGAATACCGGCAAAGGGTAAATGATACCGTTAGAGTTAAGTGGAAGTGTTGTCTTTGCCAAAAACTTCATTTCCCTTTCAATCTACGATTAGGTATAGGAATACACTTGAAAACACATTAGTCGTAGTCTTGGCACAAGGAGAGTAAGAAATATGTCTTTGCACCAGATGAAAGAGACATGATCAAAGGTATATGAAATAGTTATGTGTGCAATGTTTCAATCAAAGTTTTGAGAATCAAGTATATTTGGCTCATTTCTAAGTTTGCTAAAGGTTTTCTCATCTAGTGGCTTGGTAAAGATATCGGCTAATTGGTTATGGGTGTTAACATAAGCAATTTTGATATCCCCCTTTTGTTGGTGATCTCTCAAAAAGTGATACCGGATGTCTATGTGCTTAGTGCGGCTATGTTCAACGAGATTATCCGCCATGCAGATTGCACTCTCATTATCACATAGGAGAGGGACTTTGCTCAATTTGTAGCCATAGTCCCTAAGGGTTTGCCTCATCCAAAGTAATTGCGCACAACAATGGCCTGCGGCAATGTACTCGGCTTCGGCAGTGGAAAGAGCTACGGAGTTTTGTTTCTTTGAGGCCCATGACACCAGGGATCTTCCTAGAAACTGACAAGTCCCTGATGTGCTCTTTCTATCTATTTTACACCCTGCATAATCGACATCAGAATATCTAATTAGATCAAAGATAGATCCCTTAGGGTACCAAAGCCCAAACTTAGGAGTGTAAACTAAATATCTCATGATTCTTTTTACGGCCCTAAGGTGAACTTCCTTAGGATTTGCTTGGAACCTTGCACACATGCATACAGAAAACATAATATCCGGTCGAGATGCACATAAGTAGCGTAAAGATCCTGTCTTCGACCGGTATACCTTTTGATCTACGGATTTACCTCCCATGTCGAGGTCGAGATGCCCATTAGTTCCCATGGGTGTCTTGATGGGCTTGCCATTCTTCATCCCAAACTTCTTAAGTATGTCTTGAATGTATTTTGTTTGGCTGATGAAGGTGCCCTCTTGGAGTTGCTTGATTTGAAATCCAAGGAAATACTTCAACTCCCCCATCATAGACATCTCAAATTTTTGTATCATTATCCTACTAAACTCTTCACAAGATGACTTGTTGGTAGACCCAAATATAATATCATCTACATAGATTTGGCATATAAACAAGTCTTTTGCAATAGTTTTAGTGAAGAGAGTAGGATCAGCTTTACCGACTTTGAAGCCATTAGTGATAAGGAAATCTCGCAGGCATTCATACCATGCTCTTGGGGCTTCCTTGACCCATAAAGCTAAGAGCACCTAGAGGGGGTGAATAGGTGATCCTGTAAAATCAAACACTAATAGCCACAAAACTTAGTTTAAAGTGTTAGTACGGCTAAGTAGCTTTGAAGCGAGTTCTTGTGAACACAACAATCACAGAGAAAGCAACTCAAGAGTCACGCGATTTTTATCCCGTGGTTCGGCCAAGTAACACTTGCCTACTTCCACGTTGTGGCGTCCTAATGGACGAGGGTTGCACTCAACCCCTTTCAAGTGATCTGATCATCAACTTGAATACCACGGTCTTTTCCTTTAGAGTCTATTTCCCGTTTGAGAGGAATCTCCACAATTTGGAGTCTCTCGCCCTTACAATTGAGATCACAAAGAAAGCACAGAGTAAGGTTGGGGAGAGCAACACACACAAGACTCAAATCCACAGCACAACTACGCGCACAAGTCACAACTTGAGCTTGAAACACAACACACAGAGTTCGCAACTCAAATGGAGCTCAAATCGCTAACACAGAGAATCAAAGGCGTAAAGTCGGAGTCGGGAAGTCTTAGAATGTTTCGTGAAAGCTTGGTGTCCTCCTCCATGTGCCTAGGGGTCCCTTTTATAGCCCCAAGGCAGCTAGGAGCCATTGGAGGCTAACTTGGAAGGCCAAACTTGCCTTCTGTCGGGTGGTGCACCAGACAGTCCGGTGCACCACCGGACAGTCACTGTAGCTGTCCGGTGCGCGATCTCCTTCCATATCTGGCGCATCCGACCGTTGGTCCTCGGGGTCGGTTGGCGCACCGGACACTGTCCGGTGCACACCGGACAGTCCGGTGTGCCCAACCGACCGTTGCTGCGAGCCACGCGTCGCCCGCAGATCGCGCGGCCGACCGTTGGCTCACCGGACAGTCCGGTGCACCATCGGACAGTTCGGTGAATTATAGTCGTACGCCTCTGCGTTTTCCCGAGAGCAGCCGGTTCACCGCCGGTCAGCCTGGCGCACCGGACAACAGTCCAGTGTGCCTGGCCAGAGTTGATGTTGGTTGAACTTTGCCAACTTTTCTCCAATTTAATTCTTCTTTTCTTGGCACTGTTTCTAGCACTTAGATAACCATGTTAGTACATAAATCAATTTACCAAGTCTAGAAACATATCTTACACTTTGATTTGCACTCTTCACACATTTTGCTCATAAGTACTCAAATAATGTGTTGGGCATCTAATCACCAAAATACTTATAGAAATTGCCCGAAGGCACATTTCCCTTTCAATCTCCCCCTTTTTGGTGATTTATGCCAACACATCAAAAAGCAACAAAAGAAGTGCAACATCAATGCAATTGAAGACCAAATTGTTTTCGCTAATGATTTGGCATATTTGGATCACTCTTTGCCACCACTTGGTTTGTTTTCGCAAATCAATTTCTTTTTCCTATCTCTAAGTCAAACACACTTGTTTGGGCAAATCGAGAGATATTCCAAGAGAAAAGAAAAAAATCAAGTGCCAAAAACTCCCCCTTTTTCCCATAATCAAAATTCTCCCCCACAAGAGACCAAATTTTGCAATAAGAGTATTTTGGACAAGTCACAAATTCTAACTCTACTATTTTCAAAATTCTCAAGTGGTTGGCTGATCCAGTTGCTTTGGCCTTAATTTCTCCCCCTTTGGCATTAAGCACCAAAACGGGGATCATTTTTGGCCCTTTAACCCCATTGTCTCACCAAAAATGACAATTAAGAGCAAAAAGGCAATGAGAGCATAAGTATGAACTTGGAAGTAAGTACACTAATATCGGAGTGCAGTGGAAGTCTTTCCATTGTCCAAGTTCACCTTTCCCTTTCAATGCGCCTTTGAGACTATATCAAGTATACTCAAACAAACAGGTTAGTCTCAAAGGGTCAAATTGTAGCACATCTTCCCCTACAAATGTGCACCATTTGCGTAGGGACTTGTGAGGTCCGGGGAGGTCTTGTACAACTTGAGCACCACAAATATACAACGAATAATGTAAATGCTTAAAGTAACATGATCAAAGGCATAGAACACATGTATGATATAGATCAATCCAAGTTTCGTGAATCTAAGACATTTAGCTCACTACGCAACCTGCAAAATGTTTTCTCATCCAACGGCTTGGTGTATCGGCTAGCTGGTTCTCGGTGCTAATATGAAAAATATTGATATCTCCCTTTTGCTGGTGATCCCTCAGGAAGTGATGCTGGATGTCTATGTGCTTAGTGTGGCTGTGTTCAACAGGATTATCCGCCAGGCGGATTGCACTCTCATTGTCACATAGGAGTGGGACTTTGCTCAGATTGTAGCCAAAGTCCTGGAGGGTTTGCCTCATCCAAAGTAGTTGCGCGCAACACTATCCCGCGGCAACATACTCGGCCTCAGCGGTGGATAGGGCAACGGATGTCTGTTTCTTGGAACTCTAGGACACCAGGGACCTTCCTAGAAATTGGCACGTCTCTGATGTACTCTTCCTATCTACCTTGCACCTGGCATAATCGGAGTCTGCGTATCCAATTAAGTCAAAGGTAGACCCCTTTGGATACCAGATCCCGAAACATGGCGTAGCAACTAAATATCGAAGAATTTGCTTAACGGGCACAAGGTGACATTCCCTGGGGGCGGATTGATATCTAGCACACATGCATACACTAAGCATAATGTCCGGTCTACTAGCACATAAATAAAGTAATGAACCTATCATGGACCGATATGCCTTTTGATCAACGGACTTACCTCCTTTGTTGAGGTCGACATGCCCGTCGGTTCCCATCGGTGTCTTTGCGGGCTTGGCGTCCTTCATCCCAAACCTCTTGAGAAGATCTTGAGTGTACTTCATTTGGGAGATGAAGGTACCGTCCTTGAATTGCTTTACTTGGAATCCAAGGAAGTATGTCAACTCGCCCATCATCGACATTTCG